>NW_012136080.1:7369796-7395736 GCF_000956105.1 Propithecus coquereli
ATTTGTTCAGCACGTAGACATTATCTTCAAGCTCTGAGATTCTTTCCCTTGCATGATCCATTCTGTTCTTGAGGCTTTCCATTGTGTTTTGAAGTTCCCTGAATTCCTCCTTCATTGACAAAATTTCTGTTTGGTTTTTCCTTAGTATTTCAATTTCTTTGGAAAATTTTTCATTCATTTCCTGCATCGTTCTTGTGGTTTCTTTATGTTGGGATTCTATTTTCTCTTCTATTCCGTTCAGTTTCCTTACAATCCATAATCAGAATTCTTCCTCTGTCAGTTTAATCGTATCATGTACATTGGTATCTGTTGATGGAGATCGAATATTTTCTTTTGGAGGTGACTTTTCTCTTTGATCTTTCATGTTTCTTGTGTTCTTTCTCTGATTCTTTCTCATCAGGCTACTTTGTCAAGGACTGGATGTGCTGTGACTGGTTTATGAACTTAATTTTGGAGCTCCAAAGGGATGTTCCTTGGCAGAGCTGAAGAGATGTGCCCTGGTCTTGTGCTGTCTTGGTGGGGTTTTGGCCTGTTGGGTTATCTCTGGCCTGTTGTCTGCTCCTTCTGCTTACAGAGATTAGTGAGCTTCTTTTCCTTGCTTAGCTTTCCAGGAGTTGGGTCACTTTTCTGTGTGTGAGTCCGCTATCAACTACTTGGTTGAGGTGGAAGGCGCTGGGTTTAGTTATGAGGTTGCTCTCTCTTTTGTTGCTTGAATTTTGCGTGGCAAAATTCAGTTGTCAAGGTATTCCCAAACCTTTGAATTGAGCTCTAAAATCCCAAATGGGACATACAAAGGCCTGAGTCTTTGGGAAATATTTTGCCACTCCCAAGTGCTACTTGAGCCTTGTTACCACTTAAGATGTGGTGAGAAGAGCAGCAGGAATCAGCGTGCCTGAGGCAGTATACTTCAGAAATTGCTTGATCTGTAGCTAGGAGAGAGCTGCTAATATATCATTCAGGGCTCAGTAGGCACTCTTGTGGAGGAATTCCTAATGGGTGTGTCAATTGGTGCAATTGCTAAGGACTCTGGTTGAGATTTTCCTTCCCAGACCACTAGCCTCTAAGATGACAACAGCCTTGACACCAGGTGCAAGCTTTTGTGTTATGTTCTTGTCAGGTGTTCAAAACCGATCAGCTGTATCACGTCAACAAACTGTCCCATTTTGCTTAGATCCAAGGTCATACAGATTCAGGCTAGTCCTATGGGGAAAGTATTTTTTCTCCTTTCTCCCTACCTTCAGGGGCAGGCTCTGTCCTGGAGGGCTGTGGGAGGGGCGTTGGCTGAGACTGTCACAAGGCCCGGCCTGAAAAACGTCTTCTCTCATTTCTTTCCTCCTCCGAGGGCGGGTTTTCACCTGCCAGAGGGGGAGATAACCCAGCAGACTGGGGGAAGGGCACTTCGTGGGGCTACCTGGCGTCTCAGCTCAGGAAGTGGCGACCCTTATTATTCCACCCCTTCAAGGGCAGGGTTGTCTAGCTGGTAAGAAGTACACACTTCAAGGCTGCTAGAGAAGCCCTGCCTAATGCCCCTCAGGGACCCAGACCAGAAAGCAGCCTGTCCTGCTATTCCACCCCAGCGGATGTGGAGTCAGTCCCTTTGGTACGCCATATCAGTGGTCAGATCTTAGTCAAGGATCATCCACCACCCCTACAGGGTCACAGTCCAGAGAACAACTTCCCTTGTTCCTCCGCACTACCAGGGGTGGGGAACTAATTCTTTGGGAGGAGGAGCTGATTACCAAGTCACAGCAAAAATGAGGCTACAGGACCCTGCTGGGAAAACAGCCTCTTTCATTCTCTACTCGGCCCTTCCCATAGTGGAGTCTGTCCGTTTGGCCGGCTGCTCCAACTACCAAGTCGCAGTAGAGAGGTGACCACATGTCTCAGCTTGAAGAGCGGCCTCCTTGGTCATTAGACACTCTTAGGGGTGTGTGCTGTCTCTTTGGTGCAAAATAGCCCCACTGTGGAGATTCAACAATTGGGCTCCTGTGGTTGTGGGTTTCAGATATACACCCACACACACACACACACTCACAGAAAGAGAGTAAAAAGGAAGAAGAAAGGAAAGAGAAGGAAAGAAGAAAAATGTATATATATACAAAAAAAAGTAAGAATTAAGAGAAATATGTGTATAGAAAAAGAAGAAATAGAAAAAAAAAGAAATAGAAAAAAAAAAGCGACCCCTTTACTCTGCCTAGTGGCGGAGGCAGGCCCTTCAGCGCGGTGTGTGAGCGGGCGTGGGGGTCGAGTCGCCTGGTAGAGGGGATGGTTATGTGTCCCGGATCACAGTTCTACAAGCGGTCTCCCTCAGTTCATCTTCAGTTCCCCGTCACCTTTGCGGATAGTGCCAGCGACTGAATGGAACAGGGCTGCCGGAGACCGCCTGGAAACTCAGCAGAAATATCGATCTTTATCCCTTTTCCACCCTTTCAGAGGCAGGGCTTGAGTCTGTGGCTGGGACAGACTGTCCGCAGATTCGGGAGAAAAAGTGGCTGCACGCGCTACTCTCCTCCTCTCTCCTCCTTGTAGGGTGCTACCAGCTCTGCCGCAGAGGCATCGGCTATGACTCAGGCGGTTGCCCAGGCGACAAGTCCCGGAGGTTGCAGGCTCTGGGCTCCCCGAATGGCAACTGCCCACCCACAGCTAGTCAGCGCTGGAGCCCACTGCACCAGGAGGGCATCCAGAGCTGGGGTCTGCCGTTGCCGACTCCCGGAGCTGCCTCCCAGAGCCGCCCACTGAGCCCGCCACCCACCCTACACACGGCGACTCTGGACGGATCCACAGGAGGACTCTGTGCTGTGTCCCTCCCAGCGCCCTCCGAACTTTCAGTGATTTCCACGTGTAGAGCCTCTTTTATGGAGTTCCCCTCCCCCGATCTAGTCCTGGCGGTCTCCTGTGGCAAGAAGCTGCCTCCAAACTCTCCCCTGTGGGCTTAGACAGCATCCGATCCGGCAAGCACCCGCTTGGGTCAGTCCCTTCCCTCTGATGCTGACCCAGCGCCGTGTGCCTGCGAATTCAAAATGGACCCTGCTCCTGTCTCGGCTCCCCACCGCTTGTCAGTCTGTGCTACCACTTCACACTGACTTCTGGCTCTTCCCTGCCTGCATGGGAGTGGGGTTTGGTAGAGGAAGAGTCGCCTTCCTGTGAGTCAGATCTCACTGCCTGGGCCAGCCTGCTGCTGGGCGTGGCCGTCCTGCGCTGCTCTCCCCGCTGTTTGACCCGCACTCTCCAGTATTTGCAGGCACTTCTCCAGTTCACCTTATTTTTTCCGCAGCACTGCTTGTCCCTCACTGCTTCTCTATAGATTCACGAAGCTGATCCTGTGGGAGAGCACCTCACTCGCGTGTGGGTGTCCGTGTTCTTCACCTCCCACTCTGGGAGCAGAGAGCCAGGAGGTCACCCCTAATCCGCCATTTTCCTCCCTCCTATTCTACTCTTATTTTAGACAAAGTCTAGGTTTCCCTCCTCATTTCTCCATGTTGTCTGCTCTGAGCTTTATGTGTGATGGTTGTTGAGTAACTGTCTCTGACATTGGACTGAAGCTATTTCTAGCGAGATCAGAACTCCACATCCTCACTTCTCACATTCTTCACCCAGCCTGTATTAAAGGACATACTGGTCCTAGTACTGCTGCTAAACCCCTTTCCCCCCATCTATTTCATCCTGGGCTGACCCTGGGGGATTTGGAGGGCCTCTGGTTTTGCAAAGGTAGAACTAGGACTGTATACACAGCCTCCTCTTCTAGAGCAGGTTCCCCAGGACTTGCCGAGAATCATCCAATATGGTGGTATAGCTTTGCCACATAGTTGCTCAAATTGATGGCGCTTGCTTCCCATGCATAGAGCATTACTTTATCAATCTCGGGATACTCCAAACATGGTCTTTTTTTTTCCTGGAAATATCTGGTATTGCTGCTATAGGAAGTTGAGTGGCTATGGCTGGATCAATGAGTCTTTTTGTCACCTCCTAAGTAATTAACTTGGTTCAACAAATTTTTCTTAAGAACCTGCTCTAGAATAGGCACTGACATAGGCAATCAGGCATTCAGTAGAAAGGGATGAAGGGTCCACTCCTGCCTTCAAGAAGCTTATAGGTGTTTGTGTGCGGGGGGTGTGTGTGTGTTAGGTACTGGGTAAGGAGGAAAAGTGGGGGATTAAGAAAAGTCTTTCAGTAAACACAGAACAAGGCAAAACGTGGTAAGTGCCAAAGAAGAGGATGGACATGGCAGTCCAGGCAGCTAGAGTGGGTGTCTGCGTGTGTGGATAGATTTGGGGGTGTGAAGGAGGTAGCAAATTGTCTCTGAGGAGTGGCGCCATGGAAGAACAAGAGAATCATGAAAGCCAAAGAAAGCAGAGCCATGTGGCCATCAGAGAATGGACCACAGAGCTGGAAAATAAAACTAGGCAATTATCTGGCCTCGCTGTCCCTACTGACAGGAAAACCCAATGTGTCTTCCAGCTGCTTCAGAAATGGGCCAAAGCACCAGGGAAGTTGAGGCTTAGGGTTTAAACCTTAGCTCAGCCTTGGGCTGGTTCTGTGACATTGGGCATGCCACTCAACCTCAGAGGACCTCAGATCCTCAGCAGGGAATGAGCAGGTGGTGCACATGCAGTCTAAGGCCTTGACCAGCTGGAGGTTGCAGTCTCTAAGGTTGTATCCTTCTCCCTCTGCTGGAGTGCCATATTCTGGCCAGATCCCCATCTTGGCCTGTTTGTGGCACATATATCCTGCATGCGGGATGATTAACCAGGGAAAGTGGAGGGTAGACATTGGGGAGAAAGGAAACAGGGTGAAGGACAGAAGGAGAGACTACCTGGCCTTTATTTCTTACCACCTTTCACGACCTCTTTCTCTTTTGGCTGCAAAAGGAGAGTGACATGTTTTATTTAGGATTTAGCAGTATAAACCTCCAATAAAATGTTTACATGCTTATTTCCAATCCAGGGCTCAAGAGTTACACCAGTGCCTTTGCTGTGTTATTATAGTTACTAAATAATCTCTTTTTTCCTTTAGTGTCTGAACCTGCCAAAAGGTTGCAAGCTTTACCATGTGGCTTTGTATTTTGCTAAATTAAGCTTTTCTTTTTCCCACTTCATCAAGTCACTTTAAGACCTCGTGCCATGTGTTATAAAACAGACTATTCAGTAGAAAGTACTGTTTATTATTCAGAATGAGTGAAATTTATCTTCTCAGACATTTGTGACCAAAAGAATGTAATCAAAAGAAGGGATGTCATTAATCATTAAGCCATTATTGCCCTTCTATTTAGTTTTCCGGAAATGGCTGGGAGTTTCATCCTCCATCTCTATGGGGATGATCTGTTAATATATGTGCTAAACATTCACACAGAAGATTGCAAGGCCAGCTGGTTGCTGCCCAGCATTCGGTGTATGGAGCCTGCTCTCCAGATGTGCAGTTTGGCTGTTGATTCCTGAAGCCTGGGGAACCTTTCCTCAAAGCTAACACTAATTTTGAATTCCCAATCAGCCTTGAGAGTTTGATCATTTGACAGTATGAGAATGGGTGAGTTGGTTCACTAGGCAACTATTCAAACTTGGACCCCAGGTCTGTTTTGAGGTATATCTCCTTCAAAATGGCCAACTAACTTCCTCAAAATATCACTTGTTTAGACCACTCTCTGTCTCAAGTCCTTTCTTCAGAGCATCATGGGATCAGAGACTTTTAGAGCTGGGAGCCTTAGAGACATGATCCAATTCTCTCCTAAGAATTGGTATTCAAACTCTAATATCTTAGTACCTCTATATTCTAAATTTTTTTTCACTTTTCCATTGATACAGGAAATTTTGAGTTTTGGAAACATTGGAAATTTAGGGCTGGCTTCCTGCACCAAATTCAAACTTCAAGATGTAACTGGAGAGACAGGGAGGTTGAGGCATAAAAGAGCTGAGATTCATAAATAATTAACGATTAATAAAGAGTGGCTTTCCCAGAATAACTAAAGGGTTAGAAGGGGAGATTCGGAGCAGTAAATCCTATATTACAGCACTGGAAGTTCTCTTTTCTGAGAAGGTGTCCTATCTCCATCTTATCTGGAGGAACACAAACTTTTACCCTGTCCCCAGGTGTACACTACTAGCCAAGGGAATGAAAAATAAGCTTACACACACACACACACACACACAAATAGAGTCATCTCAGGAGCACAAGCCATATGAAAGATAGAAAAATGAGAAAATATATATATATCTGTGTGTGTGTATATGTATATATATATATATAAAGTAGAAGTAATGGAAATGACAAATAAGAGTGTGAAGTGAAAACAGTGGACCATGCTGTATTGGGGCAGGTGTAGGAATATTACTTGGTACCCAAAGGATGGCAATTTGCCAATTTTCATAAAAACTTAAAGTAAATATACCTTTGACCCAGAAATTCCACCTCTACAAAATTAAGCTATTGCCACCATTTCAGAGCCAAGACATGCAGAGTGGGAATCTGAGCTGAAGAAAGAACTAAAGCAGAGCCAAGCCAAGGGATGTGGGCATAGATGGCCACGCAGGATGTGTCCTCTGGGTTCTAGTGTCCATATGCAGAGAGAGCAACTGAGTCAAGCCTGGGTTGAGACCAGCCCAATCTTACTCTCCAAGCCTACACCCACCCTAAAGAAATGTATACACAGCTCTGAACGTTTATTGACTCCTGAATCAGCATGGCTGTTCAAAGAGGCCTCTTCTTTATCCCTGAGTTCTTATAATCTCTTGTTCTTAAAGAACATCAGTGAAAATATGGAACAAGGAGATTTAAAAATTCTCTCCTTCATAGAAATCTCATATGAATGGATTGGAAGACTTAAGATGGCAATACTCCACAAATTTATCTACATGTTCAGTGCAATCTCTATCAAAATTCCAGCTGCTTTTTTTTTTTTTTTGCATAAATTGATAAAGTGATCCTAAAAGTCATATAGAAATGCATGGGGCCCAGAATAGTCAAAACAACCTTGAAGAAGAACTAAGTTGCAGGACTCATGCTTCCCAACCTTAAAACTTTCTAAAAAAAGTAGAACAATCAAGGCTGTGTGGTACTGACACAAGAACAGATACATAGATAAATAGAATAGAATTGAGAGTCTAAAATTAAACTCCTACACTTATGGTAACTTTGTTTTTGATAAGGGTTCCAAGACAATTTAATGGTGAAAGAAAAATCTTTTCAACAAATGGTGCAGGACAACTGAATATCCATATATGGAAGAGTGAAATTGTGTCCTTACCTTACACCACATACAAAAAATATCTTAAAATGGATCAAAGAACTAAATGTAAAGGATAAACTATAAAACTCTTAGAAGAACACATAGGAGTAAATCTTCAGGACTACTGAGTAGATATTTTAGATAAGACAGTAAAGCACTAACAACAAAACAAAAATACAAGTAAATTGGACTTCATCAAATTTAAAATCACTTGTGCCTCAAGTGATTTTCTTAAGGTCACCATTAAGAAAGTAAAAATACAACTTACAGAATGGTAGGAGTATGTTTGCAAATCATATATCTGATAAGCATCTATTATTTTCAGAATATATAAAAAACTTACAGCAAAACAACAAAAGATAAATAACCCAGTTAAAAATGGGCAAAGTATTTGAATAGATGTTTATCCAAAGAAGATACACAAATTGCCATTAAGGACATGAAAAGATACCATCATTAATCTTTAGGGTAACGAAAAGCAAAACCACAAGATATCATTTATATCCACTAGAATGCCTATAATAAAAAGAAGACAATAGTAAATGTTGGTGAAAATGTGGAGATATTAGAAACTTTATACATCGCTAGTGGGAATGTAAAATGGTGTGCACTTTGGAAAACAATTTGGTGCTTTCTCAAAATGTTAAACGTAGAGTTATGATAAGTCCAAAAATTCTCCCAGATATCTGCTCCAGAGAAATGAAAACATATATCCACAAAACATGTACATGAATGTTCATTCATAAGCCTTATTCATAAGCATTATTCATAATAGCCAAAAAGTAGAAACAACCCAAATGTTTGTCAACTGATAGAAAAATTTTAAAATGTAACTTATCCATACAATAGAATATTAGCCATAAAAAATTAAGTACTGATACATACCACAACATGGATAAACCTTGAAAACATACTTCATGAAGAAGCCAAACATAAAAGGCCACATATTATTCCATTTCGTGGTGACCACGATCTGTGGGAAGGAGGAATGGGGAGTGATTGCTGTGGGTTTGGGATTTCTTTTCCGGGTCACGAAAATGTTCACTTTTCTCTTTGGTAAAATAGGGGCTTAATCTAAATGATTTATAGACTGTTTTCCAAATCCAGCTTCCAATTATTTTATTAATATCAATCTTCCTGTATGCTCAGCAATTTCAAAAGAATTGCTGGAAAAATCAACTCTAGAATAAAAATCAGCCTTTGTGCCTTTGGTATCTCATTTAGGGCAGATCTATTTTTGAGTATTGGGAATTTTTTTTTTTTTTTTTGAGACAGAGTCTCACTGTGTTGCCCAAGCTAGAGTGCCGTGGCGTCATCCTAGCTCACAGCAACCTCAAACTCCTGGGCTCAAGCGATCCTCCTGCCTCAGCCTCCTGAGTAGCTGGGACTACAGGCATGTGCCACCATGCCCGGCTAATTTTTTTCTATATATTTTTAGTTGTCCAATTAATTTCTTTCTATTGCTCTTGCTCAGGCTGGTTTCGAACTCCTGAGCTCAAACAATCCGCCCGCCTCGGCCTCCCAGAGATCTAGGATTACAGGCGTGAGCCACCGCGCCCAGCCAAGGGAATTTTTTTTTTTAACTACACAAATTTTTTTATTTTCTGAATTTCTTCTCTAAAGTTGTAATTTATTTATTTATTCAGGATATTATGGGGGTACAAATATTTTGGTTACACGAAATGCATTTGCCTCGCTCAAGCCAGGGCCACAAGCGTGTCCTTTCCCCATACAGTGCACCCTGTCTCCATTAGCTGTGGGTTTACTCACCCCACCTGCTCTACCCCCCACACCTCCACGCACCTTACTTGACCAGCACCCGGTGAGTATGACCACGCACCCTACCTGACCGGCTACCATGTGAGCACCTTAGTGTTGATCAATTAGTACCAGTTTGATGGCGAGTACACGTGGTGCATGTTTTTCCATCCTTGTGATACCTCACTTCGAAGGATGTGCTTAGTCTCTATCCAGGATAATATAAGAGGTGCTAGAGCACCATTGTTTTTGTAGTTGAGTAGTATTCCATAGTATATATATATATATACCACATTCTGTTAATCCACTCATGTATTGATGGGCATTTGGGTTGTTTCCACATCTTTGCAATTGTGAACTGTGCTGCTATAAACATTCGATTGCAGATATCTTTGTTATAGAATGTCTTTTTTTCCTTTGGATAGATGCCTAGTAGTGGGATTGCTGTATCAAATGGTATTTCTATTTTTAGCTCTTTAAGATATCTCCAAATTACTTTCCACAGGGGTTGTACTAATTTGCTGTCCCACCAGCAGTGTGAAAGTGTTTCAATATCTTCACATCCACACCAGCATTTATTATTTTAGGACTTTTCGATAGAGGCCATTCTCACTGGAGTTAGGTGATACCTCATTGTAGTTTTGATTTGCATTTCCCTAATGATTAGAGATGTTGAGCACTTTTTTATATGTTTGCTGGCCATTAGTCTATCTTCTTTTGAAAAGTTTCTGTTTATGTCCTTTGCCCATTTATTCATGGGGTTGTTTGATTTTTTCTTGGCAGAGGTAACCAAACTTGCCAAAATACCTCTAAGGCAATAAATACAAGGCTTGGAGTATTGGGAATTTTGGTCTGTTTCTCTTTTCATAAGGAATAACCCTGATTTGTTGGAATTTCTATGAGACTTTAATTTACCATGAAGATTTCTGATTGACTGTGAACTCTGTGAAGAGATACGTCAAACTTAAAGTAGTTTGTAACTACTTATAACTGTGAGACAGCAATTTTCATAAGGGCTCAATGAAGAGACATGGGTAGCTTTTGGCTTTTTAAAAATACATAATATTTGTATATCTTTATAGGGTACATGTGATGTTTTCATATAGGCATACAATGTGAATTAATCAAATCAGGGTAACTGGGGTATCCATCACCTCAGGCATTTAATATTTTTTTGTGTTAGGAACATTCCAGTTCCACCCTTTTAGTTATTTCAAATTATACCCTAACTTATTGTTGATTATAGTCACTTTGTTGTGCTATCAAATATTGTTTATTCTATCTAACTATATTTTTGCACCCATTAACCATCCCCACTTTATCCACTCCCTCCCCACTATCCTTCCCAGCCCCTGGTAAGAACCATTATTCTACTCTCTGTCTCCATGAGCTCAATTGTTTTAATGTTTAGCTCCCACATATGAATGAGAGCATGTGAGATTTGTCTTTATGTGCTTGGCTTATTTCACTTAATATAATGTTCTCCAGTTCCATCCACATTGTTTCAAATGGCAGCTTTCATTCCTTTTTGTGGCTGTATAATATTCCATTATATATATGTACCAAAATTTCTTTATCCATTCACCCATTGATGGACACTTAGGTTAACTCCATATCTTGGCTATTGTTACTAGTAATGCAATAAACATGGGAGTGCAGATATTCGATATACTGAATTCCCATCTTTTGGATATATACTCAGCAATGGGATTGCTGGGTCATATGGTAGCTCTGTTTTCAGTTTTCTGAGGAACCTTCTTACTGTTCTCCATACTGGTTATACTAATTTATATTCCCAGCAACAGTGTACAAGGATTCCCCTTTCTCCACATTCTCACCAGCATTTGTTATTGCCTTTTTGGTAAAAGCCATTTTAAATGGGATGAGATGATATTTCATTGTAGTTTTGATTTTCATTTCTCTAATGACTAGTGATGTTAAGCATTTTTTCATGACCTGTTGGCCATTAGTATGTTTTGGAGAAATGTCTATTCAGATCCTTTACCCATATTTAAATTGGATTATTTGATTTTTTCCTTTTGAGTTGTTAGAGTTCCTTATATATTTAAGTTATTAATCCCTTGTTGGATGGGTAGTTTGCAGATATTTTCTCTTATTCTGTGGGTTGTCTCTTCCCTTTGTTGGTTGTTTGCTGTGCAGAAACTTCTTAGGTTGAGGTGATCCCATTTATCCAATTATGTTTTGGTTGCCTGTGCTTTGGAGGTATTACTCAAGAAGTCCTTGTCCAGACCAAACTCCTGAAGCATTTCCCCATTGTTTTCTTTTATTAGTTTCATAGTTTCAGGTGTTAGATTTAAGTTTTTGATCCATTTTTTATTTGATTTCCGCATATGGCAAGAAATAAAGATCTAGTAATTTCATTCTCCTGCATATGAATGTCCAGTTTTCCCAGCACCATTTATTGGAGAGACTGTCCTTTTCCCACTGTATGTTATTGATAACTTTGTCAAAGATAAATTCACTATAGATGTTTGGATTTATTTCTGGATTCTCTGTTCCATTGGTCTCTGTATTTGTTTTTATGCCAGTACCATGCTGTTTTGGTTACTATAGCTCTGTAGTATAATCTGAAGTCAGGTCATGTGATTCCTCTAGTATTGTCCTTTTTGCTCAGTATAGCTTTGGGTATTCTGGATCTTTTCTGGTTCCATATAAATTTTAGCATTATTTTTTCTATTTCTATGAAGAATGTCATTGGTATTTTGATGGGGATTGCATTAAATCTGTAGATTGCTTTGGGTAGTATGGACATTTTAACAATATGGATTCTTCCCTAGGATGAATCACACTTGATCATGATGAATACTTTTTTTAATATGTTGTTGAATTTAGTTTGCTAGTATTTTGTTGAGGATTTTTGCATCTGTGTTCATCAGTGATATTGGCTTATAGTTTTATTTTTTCTTTTTGTTTGTGTCTTTGTCTGGTTTTTATATCAGAGTGATACAAGCCTCATATAATGAATTTGGGAGTATCCCTTCTTTCTTGATTTTTTGGAATAGTTTAAGTAGGATTGATATTAGTTCTTTGACTGTTTGGTAGAATTCATCAGTGAAGCCATCAGGTCCTAGGCTTTTCGTTGATGAGAGATTTTTTAAATTGCTGTTTCTATCTCATTACTTTTTATTGCTTTATTCAAGTTTTGGATTTCTCGCTAGTTGAATCTTGGTAGGTTGTATGTGTCTAGGAATTTATCTGTGTGTTATAGGTTTTCCAATTTACTGGTATATAGTCACTCATAGTAGCCTGTAATGATCCTTTGGATTTCATCAGTGTCAGTTACAATGTTTCCTTTTTCATCTCTGATTTTATTTATTTGGGTCATTCTTCTTTGTTTCTTACTCAGTCTTACTAAAGTCTGACTATTTTGTTTATCTTTTCAAAAAACCGACTTTTTGTTTTATTGATTCTTTTTGCTCTTTTGATTTCAATTTCATCTATTTCTTCTCTGATCTTTATTGTTTCTTTTCTTCTCCTAATTTTGCATTTGTTTGGTCTTGTTTTTCTAGTTCTTTGAGATGCATCACTAGGCTGTTTACGTGAAGCTTTTCTACTTTTTTGATGTAGGCACTTACTACTATAAAGTTGCCTCTTATTACTGCTTTTGCTTTATCCAATAGGTTTTGATATGTTGTGTTTTCATTTCCATTTGTTTTGAGAAAATTTTTAATATCCTTCTTAATCTCTTCATTGACTCACTGGTCATTCAGGAGCATATTGTTTAATTTCAATGTATTTGTATATTTTCCAATGTATCTCTTGTTATTGATTTCTAATTTTATTCCATTGTGGTCAGAAAAGATTGATTTCAATTTTTTTGAATTTTTTGAGACTTGTTTTGTGGCCTAACATATGGTCTGTTTTTGAGAATGATCCATGAGCTGAGGAGAAGAATATGAATTCTGCAGCTATTGGACGAAACATTCTATAAATATCTTTTAGGTCCATTTGGTCTATAGTAGTAGCTTAAGTCCAATGTTTCTTTGTTGACATTCTGTCTAGATGATCTGTCCAATACTGGAAGTGGAGTGTTGGGGTCTTGAGTGATTTTTGTATTGGGATGTATCTCTCTTCATAATGCCGATGCTATTTGCTATATATATCTGTGTGCTCCAGTGATGGGTACCTATATATTTAAAATTGTTACATATTCTTGCTGTATTGACCCCTTTGTCATTATATGATGACTTTCTTTGTCTCCTATTACAGTTTTTGTCTTGAAATCTATTTTATCTAATGTAAGTGTAGCTACTCCTGCTCTTTTTTGGTTTCCATTTGCATGGAATATCTTTTTCCATCCTTATATTTTCAGTATATGTGTGTCTTTATAGGTGAAGTGTATTTCTTGCAGACAGCATTAGTTGGCTCTTGTGTTTTTTAATCCATTCAGCCACTCTATATCTTTTGAATGGAGAATTTAATCCATTCACTTTCAATGTTGTTATGGATAGGTAAGGACTTACTACTATCATATTGTTATTTGATTTCTGGTTGTTTTGTCCTCCTCTTTTTCTTTCTTTCTTCCTTCCTTTCTTCCATTGTTAAAAGTGATTTTTTTGGTAGTATGTTTTAATTTCTTGCTTTTTCTTTTTTATGTATCTGTTATAAGTTTTTTGATTTGAGCTTATCATGAGACTTGCAAAAAACATTTTATAACCAATTATTTTAAACATATGACAACTCAGCTTACAAATAAATAAGCCAAGAAAAATCTAATAGAAATTCTACCCTTTACCTCCAGCTCCTCGCTTTTTAACCTTTTGTTCTTTCCACCCATATCTTTTTATACTATCTCTCAAAAAGTTGTTGCTATTTTTGATAGCTTTATGTTTTAGTCTTCCTATTCAAGATATAAGTGATTTATATACCACAATGGAGTATTCCGTATTTGTGTACTAGTTGTTACCAGTGAGTTGTATACCTTCAGAAGATTTCCTATTGTTCAGTAATGTCCTCTTTTTTTAGATTAAAGAACTCCTTTTAGCATTTCTTATAGGTCAGGTCTGGTGTTGATGAAATCTCTCAGCTTTTGTTTGTCTGGGAAAGTTTTTGTTTTTCCTTCATGTTTGAAGGATATTTTTTCAGTGTATAATATTCTAGGGTTAAGGTTCTTTTCTTTTGTTACTTTGAATATATAATGCCACTTTCTCCTGGCCTGTAAGGTTTCCACTGACAAGTCTGCTGCCAGATGTATTGGAGATCCTTATATGTTATTTTTTTTGTTTTTTCTTGCTTCCTTTAAAACCTTTTCCTTGTCTGTGACCTTTGGGAGCTTGATTATTAAACACCTTGAGATATCCTTGTTTGGATTAAATCTACTTGGTATCTATGACCTTCTTGTACCTGAATATTGTATCTTTCTATAGGTTTGGAAAGTTCTATTTTAGTATTTTTTTGAATAAACTTTCTACCCCCATTTCTCTCTCTACCTCATCTTTAAGACAAATAACTCTTAGATTTGCTCTTGAGGCTATTTTCTAGATTTTGTAGGTGTGTTTAATTTTTATTTATTCTTTTTTCTTTTTTATCTTCTAACTATATTTTAAAATAGCCTATCTTCAAGCTCACTAATTCTCTCTTCTGCTTGGTCAGTTCTGGTGTTGAGAGACTCTGATGCATTTTGCAGTTTGTCAACTGAATTCTTAAGCTCTAGGATTTTTGCTTGATTTTTTTTTATTTCAATCTCTTTGTTAAGTTTCTCTGATAGGCTTCTGAATTCCTTCTCTATGTGGTCTTGAAATTCATTGAGCTTCTTCAGGACAGCTATTTTGAACTCTTTGTCTGAAAAGTTACCCATCTCTATCACTCTGGGTTTGGTCGCTGGTATCTTATTTAGTTTGTTTGGTGAGGTCATGTCTTCCTGGCTGTTCTTTTTTTTTTTTTTTTTGAGACAGAGTCTCATTCTGTTGCCCGGGCTAGAGTGCTGTGGCGTTAGCCTAGTTCACAGCAACCTCAAACTCCTGGGCTCAAGCAATCCTTCTGCCTCAGCCTCCCGAGTAGCTGGGACTACAGGCATGCACCACCATGCCCAGCTAATTTTTTTCTATATATTTTTAGTTGTCTGATTAATTTCTTTCTAATTTTGGTAGAGACGGGGTCTCGCTCTTGTTCAGGCTGGTCTTGAACTACTGACCTTGAGTGATCCGCCTGCCTCGGCCTCCCAGAGTGCTAGAATTACAGGCGTGAGCCACCGCGCCCAGCCTTCCTGGCTGTTCTTGATGGTTGTGGATGTTCATCAATGTCTGGGCATTGACAAATTATGTATTTATTTTAATCTTCACAGTCTGGGCTTGGTTGAACCCATCCTTCTTGAGAGACTTTCCAGATACTCAAATGGAACACTTGGCACTGCTTGACAAAATACGTATATAGTGTATTGTGCTCTAATACAACTATCCCAATAATTACTTCCTGGTATACAATAAGACTTTTTATATTGTAAATAAATATTTTTTTGCAGATAAAAGTAAGAAATCTTCACAAAATGAAGATCCTGCTAATTATATTTGTCCTAATCCTTTGGAGTGAAACATTGGCAGATCAGAGCCCAGGTACCAGTATATTTTATCTTATTATCATGTAGGAAAATAAATGTTCTTATGTTTTAGCAAACTTTAACAAACAGAGAGAAATAAGGAATTTATTTATTTACTAAAATATCAAAGTACACAATATTTAGCAATAGTTGTAGATATGCAACATCAAACTTACACTCTCAAATATAGCACACAGTTATGGGGAAAAGTCATGAGTTATGTTATACCTGGCTAGATAAAGTTTAATTAGTCATTGATTTGCTTCAGTCTCAATGTTCCATGTCTCCATGAATAGAGTCAATCCATTTGTTTATAGGTCCATTTTAATCTTGGTTTTCATACGTAGAAGAAAAGAACCCTACACAGAAAACAAATTCTAAGTATTTTTGTGGCTTAACCATTGCCTTCCTTCTCTTTTACAGGTATATATATATCTATATATAGCTATATACATACACACACATACACACACATATGCACATATATATACACACACATTTCTTTTACATGTATGTATTTATGTAGTTAGTATATATATGTACACACACACATACACAGTCATGTGTCACTTAATGACAGGGATCTACTCTGAAATGCATTATTAGGCAATTTCATCATCATTATGTGAATATCACAGAATGTACTTACACATCATAGAGTGTACTTACACAAACCTAGATGGTATAGTCTACTACACACCTAGGCTATATAGTATAGCCTATGCACCTGGGCTACAAACCTGTACAGCATGTTATTTTACTGAATATGTAGGCAGTTATAACATAATGGTAAGTATTTGTGTATCTAAACATAATCATATCTAAACAAAGAAATGGTAATGCCACTAGGCAATAGAAATTTTTCAGCTCCATTATGATCTTATGGGACCACTGTCATATATGCAGTCTGTCATTGACCAAAACATCATTACGGGGTGCATGACTCTGTATGTGTGTGTGTGTGTGTACATGTGTGTATATGGAACATGAAAGCTAGGTTTTTCTACTCTCTTACAATTACTATTTAATAAAAATATAGTTTGAAGAAGTATTTTTAACTATGCACTGTGCTACCCTAGGATTTCCTGGAAAATTTCTGAGTTACTTTGACAAAAGAGCCAGTTGTTAGACATTTACCAGCATATCACTGATTTCACAAGTGGAGGTGGCTGGCCATGACCGCTAAAGTAGATGCTGTTGGTGCCTCCCCTTGCCATAGCTCCTTATCAGGCTGGGGCATCCCTCCCTTAGCTGCTGTGAATATTGGCTGCAACAGCTCACAAGTGTGCCTCTCTTTCTTAGGAGAATTTCTCTGGGCTTTCCAAGAGCTGTCTTACCCAAGAGATTATGTCCATAGCACTTCTGCTCCTTCCCTCCAACTCCTGGGGATGGTCTGCGTTCAATGATTTACTGATAGGGGAGCACAAAACACTGACCTTCTTACTTCAAGGAAGGACAGCTTTGCTGTAATTTATGCTCCAGAGCTTCCTGCAGAGCAGGCTAAAGCTGGACCCTACTTGATGACACACCTTTCTCTGCTCCTTCCCTTGTCCTGTCCCACTTCTCTCTTCATCAGCCCATTCACCTGAAATCCTGATCTTAGGCTCTGCTTCTAACCTCTCCAACCTAAGACAGCTGCTTCCTTTATACTACTTCCAAAAATTGATATCCATAGACCACTTTGGGACTTTCTCGGGTGCTATCATGTTATTTATCCTTTAGTACAACATCACAGTTCAGGATTCCAGGACTAAAAAATAAAAACAATGTTAGTTGCCTCTGGTATAGAGTTAAGGAAGAAAAATCTGTTGGCTAACATTAGTAAAGTCCTTTTGTTTGACATTTTAGTGAAAGCAATTACAGTTTCTTCTGTTTGACCTCCAGAAGACACTTTCCTTGGGATTCTGATATACCCTTAATACTAGAAGATAGTCTCAAATGAGTACTATGGTCTGAAATGTAAAGGTTGAGCAATAACCTTGTTTTTGTTTGTTGTCACTTTATTTTGATAGGGCCAGGCCCTGAGTATGCAGATGTAGTGTTTCTGGTGGACAGCTCTGATCACCTGGGAATTAAATCTTTCCCGTTTGTGAAAACATTCCTGAACAAAATGATCAACAGTCTCCCCATAGGGGCCGACAAATACCGCGTGGCCCTGGCCCAGTACAGCAATGATCTCCACAACGAATTCCAGCTGAGCACCTTCCAGAGCAGGAACCCCATGTTGAACCACCTCAAGAAGAACTTCGGGTTCATCGGCGGGTCCCTGAGGATAGGACGCGCTCTCCAGGAGGCTCACAGGACTTTCTTCTCTGCACCCACAAATGGGAGAGACAAGAAGCAGTTTCCCCCTATTTTGGTGGTTCTGGCTTCAGCCGAGTCTGAGGATAACGTGGAAGAGGCTTCGAAGGCCCTGCGGAAAGACGGGGTGAAAATCATCTCCGTGGGGATGCAGAAAGCGTCTGAGGAAAACCTCAAGTCCATGGCCACGTCCCAGTTTCATTTCAACCTTCGGACGGTCAGAGACCTCAGCACGTTTTCCCAAAACATGACGCAGATCATCAAGGATGTGACAAAGTTTGAGGAAGCAGTGGTCGATGCTGATGCCCAAGGTGAGGAAGCCCGTGATTGAAGAGGTGCCCGGTCTCCATGCAGATCTGCGTCTGCCCACCCTTATCTCCTGCAACTCCCATTTGGTTTTTATGAATAGCCATATTGAAGTAGTGGAAACATCTATACATCATATACTTGCTTGTTTCTGTCTTTGTGCTATTTTCTCTGATAGGAATCCTGTTGCACTCCTCTGCTTTCTTTCTTTCTTTCTTTCTTTTTTTGTTTTTGTTTTCTTTTTTTTTTATTTCAGCATATTATGGGGGTACAGATGTTTAGGTACTCCTCTGCTTTCTTATAGCTTGAATAACTCCTATCATATTTAAATCTCACCCCTACATTCTTATTCTTTTGGAATGCTTTCCTTTTAAATTTCTTTTTGGGTTTCTCAGTTCCTTGTGCACACCCTATGCCAGCAGCACTTTCCCTTAACTATCCATTTCTGTGTTTGTCCTCTTTCCCTCCCCACCAGCAAGGAACTGGTAGCACATGAGGACAGAATTGGCAACTTATATTCACCCCTGTATGCTTTGTGCCTAGCTCAGTGCCTGACAGTCAGCTGTTCTATTTCTTAATGGTTGAATCCATGAGGATCTTACAGATAAAGAAATAAGATCCTTGTCTGTCCTTGTTCTCTCATAGTCCTGGTATGGTATGGGGCACACAATAAATATTTAATAAATGCCTGTTAATTTATATGTAGCAACACTCAATAGGAATGGTAACCTTAGAATTAGACCCTATTAGCACATGTTCATACTTTGTGTTCAGCCAGGCCGAAGCGGGGATACCCTCCGTTGTATAGTAGTAGCACAATGAAGTGTACTGTGGTCTTGAGCCCTATGTGTGCTGTGTTGGCCCGTCCCCTCCTGAGCCATTATTTTCCCCGTAGAGGTAAAATCTCTCTAGTGAGTATCAGGATCTACTAAAGCCAGAAGTTTGACTCATTAGCTCTCCCACCTATGCAATCATTTTATGCTAATACTTTTCACATCTAAGACATACTTCTTCCTCCCCCACACATTTTAACATTTTTGATGTTAGGATGTGTCTTTCAGTAGTGCTTAAAAAAAGTTTCTGAAGAGCTGCCATTAAATAATAGTGTATCTTCCAGTAGAGTCGATCTTTGAATTGAAGAAGTACTGAAAATATTTCTGACAAGCTCATGGGTATGAATGAGATCAGTTAGAAGCATCTCAAATTGAACTGACTCGGTACCTTCACTTGTATAATTTAAGACCTTAGCTATCACACCTTCAGTGTAAAATTCTCCCCAAATTACTTTCTGAAAACCCCCAAGAGTGTCTCATGTGACTGCATAAACCCTTCCTCTAAGGTGCTGTCGTTCATGTTGATGTCTGTTGTGTGCAAAGCTACTCAAAAGCAGCACTTACCCAGCCATTGCAGCTGGTTTCCTTTGGGAGAATTCTGGCCAGAAAGCCATCTTCTATTATTCCTAAGCTGCCACCCAGCAGGCGCCAGAGTGGCTTTTTCTTCCATCCCTGGGAAGTCTGTGTATTTCATGAAGTAATGCAGAGGACCTTTTTCTCATCAATTTTCATTCTTGATCGCCTCGGTCAAAAGGAGGAATACCTGTGCTCCCTTAACTCACAACTTATCACTTGAAAAGTGCTTTATTTGTGTCTTTGGTGAGTTCTCCATGAAGACTCCAAAACAGAAGACTCTTGAGTACAAATAGTTTACTTGGGAAGTGTTCCCAGGAAACACCAGTAAGGAATGGGAAAATGAGGAGGCTGCACATATAGTATTGATGAACAGGCAAAACAGGCCAACACACAGCTTAAGGGAGATGGTCAATAGTGTGTCATATTGATGAGAGGATCCAGCCATTCTCTCTGAAGGAAGGTGGAGAGAATTTCCAGCATAATGGATTTTCCTGGCTGCTTCTGTGATCAGTTGGCAATAGTGGGACATTCTGGCAGGTGCTATCTAGTCATAATATCCAGGAAGCCACATGGTATGATACAAAGTGGCCTGAACCAAAGATCAAAATATGGCGCTAGTTGGCTATATGATCTTAGAGAAGTGATATCGTATCTCTGGGCCATGCATCAGCATCCTCATTTGTAAGATGTGTGAGTTGGGATGGTCTTGAAACTTCCTTCTTGCTCTACCATTTCCTCATTGCGTGGCTATAGCTGATTTTTTTTAGGACAACCAGGCTAGGCTTTAAACAAATAGACTTCCTGAATAATAAGAAGTTTATTTATCTTGTAACATTATAGGGCCAGTGCTTAGGATGTTGAGTTGTCTTTCTCAGTTTAGGTATCTAGGCTGGTGGTGGCTCTTCCATCTTCAAATATGACTTCCAAGGTGCCCTAAGAATTGGTATACAGATGATAGAAGGGTTAAAAGATGGAAGATGACTCATGGGAAGGTTTTATGAGCTGAGCCTGGAAGAGAAACTACTGCTCACATTTCACTGGTCGGATGTTAGTCGCATAGCTATACCGAACTGCAGGTGAGGCTGGGAAATCGGGTCTAGCTTTATGACCAAGAAGAGGGAATGGAGTTTGGCAAGCATCTAGAAGGCTCTGCTACAGTTAGTATTGCCCCTGAGGTACCAGGAGGTCCCTTTCTCTTCACTCTCTTCATCCCTTGCTGCTTCTCTCTTAGGGAAATACAGATGCCATAGCAAGTTCTTAGGGCATATGTGCTGCTTCTCCTGGAGAAGAAATATCCTGTGGCCCTTGACCATCAGGATCTTAGAGATCCTCCCACCCTGTAGGTGGCTGCTAGCTTGAGTTCTCTAGGACAATGGGGCTTTACCACCTCTTGGAGGGCTCTTTGTGCTGATCATGCTTGTCTCACTTTTTCTAACTTACCTTGCAGCAGTAGTACAAGGTATTGCTTGACAGGACTCTGTCCTGGACTTTTGGAAGTTAAGAGCAAGGGTTTTGACATCAGAGAGGTCTAGGTTCAAACTCTGACTTGACCACTTAGGACCTTGAGTAAGTTACTTAACCCGGAGCTTCAGTTTCCTTACCTATAAAGTGAGGATAATAGTGTTTACCTTATGTGTGAGGTGATTTATATGGCATTTGGCACATGGTTTATTATTATATTATTAATAGTAACAACCATTTCTAAATAAATACTAAGTTGAGCAGGTCACACTGGGAGTTTGTTTTAACCAACTGTGTGGGATTCAGAGTAGATTGGTAGATATATGAGAATTATATTTAATTCCACAAATAGTTCTGAGTTCCCACCAGGCACCAGGTACTGCAGGGATAGAGATAAGTAAGACATGCCTCTGCTTTCTAAGAACTCATAATCCTTAAGTGTAGTTTTCAGCAGGATTGAGCTTATCTCTTGGATATGCTTTCCACAGTTGCTATTCATCCACCTGTGCTTGGAGTAGGTATTTTATGTGAATACGGTATACTCTCCCTTAGATTCCAGATTGTATAACCAACTGCTTACCTGGTATTTTCTCTTGAAGGTCCAATAGCTTCTCAAACTTGGCATGTCTGAAATGGAACTCCTGTATCCCCCTTACAACTTGTTCTTCCCACTATCTTCCCTATCTTGGAAAAAGACAACATCACCATCTACTCAGTTGTTCAGGCCAAAAACCCAGGAGTTATCACCACTTCCTCTTTTATTCTCAATGCTTGCATCTAATTTATCAAGTTTTCGGTTCTACCACTAAATCATGTATCAAAACTACCCTGTTGCTCCATCTTAGCTCCTATAATACTTGTCCAAGACCATTGTCTCTTTCTTGGACTAGGGTAATTGTTTCTTAGTTGTTATCCCTGAATTCATTATTTCCCCTCGGCAATAAGAGTGATATTTAAGAGTTTTAATTCAGATCATGTGACTCCCAGATGACCTGGGCCCTGCTTCCTGACCACAGCCACCGTTGTTTCCCCTCATTCATGGGCTCCAACCACCCTGGGCTTCTTGCTTATTTCTACCTCTTGCTGTTCTTTCTGCCAGAATTCCTCTTTCTTTAGACCTCCACATGGCTGAATCCTTCTCTTTATTCATATCTCAGCCCAGATGTGATCTTCTCAGAGAGGCTGCCTTCTTCCTGTCTCAGGTGAGTTAGCTATCCACATATGCCCAGCATAGTCACTCAATAAAATCACCTTCTTTATTTCCTTGCTAGCACTTACTACTGTCTGAAATAGTATAGTATAAGTTATCTGCCCTCACCATAGAATGTGAGCTTCCTGAGGTCAGAGATATTTCTGCTAACTCATCCCTGCATCCCAGCACTTGAGGGGGTGGTGGTAGTGGTAAAGATGGTGCTGGTGATAGTGGTGGTGGTCATGCTGGTGGGGATGGTGGTTGTGGTTGTCATGCTGGTGGGGATGGTGGTCGTGGAGATGATGGTGGGGGTAGGATGTGGTAGGAAATTGGCAAGCATTCTTCAGATGGAGGAAACAGTATATGCAAAGCTTCCGAAGTCAATGGTCTTGTAAGTCATGTTCAGATTTTTGATCTTTTGTTCACTGAAAGAAAACAATGCTAACTACATCTGTCATGACTGCCTCTGTTTCCACTAATGCATTTTGACAATCTGTAAAGTACCTTTCTCTCCCTGGGCCAGTGATTTATACTAATCCTCATACTTTTCCTCTCTCTGTAGTTCCCTTCCCCATAACCTGTGAGAAAGATTCACTTGCTGACCTTGTGTTCCTGGTGGACGAGTCACTTGGGACCAGCCAAAACTTAAGGAACCTTCAGAGCTTCCTGGAGAACATTACCAGCTCCATGGATGTGAAGGACAACTGCGTGCGGCTTGGACTGATGAGTTACAGCGATAGCGCAGAGGCCATTTCTTTTCTGAAATTGAGCACAACCCAGTCTGAATTTCAGCAGCAAATCCAGAAGCTTTCTCTCCAGGTTGGGAAATCCAATGCTGGGGCTGCCATCGAGCAGATGAGGAGAGACAGCTTCTCTGAGTCAAGTGGCAGCAGAAGGGCACAGGGGGTGCCTCAGATCGCAGTCCTGGTCACCCACAGACCATCAGATGACAAGGTGCGTGAGGCTGCACTAGACCTTCGGCTGGAGGACACCACTGTGTTTGCCATTAGCATCCAAGGGGCTAACAACACCCAGTTAGAAGAAATAGTGTCTTACCCTCCAGGACAGACGATTTCCATGCTGGAGTCCTATGCAGACTTGGGAACTTACAGTAAAAACTTCCAGAAAAAGCTCCGAAATGAAATATGGTCCCAAATTTCTACTCATGCTGAACAAATGGAACTTGATAATACTGGTATGTTTTTAAAAAATACTTTTTTTATTGTGAAGTTACGTAAGTGGTTACTGAGGGCTGATGCAGGAGTGGGGATTGACTATAATTGGATAAAGGAATTTTTAGGAGTTGTAGGAATGTTCTAAAACTAGATTTTGGTGATGATTGTACAACTTCATAAATTTACTAAAAATCATTGAATGATACACTTACAGTGGATCAGTTTATAAGGTGTAAGTCATAGCTTGATAAAACGTAAAAAAGTAATATATGTTAATTATAACATATTGTAATAGTATGGGTGGACATACAGAAGAAAATAAAATCATCTGTAATCCTATTTTCAGATAAAACCATTCTTTAGCATTTATTTCCCTTGTCTTTTAGTGTCTCTCTCTCTCTCTCTCTCTCCCCTCAGTCCACTCATGCATACACTGACACACAGAGAGTTTTAAAAATTATATCACATTGTATATAGCAATGCTGTCCGATAGAACTT
Organism: Propithecus coquereli; assembly: GCF_000956105.1. NCBI lineage: Eukaryota > Metazoa > Chordata > Mammalia > Primates > Indriidae > Propithecus > Propithecus coquereli. The sequence continues at coordinate 7,393,672 of NW_012136080.1, forward strand.
TCTGTGATGATGGAAATGTTCTCTATCTGCACTGTCCAATAGGGCAGCCATCAGCCACATGTGGCTACTGTGCACTTGAAATGTGACTAGTGTGATGGAGGAACTGAAATTTAAATGTAATATAGTTTCAATTCATTTTCATTTTAATAGCCACATGTGTCTAGTGGCTGCCATATTGGACAGTATAAGCATATACAGTTGGGTAACTTGTACCAGTTATGATTACATTTAGGTGTGACCAACAGAAAAAAAACCCAAAATAACAGTGATTGAAAGAGGGTAAAATTATTATTATTTTTGTTTGTTTCACAAATAAGCCTAGAGGTGAGCAGACTGATCTGGTGTGGTACATCACAGTGTCAGGGACTCTGTCTCTTTCTATGCTATATTTTGCTGTTTGAGGCCTTTCTTCCCAGGACCATTGTCCAAGATAACTGCGACAGGCATCACGTCGCATCCAGCAAGCAAGAAAGATGAAAGGGAAGGAAAAGGGCAGGCCTCCACCCCCTTGTCTTTAAGGATATCCCAAAAGTTACACATACCATTTCTGCTTACATCCCACTGGCCAGAACGTGGTCACATGTTGCACCTAGTTGTAAAATCGGGACCTGGGAAATATAGTCTTTATTTGGGACAGCCAGGTACCTAGGTAAAAATTGGGGATTTAATTAGCATAGAGGAAGAAGAAAATGGATATTGGGATAACCAGTATTATCTGCCTTACCCACTTTTCTATCAACCTTATATTATGAACTTTTGCCTGTTTCCTTAAGTATTCTTTTGCAACATTCTTTTCAGGTTGGAAATAATACCTATTTGTTTCCATAATTTGTTTAACATATCTTAAATTGTTGGGTATATAGGTCATTGCCAATGTTTTGCTCTTATAAAAGTCTCCCAGGGATATCCTTATACCTAAATTTTTATGCACAACCACTACTATTTTCTCACATTTTAATCTTTTCTATTACTTTTTCTTCCATCATTTTAGTGAAGGATCTCCTAGTTAAGATTCTTTGTGAGTTCTACTGTAAGAGCTGTTTTACAGAGCTCTTTTCAAAGCTACATACCAAGAGATACTTGAGGTGACTTTGAGTTTAACTGATTCTCAGATACCTGCTGTCTTCACATATTGTCTCTGCAGATAAAATGCTTCTAAGCAATTGAAAGAGGAATTTGGCAACATTCACATGGAAAGGAATTATAACCTTCCAGTGATATTAAAATCTAATTTTAACCTCAGACCAGTCATTTGAAGGCAACTTTAAGGATGTATCCTGGACCAGCCCTGGATTTTCTGGCATGTTTACGTTGCAAGGCAGCAGCAAGAAACAGGTTTCCTGTTACCTCCTAAGTGATATGTAGGGGAGTCCCTCAGAATGGCAGCCACTTTGGTATATTACCAACTATTAGGGCATAGGAGGGATGTGTGTTGTGGTCTTTCTCAGGGAGTTTGCAATGATGTGACAAAAAAACTTATTGTCATAATAGAAATTCTAAATGGGAAGATAGGGGACCAGGGTTAGGGCAAAGGCCATCCAAGTGGGACGGCTGTCTTCCTACTAGGAAGATAAGGCCTCACTAGGTGGCTTCTTATTAATTCAGTTGTTCTCAAATGTTGGTACCTGACTTAGGCTGGGTTCCTCAGAAGTGGATGCCAGACAAGGATTCACATGAAATTGATATATTAGGAAATACACCCAAGAAAAAATGAAGATTGATAGGGAAATGAGGAAGTAAAAACAGGAAGGTAAGAATTATAAGAAAAGTCCCATGGAGGGTAATGTTGGCTCAATTCCATTGTGTCATTCTAGAGACAGTGTAGAGCAAATCTTAGAATCGTCCCAGTCAGGGGACAATGTAACGAGAATTTACATTCCAGCATGTGGGTGAATGTAAATTTCTAGACACCTCAGGTTCTTTATATATAACTGCACAGTGGAGGCCTTGAGCCAAGGGACACATTCTTTGGCATTGTCCAATCAAAATTTTGTAATGAGGTTGCCCACTATCTCCACTTCTATTCAACATAGTGCTGGAAGTCCTGGCCGCAGCAATCAGGCAA
>NW_012136080.1:7398051-7451604 GCF_000956105.1 Propithecus coquereli
TTTCATAGTTTAATTCTCAGGGTCACATTTATTTCTAGTATTTCTGATTTCCTGAGAAACAACTTCCCATAGCTGGAAGCAGTATCAGTAGTTATAAATTACCCAGAAGCTGTCAAGAAACAAAATAATCATGAAATGATGAAATTGTCTTGTATCTTAAGGATCAGTTCATGTACTCAATCAGATAATAGCATAAATAACCTAAATTTTTAGGTTCTCCTTTCTCCTACCCAGTTTTGACGAATGACTGCATGGGGTAGTATAGAGAAATCTAAAGTACTTTTTTCATAGATTCAGCTTAACAACGGAGGGAACATTGAAAGGTTTTTTATTGAAAAGAAATTTGTTAAACTCCTATGATGTGTCAGTAGAATTACCATTTGATCCAGCAATCCCATTACTGGGCATCTACCCAAAAGAACAAAAGAACATCTACCCTGTTGGGCAGAAGCAGAGAACTAGGCAAAGTCTTTGTCCTCACAGAGCTAACATTTTATGGTAAGAAACAGGCTGTGCTCATGAACAAATGAATAAGGTAATTTCAGAAAGTGCCATAAAGAAAACAAACAGGGTAATAGGGTAGATAATGACTAATGTGCTTTAGCCAGAGGATAAGAGAAGGCCTTTTTCAAGAACTGACTTGACACATCCATGATGAGAAGGAACCAACCACATGAATATCTGGGGGGTGGGGGGGAGGATATTCCAAGGAGAGAGGAGAGCAAGTGCAAAGGGTACATTCAAAGAAAAGAAATAAGCCCAGTGTGGTTGGAGCACAGTGGATGAGAGAAAGAATTGCTGGAAATAGAGTCAGAGAGAAAAGCAGGAGGCAAGATAAGGCCAATTTTTGATTTTTAAATTCCGAGTGCAATGATAGATTATTTAAGTAGAAGAATAGTATGATTTTAGCTTTAAATATATTGTTCTAGTTGTCTGGGGAATAGAGGTTATTGGGGAGGTAATCATAGAAAGTGATCAATTCCCCACGCCTTTTCTCAAGAAATTGTGAGGCATAAACTATTTGAGGCAGGTGTCAATACTAGAAAAACTTAGAGCCTGGAGGCTTGGGAACCTGGTCCCTACTCTTTAATTTACTGGCTGTATAATCTTAGACAAACCACTACACCTTGCTCTGTTTCAATTTCTTTACAAGTTTGTAAATTGTAAAGAAGAAAATTGGCATGAGCTTTGATGAAATGTGCAGGGTCTATGCAAACATGAAGAGTCCTCATTCTTTAGAACCTTCAACAGCCTCATGTTCCTCCACAAACCCTCTTGCAAAGTTCTCTCCAGATTCTCTATAATTAATAAAGAATGCACTTTCCATTTGTTTTTTGCAGGCTGTTTGGATACAAAGGAGGCTGATATCTATTTCCTCATTGATGGCTCAACTAGCATCCAGAAAAAACAGTTTGAGCAAATCAAGGAGTTTATGTTGTCAACGATAGGGATGTTTAGCATTGGCCCAGACAAAGTCCGAGTTGGAGTTGTGCAGTATTCAGATAAGAGGGAAGTGGAATTTAATATTGCTGACTATTCTAATGACATTGACTTAAGCAAGGCTGTTGCTAACATCAAGCAACTAGAAGGTGGCACTTATACTGGTCAAGCCCTGGATTTCATACTGCCAATAATAAAAAATGGAAGCAAAGATAGGACAAGTGAGGTTCCCTGCTACCTCATCGTGCTGACTGATGGAATGTCCATGGATGGAGTCCTGGAACCTGCTGAGAGACTAAGGGCTGAGCAAATCACCATCTATGCAGTTGGCATTGGGGAGGCTAATAAAGCACAACTGCAACAAATTGCTGGGAAAGAAGAAAGGGTTAACTTTGGGCAGAACTTTGATTCTTTAAAAAGCATAAAAAATGAAGTTGTTCACAGAATCTGTACTGAAAAAGGTAAGAAAAATGAAAAAGGCTTTATTCTTCACATTTCTTCAACTGCTTTAGGCAGATTAATGGCAGGCTGAGACAAGGCCTGATGTGACCAGTTGTCTGGATAACATTTTGCCAACTTCTTTTATCACCATAGAGGGATCCAGTCCCTCACCATGCACCAAATGCCAAGATTGGAGAATCCCTCTATAGACAGCTGCCCCAAGGCCATCTTGGGAATCATAGTAGGAAGGTTGCTAAGAATGTTGGGGCCTTGACAAAGCCCACTGCTGTGCAGTGAAAGAGGCTCTATTCCACTTGTGAGTCATATGTGTGTGTGTGCACACAGATGAGCACAGGGAAGTACAGTGTGTGTGTGCATGTTCACAGATGGGTGCAGTGAAAAGAAAATGGACTTTGGTTCTAGGTAGACTAGGGTTCAACTCACTTTTCTGCTTGAGCCTGAAACATCCTCATCTATAAAATGAGGATAATACCTACATCAGAGAATCCTTGTAGGTTGAGCATCATAAATGGTATTATTCTTATATTATAGAAATTTCCATATCTGGTTGTTTGTTATTTCTTTTATTGATAATAACCAAGTACTAATTCAGGATGGCGTGTGTTGATTGCCATTGTTAGCACATGAAAATGTTGCCTGTTGAGAAGTATATTCGCTTACTGATGAAGAAAGAGGATGCTGGAGTCAGAGTCAAGACTAAAAACCCCAGCTTTACTATAGATTAGCCGAGAACCCTGAATAAGTTACTGTCTATTTGCCTTTGTTTCCTCATTTGTAGCTTAGTGTGAAGCTTAGTGGTGATAATACACGTGGAGCACTTAGAGGAGTACTTGGCATATAGTAAGTGCTGTGTAAAAGTTAGCTATTGCAGACATTGGTTAATATGTTCACTGGTGAGGAAAGGAAGAGAATTCTCATTTATTTGAACTTACTAGAGTGAAAGTGTTTGAATTTTCCCTGAGCCACTAAAAAACAAAAACAAAAGTAAATAAGGAAATAAGTAGCATTAACAACAAGATCCTAAGTCATGATTTTGTTTATTTTTCTCCCTGTTGTGGACAGTAACAAAGTTGAGTCTTCAGGATATCTTAGAAAGAATGCCAGAGTCAAAGTTCCCCAAGGTGTCCTGGGATTGATGCCAAGAAAAGTAAAGGGGTTTTAGGAAGCATAAAGTAGATCGTATCTCAGGTCCTTTCAAGGGAGAAGGTCCTGGGCCCATCTGAGGAGGAGCAGTGTATCTCTTGCAGTTCAGGCAGTTGCAGTCAAAGTAGTCAGCCTGAACACTCGCATGCCTAGAGGAGGAGACAAGCTGTGGACAAGGAAATAAGTCATAAGATGGTGAACAGAGAGGCAGGAAAACTAAGGAGCCAAAGCTTGAGAGGCTAGAAAAACACTAACAAGTCTCAGAGCAGATGCAGATGGAGTGAGACACAGTGTACTGGTAGGCGGCAGGTTAAGCCGCTATTAAAAAAAAAAACAAACTATGCAATACAGAATATTATTTTTCTCCTACATAATAGTTTGGGGTGAACAGTCCAGGCCTAGTAAAGAGGCTGTTCCACATAGCTTCCACATTTAGGTCAAGATTGAAGATCCAGTTTTCAACACCTCCTGTCTGTGGAGAAGGAGAAAGGACCAGGGGAGCCCACCATACTCAGTTGTCTTAATGGTAAGACCTACAAGTGGCCAGAGCACTTCTGCTCACACCATTGACCAAAACTTAGTCACAGGGCCACACCTAGCTTCAAGGAAGGCTGGGAAATATCATCTTTAGCTGGGCAACCATCTGCTTAGCTAAAACTTTATTAACATAGAAGAAGGGTAAAGCAGATACTAGGGGGCAAGAAATAGTCTCTTTGGTGGATCAGGGGATTGGCCTTATACAGCACAAGTTATTAAATAATAATTAACATCTTTTCGTTTTTCTATATATGGCTGATGCTAAGTGTTTATTTTCAAGTAATATGAAGTAGACTTTGTAAGTGTTGAGAGAGAGAGACTGGTTAGAGGATGGTAGAGATTACAGATTAACACTGTTTTTTTTAATAGTTTATAGAAATGGGTCTTATATTTGTGTATATATGTACATACATGTCCATTTCCAATCAGTGGGCTATCTAAAAATGTTATGTATAAATAAAGGAACAGTCCATATTGAATGGCTGTGTGCTTACTGAAGCATTAAACACTAATAAGTGATAATAATAAGAAATAATAATCTCTAGTAAAAACTTTGTACTTCTTTTCCTTTTTTTTTTTTAAGAGATGGGGTCTCACTCTGTTTTCCAGGCTAAAGTGCAGTGTGATTATCACTCCAATTTATAATATTGATTTATAGTGTTTATGAAATCACTTAAAATCCCAGGAAATAATGCTATTTAAAGATTATTAGGAATTGTGTTTTTCAAGAATATACATAAAATCCTGAAATATTAGTCCTGAAAGTGTAGGAAATTGATTACTTTGGCTCTGATTCCATGTTTTTGATCACCACTGCATCCTTAACATGTGGGCTGATGCTCAGCATCATATACCTCAAGAATTATGCATAAATGAATTATGAATAAATGAATTATGAGTGATGCATGCATGAATGAATGAATACATACTTTGGAAGTTGCATTTCCTCTTTACAACTCCTTAGATAATCTTCAATGGATTTCTGATTCAGAATTCCTATCCACAGGCTTCTACTAAAGAAGCAAACTAAAATTTCAAACATAATAGAAGTTGCTTGAGTTAATTTTCAGTGTTTTCTCATTAATACATTTATTTCTGCCTTAATGTTTCTCCATATTCTAAGAACCATGCCAACCTGTTTTATTTCTGATCTTGTTTTTATAACGTGCAGGATGTGAAGACATGAAAGCTGATGTCATGTTTCTGGTGGACAGCTCTGGGAGTATAGGACATGAAAATTTTGAGAAAATGAAAACCTTCATGAAAAACCTGTTAACGAAGATTCAAATTGGTGCAGACAAAACCCAAATTGGTGTTGTTCAGTTCAGTGATGATACAAAGGAAGAGTTCCAGCTTAATAAATACTTTACACAGAAAGAAATTTCTGATGCAATAGATAGAATGTCTCTTATCGGTAGAAACACTTTGATGGGACATGCACTTACCTCTATAGCTCGATATTTCACTGACCCCATGGGGGCCCGTTCTGGAGTCAAAAAGTTTCTCATCCTCATCACAGATGGAGAAGCACAGGATGATGTGAGAAATCCTGCTAGAGTTCTTCGGGACAATGGTGTGACCATCTTCTCTGCGGGAGTATACGGTGCCAACAGACCTCAGCTGGAGGAGATCAGTGGGGATGGCACCCTAGTTTTTCACGTTGAGAACTTCGATGACCTAAAGACAATAGAAAGTAAACTCATCTTTGGCATATGTGCTCGCCATGGTAAGTGCCCCTGTAATCCTTCCGGACTCAAGGATGTGAGCTGTTGACTTTATAGTGAGGAACAGTGTGTTGCACTCTTGGTTTGGTCTCTACGTGAACTTTGGTGTTAAGTTTTGGTCTTACCTATGTTATATTAAAACATCCATGACCTCTAAGGATATTTCAGATAAACAATTTTGGCAGCTAGTTTGGCACAAAATAGTCTGGCTTTGGGACCTTCTTCAAATATATGCCAAAAAGACCTCAGAATTTTACCTTAAACTTCCAACTCTTTAATACCCACATACCTGGATTTTCCAGAGCTAATTTTGAAACCCAAATGACTTCCTAGAATTGTTTCTTGGCTACCTATAACCATTGTTAAGCAATAAATGATTAGAAATGCAAATTCATCTTCCTCTTAGTTTAATTAAATCTAGTACCTAAGCACCCCCTCTACCAAAAATCCCTTTATATTTTAAAGATACGGTGTATATTTTCATTACTTAACATTATTCTTTGCAACTTCCATCAACTAGGTATTTTACATTTGCCTGTTCGTGTATCTATCCCTTTGGAAAATTTTAATTTGTGACTTTTGTTATGATGGTATAGGGTCATCATCTTAACCTCACAAATTGTAGTGATTTTGAAATTGTATTGAGCAACCTTCAGTTTGAGCCTATCAATTTTAATGCCTTTTCAATGAGAACTTGCTATAAATCTACACATAGACTAAAAACACCTGTGCTTTTAAATCTATCATGTGCTGTTATCTGTGTTTGGGATGCAATGAAGAGAACAAAACAAAGCATTAGTAAGTTTGTTGTATGTTGTTCCCTGGCAGCATAAAGACCTCTGTTGGACTTTATTATTCAAAATTATGTGTGAAATTTTTAGAAAGTTAACAAATAAAATATCTCATAAACAGTTAAGTTTTAGGTGATAGCTCTAAGACTACTTTGTTAACAGTTAATTGGAGATTTTTCTTTTTCCATGAGTGACAATGATTTTAAAACTCCTGATAATGTTGAGAGGTATACTTAGAGACCATAACTTCAATTTTGAAATCTTGGTATTTCTTCATTTTGACAAATGCAATGTTTGTGGAGGACCCATCTACAGCATAAGGTGAAATTTCAGCTGACTCATACATTAGATCATCTTACAAGTATTTGTCAAGTCATGACTAGTCACCAAATTTCACTGGGCCATTGCCCCAGGTTTTTATAGATGTGGACTGGGCTCGTCCATAGTGTCTGAGACTTGAAAATCTGAAACTTCAGTGCTAGAAATAAGGATTGGAGATAAGATGGACAGGTGGAAAGTAGAGAAAGACAACCTTTGGAAGGCATGTGCCTAAGTTATTGAGAGAAGGAAAAGAACTGGGAGAGAGTGCACGCTTTGGAGACCCAGCCAGAGTGGTTGCTTGGCTTTTAATATGGAGAAGGGCTTGGGGCCAAGGAAGACATGATAGGAGCCTTAGCTGTCCCTCTGCTTGGGGCTATTCCTTTCTGAGTTCTAATTCAGGAGGTCAGGGGAAGGAGCAGAAATAACTGTGGAGATGCATGATACACAAGGGAAGGTTTTCCTTTCAGAAGGTCAAAAGAGAGCTGAAGCCAGAAGGAATAGGATAAAAACCCCAACTTTTATATAATGAGTTCCTGAGCTCCTTAAAACGGCAGGCTGGTTTGGCAAACATGAGTATGTCTCACCATTACGTTGGCATTGAACGAACTTCTGACATTGCCTTTTACTTGAAAACCTGTCGTAACGAGCTATAGCAAAGCAGAGTTGTGTGGTGTAAGGACCACCAATTGTGAAGTCACACAAGTAAGGGTACAAATGTCCTTGGAATCATGATGTAGGCAAGTTGCACTTCTCTGAGCCTCCGCTTTTTTTCTCTGTGAAATGGCAACAGCCACCTCTAAGAACTAAGTGAAATGCAGTGTCTGACACACAGTAGGCTGGTTGCAAATGTTAGTTTACTTTCCTTCTCAGCAGTCTGTAGGGTGCACTTCAGGAAGTTTGTGATTTTGCTTTTTTCTTCTTTCAGATTGTAAAAGGATTAAACTGTTGGACGTTGTGTTTGTGCTGGATCATTCAGGCAGCATAAATTCACAGCAGCGAGAACACATGATGAACCTAACTATCCATTTGGTGAAGAAAGCGGATGTTGGCAGGGACCGAGTTCAGTTTGGAGCTCTCAAATACGCTGAACATCCAGAAATTCTTTTCTACCTTAACACACACCCAAACAGTTCAGCAATCATTGAGAATCTGAGGAGGCGCAGGGACACCGGAGGGAGAACCTTCACCGCCAGGGCTCTCGAGCACGCAGGCACCCTGTTCAGAGAGGAACGCGGTAGTCGCATCAAACAAAACGTGAAGCAGATGCTGATCGTCATCACCGACGGGCAATCTGATGATCGAATGCTGCTCAATGACACAGCATCGAAGTTGAGAAACAAAGGCATCACTGTCTTTGCAGTGGGTATAGGAGAGGCCAACCAAGAGGAACTTGAGGCTATGGCAGGGAACAAAAACAATACTATCCATGTGGATAATTTCGACAAACTGAAAGATGTTTACATGCCTGTACAAGAAAGTATGTGTACCAATGCACAAGAGGGTAAGTTGTTACTTTTAAAGTTTCTATGGGGGGTGGCAATAAAAATTTAAACAAAAAATAAAGCATGTGTTGGCTTCTTGTTACCTTGGTGTCATGGGCTGAACGTTTCTCTGCTCAGGCTAGCAGTTTTCTCACCTCTGAAAGCAATGTGTTGATTAAGATCCCAAAGTTCCCTTCCCACCACGGCGTGAGTTGAAGAGATTATACAGCAAGGTTTCAGAAGCATTCCTTGCTGTCTTGCCACCCTGTTGCCTTTTTTTATTTTGGCAGAAAGCAACTCTTCTTAAGGTCACATTCGCCTTACCCCTTTAGTGGCTACTCATGCTGCTCCATTTGGTTAACGGTCTCAATGCAGCCACGTGGCATCAGTTTCAGGCCAAACTCAAGTGGATAGTTCCATGGTTTAAACAGATAGACTTTTGTCTTCAGAGATCCAGGGCCCTCTAAATGGGACTATAGGCATCCTGTAGGGCCATTGAAGGTTGAAGTGGTCGGATGTGCCTTTCTGGGTAAGGAGCACTAGTGCAGAGGACAGGATATGAGAGTCAAATGTGGGGTACTGGAGACTGGCTCACAGGAGCAGGGAGGGAAGGGGACTGAGCTGATTACGAGCCACCTTGGTGTGGGTAGGGGTGGAGACAGTGAGGGAAAGGTGAGATTTGCCACCTGGTCTCAAAAGCAGCAGAGTCTGACAAGCCATCTAGGGAGGGCTGCTGTGCCTCCTTGGGAGGTCTGAATCCTGTGGTTTGTATTGGCCCAGTCCTCCCAACCTGGCAAATGAGTCAGTCAGCTAACTCTCTCCCTTTGTTCTTTCCTTCTTCACTTCCTTCCTTCATCCCTCCATCGCTTTTTCTTTCCTCCTTTCTTCCTTCCTCTCTACCAATATAAGGCTCACTTTTGTAGCCAATATGAATCATGTTTCTAAGGCTAACATTAACCCACTCCCATCTCTGTATCTGGTCCAACCGCAAGCAAAAGCTTCCCTCCAGTCCTGTGTCAGATCAGAATTTGCTTTGCTGAATGAAACCATGCCTGACCACCATAGCATTACCTTACTTAAGTCAGGAAGAAATTCAACTTCTTGGTTTCAGATATTACATGATTTCATCTGTATCCAAGAAAAATTATGATTTTTCCCAAGGCAGTAGGACCATCTCAGTTCTTCTGCCTGTTCTGCCCTGTCCTTTTACTCCCACCCTGAGGCCTGGGCTCCCCTCCCTCTGTCCTGCTTTCTGCCAGTCCACCCAGCGCTAGTGATCTTTCTCCCGCACACTCAACTGTGTCACTCCTCTGCTTACAGTGTTTCGGAGGCCTCCCTCTCCCTTACCTTGGGGGCAATTTCCAAACTCCTGAGCTCCATCTAGCCCCTGCCCACCTCCCCAACCTCACCCATTGCCCTTCCCCTGTTCACAATCCACCCTGTCACTCTGAAATTCCCTCATGTCTGTGTGCGTACCCTCCTGGCTGCCACTTCACCTGCCCACATCTTATCTGCCAAGTTTCAGCCTTTGTTTGCTAGTTTCCTGGCCTGACCCCTGTCCCCATGTCACCATTGTGTCCCCAATTCTTGTACCTTCTATTTCTACTGGTGGGAGCACTTAACACATATTTACTGTCTTCTTATCTGTATCTGTCACGTGACTATGAGCTCCTCAGGCATGCTTGGTCTCTTGTTTATTGTCGGGTGCCACCAAATCTACTACATCACTAAGACCACAGTCTTTTCCTAGGAATATCGAGGCTGCTTTATTCTCATTTCCCTAGCCTACATTTTGGTGGCGGGTGCTGACTTGGAGTTTGGGATGCAAGGTGTTTATCTACACCTGTGAAATAAAGGGGAAAGTGAGATGGGCAGAAGTCAAACAATGGCACGTACTCAACAAAGCTCCAGATCCAGCAGAGAGCTCTGGGGCAAGTATTGCCCATGGCAGCTGTGCAGCGTCAGACTACGATGGCTGGGACACAGTGAGAAGTCCTTCCCACTTCGTCCCTGGATGTGGACTGCCCTTTGGCAAGGCTTCTCTCTGTAGTGAGACAGACCCTGAAGGAGCTGACAGCTGGACACTGTCTACTGATCATACTCCCACAGCTGGGAAGTAAGTCCTTCCTTGAAGGTCCATCTAGGCAGCCCATTCCTGAGTCTACCACACTACCCTTATAAGGAATTGTGTGACAGTGGGACACCTGCTGTCTCAATTACCTTTAGTAGTCACCTTAGTGTTGCCACTACCACAGCCACTGAGTTTGATTGGAACTGAGTGTAGAAAGTCATCCCTTGGTCTTTGGACATTCCACATCAGACTCAAGGAGGTGACCCTGTGCCCTGTTTACTAGCCACTAGCTCTTGTGCCAGGAAGTTTAATATTTGGGTTATGATATTACAGCAGAAAAATGTGCTGGATTTAAGGGTAAAAAGGGTCTAGAGGTCCAGATACCAGCTCGACTCCATGGTAATTGTGTGCTCGTAGGCAAGTCACTTAATGTCTGAATTCTATTTCTATATTTATAAAATTAGAATAAGTCCTCATAAGATGGTTGTGAATATTATCTGTTACTGTATGCTGAAAGCATTTTTAAATGATATTTCTCAATATGAATGTGAAGTGGTTGCATTAATAGTAGTAGGAGTACTAATTATAGTACAGTAGTACTATTACCTTGATTTGGGTGAATGTTCCAGTCTGAGTATGTTGAAGGGTCTTTTAGCCTTTGTAATTACTTTTTAATGAGTACGCTAAATCTATTCAACCTTCCTACTTTCCTCTCTGATTATCTTTCAGTGTCTTCTCAAATGGATCATGTAAATAATTAAAACTTGAAAAAACTCTATTATCTTTCCCCTTCTTGCGATTTTTCCTTCCTTTTGAGGGTCAATCAGTGATTTTCTCTTTTGTTACCATATCTCAATTTGCTCCTAATGTAAAGCAATTGAAGTATTTGAATAAAGGAAAAATTTAGAATGATTCATGAAGAAAATAATTTATTCTTTTTCCCTTTTGCAGTCTGTAACCTTCAGGAAGCCGATGTGATTTTCCTTTGTGATGGCTCTGACATGGTATCTAATTCAGAGTTTGTTACCATGACAACTTTCTTGTCAGACTTAATCCATCATTTTGACATTCAGTCTCAAAGAATGAAAATTGGTATGGCTCAATTTGGAAGCCGCTACCAAAAAATTATTGAGTTGAAAAGCTTTCTGACTGAAACCCAGTGGAAGACTCAAATCCAAACTGTCTCCAAGAGCAGTGGGTTTCCACGAATCGACTTGGCCCTCAGAAACGTGATCAATATGTTTAATCCATCTGCTGGTGGGAGAAGAAACGCTGGTGTCCCTCAAACCTTGGTTGTTATCACATCAAGTGACCCCTACTATAATGTGGCAGATGCAGTAAAATCCCTGAAAGACCTTGGAATTTGTGTCCTGGTTTTGGGCGTAGGAGATGTTCATAAGGAACAGCTTCTGCCGATAACAGGCAATTCTGCAAAAATAATCACTTTTCAGGAATTTAATAAATTAGAGAATGTGGATGTGAAAAAAAGAATGGTCCGTGAAATCTGCCAGAGCTGCGGGAAAACCAGTAAGTGCTCTTTGTTTTGTTTTATTCAGTTGTAACTTCTCATTTTTCCATTTCCCAAGGGTGTCTTATGGGCTAGCTCTAGCAGAACATATTTTTATTTAGAATAGTGTGCAGCGAAGAGAGACTTCTCTGCTTCCAGGGAGTTTGAATCAGTTGGCCTCCCTCAAAGAAAGCGTGCAGGGACTAGAAGGGCCCCAGGGCTTTGTCCTCTGGTCAGCCCTGTCCCCTCACTGCAAGCCAGTGTTTATTCTCTCACCACCTGAATTTCAATCTCCTGTTTCTACTCTCTCCTCTTTTGGAATTCCTAGTACAATGCCCTGCATCCAGTAGGAAGTAAGTAAAATAAATATTTGCTGATTGGAAGTTTTTTGTTTTTTTTTTTTATTTCAGCATATTATGGGGTACAGATGTTTAGGTTACGTGTGCTGCCCTTGGTTCCCCTCCCCCCAAGTCCGTGTTTCAAATGTGTCCATCCTTCGGGTAGTGCGCGTTGCACTCCTTGTGTATACAAATACCCGTCCCCTCCTCCCTCCTCCCCCCTCCTATTTTAGCTTTGTTAGATCATCTTCTAAAGGACTCAGCATGTATGGGTGTGTGTATAGTGTATGTTTTCTTCTTTTAATAATGACTTTGATATAATCATAGCATAGTAAACATTTGAATTGTTCTGAGAGATTATTTAATCCAGAGGTCACAAAGGCACATGGCTGCAAAGGCCAGGTAGGGAATGGAGGTGGGTCAAGTGGGTGGAGTGTGAGGAAAATGAACTGGGGAACAGTGACCCATCTCACAGGGATGTCACTGTTCAGCTCCAGCTGAGGGTAGCCACGGGCGACTCAGGTTCTTTAAATTTGGGGCTGAGAGTTGGGAAGACAGCATGTTAGGAAACAGCAGTGAATGAAAACATTTTGTGGCATTTGTGCAACATGCAGAAATTCCTCCGAGGGCTTGTGTTTCTAGAGTTGTTATGATTGAAACCACTTCTTTGACAAAAATATGTTAGTCTTTCCAAGCTTTCCAGATCTTGTTCTATTTGGGATGCTCAAACAGAGGCAGATTACAGTGGTAGAAAGAGCCGTGGGCCTAGAGTCGGAGAGCCAGAGTTCTAACTCTAGTTCAGCAGCAACAACTTCCATAATTCACTGTCTTCCCATCTGTAAAACGAGCACTGGACAGGATCAGAGTAACCAACTAGCACCTTGAAGTTTGTCTGTCTTCCCAGTGTTGACAACTTGCTAAATTAGTTCATAGCATTTACAAACTGGAGACTTTACATTAAAAATGTAGATGCCAGGTTCTTCTTTGAAAAACCAGAAGATCTGAGAACACAGGGCACCATTTCCCACATAGCTACTCTCAGCTGGGGCTGGACAGTGAACGGCCGCAGAGACGGGTCATTGTCCTCCAGTTCAGTTTCTGCACATCCTGCCCATTTCACTCATCGACATTATCCACCTAGCCTCTGCAGCCATTTGTGTTTGTGACCTCTGAAAATTAAATAATCTCCAAGGACAGTTCAAATCTTTGATTTGTTGTGATTATACGAATCAAAATATGTCACCATTAAAAGAAAAGCAATGTACACACACGTGTACGTGTGCACGCACACACACGAACACACACACAGTCACTGAAAATGAGACTAAGCTATGGTTTGAACTTCAAATAGCTATGGGAACATAATATTTGGAGAGGAATAGCAAAAACCTCTGTATTATTAACATATATGGGTAGAGTAGCCAATATCTTCCTTCTTGAATATGTTTTGGGTACTAGAGACCCTCCAGCTCTGGACCATGACAGCTCTCCTTTTCCCTGCCTTGTCTGCCCTTCCTTACTCCTGTCTACTCATAATCCTGACTTGTTTCCCTTGGTCTCCAGATTGCTTTATGGACGTAGTGGTTGGGTTCGACATTTCTACTCACCTGCGGGGGCAGCCTTTGTTCCAGGGCCACCCCCGGCTGGAATCCTACCTCCCAGGCATCTTAGAGGACATCACTTCCATCAGGGGGGTAAGCTGTGGGGCAGGTGCAGAGACACAGGTGAGCTTGGCCTTTAAGGTGAACAATGACCAAGATTTCCCTGCCAAGTTCCAAATCTACCAGAAAGCAATATTTGACAGCTTGCTACAAGTCAAAGTCAGCGGGCCAACTCATCTGAATGTACAGTTCTTGCAGTCTCTGTGGGACACATTTGAGGATAAATCTGCATCCCGGGGACAGGTATCCAAATCTCATTCTATATCCCATCTCCTTGTGTTCCTTTCGCCCCAGTTATATATTTAACATTCATGTCAACCCATTCTCTACTTTCCCCTTTCTTTAGGTGCTGCTTATCTTTTCAGATGGTTTCCAGAGTGAAAGCAGCATAATGCTTGAAAATAAATCCAACAGGCTCAGAGAAGCAGGTACTGAGTTGAAAATTTAAACAATGAAGTAAAGGATATGCTGAACAAGTCTCCCCCTTTACTCAGGTGCTCTAGATCTTGGGATCTGTCTGGACACTTGTAGCGGATGCTGTTGGTGTCCCACCTAAACCCCTTGACCAGTGCCCACACCCCTCCTCCAAATGCTGCAAATGCTGCAAATGCTGCAAATGCTATGGCCAAGTGCTTGTACTTGTGACCTTCTACAGATGTGTGCCCTTGAGTGACCTGAACCACATGCCTGGGCATGCTTGGAATGGGGGTGGGCTATGCAGTGTCCCACCTCAGCGGCGAGGGGGGACTATCGATGACGCAGAGATGCAAAAGCCTGCACTCTTGCCTCAAGTGAGCCAACTCAGGTGCAGTTTACACTCCAGAGTCCCTCTGAATCAGGACAAGGATAATACTTGCTGAGCTATATTCCTGCTCACAACTTCACATTCCCTTTCCTGCTTCTTTCTTTCTCTCTCTCTCTCTCACACACACAACAAAGCACATACAAATCCTCTCTCAGATTCCACTTCTAGGGAACCTGACCTAAGACACCTTCTGCTGTTTGTGATTATTCATGTGAAGATACAAAATGGATTTGGAATAGCTTCAGACTGAGCTGTAAACTCAGTGCAGAAGTTGAGAGTAGTATGCTGTGATGGGAGAGTCCACTAATTGTCAGATGGGATGCATTGTTTGGAAATTCCTTGGTGTAACCCCAGATCAGCTTTTGGGGTTCAGCTTCCACAGGCAACCTCCCTAGGGGCCACATCATTTCCTGCTTTCTTGCTTGGTTGTGTCACCTTTCCTGCTCAGATCCCTTCAACACCTTCTCACTGTTCTTGGGATACATGTCATATTCCTTAATAAGGCTCATGAGGCTTTGCAGGATCTGGCCCCTGCTTCCCATCCCAGCAGTGTCACTTCCCACACTCACTGTTCCAGGCATGTGAAACTTCCCCCCCCATTCTTCTCCCATGTACTTTACAGCTTCATTTCTCCCTATCCTCGCCTAGAGCTCTCCCCCACCTCTCTTCCTCCCTAATTATTCTCTCCATCTCTCATCTCTGGTTCTGTTCCTTGACCAACTTCCATTCATCCTTTAGAATCAGCTTAGGACATCAGTTTTCCTAAGAAACCTCCCATGACCCTCCAAGACTGAGTTAGGAACTTCTCCTCTAGGCTGTCATAGAACCCTGATGTTCCCTCTCAGAGCACTTACACTTCTCAGAGAAACTATCTGATTGTTGTCCATGTGTTCCGTTGGACTATGAACTCTGTGGAGGGGAGGAGTATGCCTGACCTCTTCACCTGGTATCTCGACTACAATGATTAGTACATAATAGACTCCTAATAAAAATATTTGTTTAACAAAAAGATGAATGAAGTAAACAAACCAGTGAATGAATTAATAAGTGAGTGAATGAATAAATGAATGAATGAACTGGATATAGCCAGGGACTCAGCTGAAACTGGAATCACCATGGGCTTTCCTCATGCTCTCAGGGCCTGGCCTCCCAGGGGTGCTTGGCACTGGGGATAACTTAAGAACTATCATTAATTTATATTCAGGAAAATTCAGAAAACCTTTCTAAAGATGAACAATGCCATTTCTTAAAAATTACTTTCAAATGTCCAAGAGTTGCATCAAAATTCGTTGTGAGATGTTGAACACAGTTTTCTGCTAGTATTTTTCTGTACACTTGTAAGTCATTTCTCTTAAATATTGTTCCTCAGGGAATTTCAAGCTAAAGTCAGGGACCAGGGCCAGTGCACACTCAGAAAGTGCAGGCACATCTACTGTTGGGTTCTTCATATGTTGGGAATACTGCTTCCTCTTATGTTTGTTTTGTCCCCTTTCTGATTCTTTCAATAATGTTCGCTGAGTAGAAATATGACAGGCTCTTCTTTTTCATGAACAACCCCTTTGTTTTATATCTGGTATTTTACTGAATAGGACTTGATGCTCTGCTGGTGGTTTCCCTTAACACAACAGCTGATCATGAGTTTTCCAGCTTTGAATTCGGGAAAGGATTTGATTATATGACTCACCTGACCATCGGAATGAGAGAACTGGGCAAAACACTATCACACTACCTGGTGAGTTGTTGGACAAAAAATCCAGTTATTCAAAATACCGTGGGAACTAAATTGGAATTTTGATATGAATTTTCAAAGACTGCCTTCGTTTGCCCCACTAAGTTAAGTGCCTGGTCTTTAGTATTATATAAACGTGTTAAAGACCAGAGCATCAGAGCATCCATGTTTTGCATATCCTTTCATTCTTTGTTATCTCACTAAATAAATACATAGGGAGCTAAAAAACCAATCAACCACTATCAAATTAAAAAGCTCTCAACAATTTATGCCACAGAAACTCCAGGAAATGGGAGACTGGAAACTAGGAACAAACAAGTCCTAGACAAACCTGGGCTGTGGCTGTCTCAGCACTGGGTGCCTTTTCTATTAATAGAGATCATTTCCTTTGGAGAAGGGATGTTGCCAATGCAGTTGCTAGCCTGGTGTGTTCTCTGCAGTATTAAGTTACAAAGCACCTCTTATTTTCTGCAGCCCCTCACCCAAGGAGAGAAGATGGACTTACAGATTATGATTCGTATGAGTACAATTCTTACGCAATAAAGTTCCTGACAATTGTTGCTCAGCTTTGCTTTTTTTTCCCAGGGAAACATTGTGGAGAGGACTTGCTGCTGTACATTTTGTAAGTGTCCAGGGGTTCCAGGAACTCAGGGGACACGAGGACTACAAGCCATGAAGGTGCCATTCAGTTCTGATACTATTTTACCTTGATTCGGTATGGGTGGGACTGAGCCTCAGTGGTTGAATTTACCACCTTCCTTCGATACTAATGCAGTTGCTTTGGGCATTTCATGTGACTTTTATGGTGTAGGAGCTAGTTCCGAAGGGCTCACTTTTGATCCTACTAGTTCCTCTTATATATGCTTGGTGATGTTGTCTCTTGATTTTGCACTTTACACTTTTGTACTTGCTTTAGACAGTTTGAAAGGTGGCAAGAGGTGTTTAAAATAGTGGAGATGGAGCCAGGCATGGTGGCACACACCTGTCATCCCAGCTACTCAGGAGGCTGAGGTGGGAAGATTGCTTGATCCAAGAGTTTGAGACCATCCTGAGCAACATAGCAAGATCCTGTCTCATTCTAAAAAAAAAAAAATAGTGGGGAGTTGTGCTTCATCAGCAATGGAATGATATTGAACTGCAAAAAGATGATAGCATTGCAGATTAATAGCCCTTTAAAAACAAATTATAAAAGATTAATTGTATAACAATAGAATGAATAAATATATCATGATATTTCCAATAAAATACTCTACATCAATGAACATGAATGAACTACAGCTCCACACAACAACATCAATAAATTTTACTGACACAGTAATGATCAAAAATGTGAAACACAGAATACTTACGATTCCATTTATAAAAAATTTGAAAAAAGGCAAAACTAACCTATGGTGTCTAGGGATGAACACTTAAGTAGTGAAGTACTTTTCAAAGGCAAGGAAATATTATAAAAGTCAGGAGTGCACTCCTGGGGTGGGGATGGTGGTAGGAGCAGGTACTGTGCCCGGGACCCATAATGCTCTATTTCCTGACATGGGTGGTAGCTTCACAGACCTTATATATAATAATTATAAAACTGTTATGTAAAATTCACTTTGTAATAATTAAGCTGTACTTTTATATTTTATTCACTTTTAGGCACTTTTTCAAATGTACTATTTTAGATATCACAATAAAAAGGAGGTTTTTTTTTTTTTGAAAGAGATCAACTTCAATACTTGCTCGTAAGTTCTACATTGTTCATGCTTGTGGAAAGATAATTTATATTGGACCTTTTACTGCATTGTGATGTTTAATTAGTGCAGTTTCCTCTCTCGTTGCTTCGCTCAGATCAATATTAGAATTATGTTCCAGGAGCACAACCCCTGGTATACTGAGCAGAAAGCTGGGACCTGTGGTAGAGGGTGAGAGAAAGCAAAGCTCAAACAAAATCCTTGCCACAAGTGAGCCACGAAACAGTTAAACCACACGTGGCTGAGGGAGAGATGACTGTAATTGAAATGTATGCAACCTCCTTGTTGGAAGTGCCTATTCTTCCTTGACCTCTCAAAAAAGCAGGAGAAAATAAAATGCTCCCTTTGGAAATGTTCTCAGTCTGCCTGCTAGAAGAGTTGTAGCTGGCACAGCTGTCCTCCCCGCAAATCCCTCAGGTACAGGGCCATCAGCCCTCACCTGCAGGTGGGTTCCAAAGGTCATTCTCAGCAGGCTTTAGGAGGGCTGCCTCCTGCAGAGGGGCTCCAGAGGTGAGTGCAAGGACAAAAGCCAGCTCCAGATGTGGTCAGACTTTCCCCAAACTCATAGCCACAATTGAAAAACCACAACCAAGTTGAAGGGAGGGACTTACCTAGAATGCCTAATGATTTCGCAAGTTTGAATCGATGAGGGCTAGCTAAAATTTATTTTTCTTTCTTTCTTCCCAGGGTTCTTCAGGGGTGAAAGGCAGCAGAGGACACAGGGGAGAGGACGGAGACCCTGTAAGTTTTTGTGACTCCCCCGTAATACACACTTATTGATTTTCTTTTTCATGGAAATTTTTATTTTTATATAGAAGGGGTGGATGGGTTTTGTTTATATATTTATTTTTTGTTGTTTTGGGGGAGAAAGCATTGTTTTTCTTTTTCCTTGACTGAATCAACATTTAGGGGGAAGGAGGGAACAGACTTACAGGCATGTGACCTGGCGTGCTTTCATCAGTGGCAGAGAGCTGGGCATCCTCCGCTCTGCCCTCAAGCAGGGCACAGTGGGTTATCTGCCAGGAGACTCTCTTTAGGCCTGAAACCCAGTGCTTAGTACGTGGCTACGGGCCAGAGCTGGAACATACATGCCTCCATGGAAAGGGAAGTGGCAACGCATCCCCAAGGCATGGCTTCATGGTTAATGCTACACAGAGACTTGCGAATCTCAATTTTTAAGTCTGAAACGAAAACTCTCACTTGGTTCATCAATCAAATTATGGAAATAAATTTCAAGTAACTGAAACCACTCGGGTGGCTCATTTGGGGTGGGAAAAGTTCAGGAAGCATCCAAACCTGGATCTTGATCCCCTTAGAATTAAGGCCAGTTTCTCATCTGGGCAGCAAGTTATAAGGATTAAAACAAAGACTCTGGAATCAGACTGCCAAGGGTTGACCTGGATGTGGGACCTTCAACAAGATATTTAACTTTTTGACCCCTAGTTTCCTCATCTGTGAACATTTGTAAATTCCTCTAGGACCAAAAGTTTAGCTAGTTCACAAAATGACCACTAAGAGGGTGCTCTAAGTCACCCACTCTGTACCCGCAGTGGGGTCTTGTCACCAAACTGGCATGGGAGTCTTCGAGTGTGGGGAATAGCGCCACCCAGCTGCCTGGCTGTGAGCCCACCGCGGGCTGAAAGTCCAGGCAATGAGAAGCCAGGAGGCTTCAGTCAGCAGCACGTGGCCGTGGGCGAGGCCTCCGGATTTTCCAGGGAATAATCCTCAGAACAAAGAAAGCAAAGCAGGGCAAAGAAAACTCACTTTTCCCCTTCCTTACTGGGAAGGAAAGAATTAAGCTAATTGCTAAACAATTATTTTTTATGCAGCAAAGTGTGAGTAACTGTTATGCACCCAGGCCTGAGCCCACCACAAGGGACACGAGGGCGAAAGAGGACAGATGGGGTCCCTGCCCTCAAGGAGCACAAAATTGTCCTCTTGAGATTCACTTTATCCTAGCATTTACCTGTATTTAAATATTTCCTGGGAGAGTTGGTGGGAGACACACTCATTGGCCTTGAGTGCTCTTCCCCGTGTGGATGGTCTGACTTTGAGGGTCTTTAACTGGGGATCGATCCTTCCCGTGAGAACTTGCTCTTCTCGCCTTTGTGTTCTCACTCTCGTAGTGGGGTCACTTCCCAGCAACGGTTTCTACGCAGCTCCAGTGCCCTGGCACCGACTTGTTTCTCTACTGTCAGCAATGCTGCCTCTCCCAGGACAGCATTAGGGCCCTGGCAGGATGTCAGGGCCAACATGTGTTACTGGAGTGTTTGGAATGTGGCTACAAAGTGAAGTGACTCCAAACCTTTGGCTGTGCTGTCTGATGAGGCCATGAAGTGGCTGAGCTCATCCTGCACCTTTTTGTCAACTTGGATCTGTGAAGAAGCCCTGAAGGTTGACAGGGAATATGTTTGAATGCAGAGGGAAAAACAGATTTAAATGAATGAGCTCTCAGGAGCATTTCCTTTGTCTAAAGCCTGGAGTGCCCATGTGCTCTAGTTTAACTCTCTAAAAGAAAACCACTGGCAGCTTCTGGCATCAAAGCATCACTTTGGATACCTGTTTGTGTTCCTTTTCTTAGGGAAGACGAGGAGATATAGGACCCCAAGGAGATAAAGGGATTGCAGGATGTGCAGGGGAGCGGGGTCAGAAGGTAAGACTCTCTGAAAATGTTTCTGATTCCCTATAACTGTGGTCCCCAGCCCCTGGGCCATGGACTGGTACTGGTTGGTAGCCTGTTAGGAACCAGGCTGCACAGCGCAGCAGGAGGTGAGCGGTGGACCAGCGAGTGAAGCGAAGCTTCATCTGTATTTACAGCGGCTCCCCATCGCTTGCATCACTGCATAAGCTCCACCTGCTGTCAGATCAGCAGCAGTGTTAGATTCTCATAAGAGCACGAGCCCTACTGTAAACTGTGCATGTGAGGGATCTAGGTTGCACACTCTTTGTGAGAATCTAATGCCTGATGATCTGAGGTGGAGCTAAGGCCGTGATGCCAGTGCTGGGGAACAGCTGCAAATGCAGATTATCATTAGCAGAGAGGTTTAACTGCAAAATAAATGTAATGCTCTCGAATCATCCTGAAACCATCCCTTCCTCCGCCCCCACCCTTGTTCGTGGGAAAATTGTCCTCCATGAACCCAATCCCTGGTGCCAAAAATGTTGACAACCACTGCCCTATAACATCCCTCCCTCTCTCCTCCATTCCTCTATTAGTTTTCCCATCTGCAGATGAATTCTACTTTTTAATAATCTCAAGGAATCTTTAGCATTAATTAAATTCCATCTATAACCCCTTTGTGAATGTATAGCCAGAAGCAATTACAGAAATGTACACTCACTTTAGGGAGGCAGCCCCATCCTGCTGCCACAGTCTGTGACTCCACACTCTGTCTGTGATATGTCAGTGAGAGATATTTAATCTTTTACAGGGAACCAAAGGATTTTCTGGGCAGAAGGTACTGTAGTTTCTTCTCAGTCAAATTTGATTTCCTAATGGGAGCAGTTTCCCAATAAGCGTGTGGCAGAGACCTCCTTTTGCCTGACTGCTGCCTGTGGTTGTCTCTCAGGGTGAACATGGAGACGATGGCATTGATGGACTCGATGGGGAAGAGGTAAGACACATTTCTTCAAGTATCATAAAACTGTCATGAGGTTGATATATTTTTTTAAATGAGAATTTTGTTTTCCTTATCTTCTTTTAGGGCTTTCGTGGATTTCCTGGGAAAAAGGGAGAAAAAGGTGATCCGGGATCTCAGGTAACACTCTCAGTACATCAAAGGAGTGTTTGGTAACAGAGACAGTCTTAATTGCTGTGTGGTTACTTAATTGTCAGTGGTTACTGGGGGTAAAATTGACAAGTGACTTAACCACATAATGAAGTCCTATTACCACTGAATAGATGCCACCTTCTCACTTGGTGCAAGTGGGTAACCATGTAATTTTCAAGAATTTCCAGCTAGAAAAATTCAAAGCATACAAGGTTCTTCTGTGAGCATGATTTTTAGAAATCCAAAATGAATGCTTTTGACTGTCAGTGGTTTCTATATTCTCTTTATTGTGTCTGAGAAAAATAAAAGGCAAGAGAAAGACAATTATTTTGGTGGCCTTGGTATAGCAAATCACAGTGAAATTTTTTATTTTAAATTCAACACTCATTAATATACGCCTACTTGATTTCAAGCAGCTCAACTTTTATGCTCTGATCTATTTATTTATCAAATGTTTTTGACCACCTGTCATGTGCCAGGCACTGAATTATATGCTAAAGAATCAGAGATGAACCACTTACTCCTGTCTTCAAGGATCCCACAGGGTATCTGGAGAGACAGACATATCAATGGACTGGATTACACAGAATGCGGCTGAGGCCGCATTGTAGGCTTCTGCATGGGAGTCCAGAGAAGGGCACCTAATCAGGATGCAGGTGTTTGGGGGGTGTCAGGAAGTCTTGGAAGAAGCGATCTCTGAGCTGAAGATGAACAGGAATTCATCAATGGAATTCAAGCAAGGCAAAGATGTGGTAGAAGGGCATTCCAGACAGACAGAATAGCATGATCAGAGACATGGGGCTTCGGGGCACTGCAAGTTTTTCTGCCTGGAGGAAGCATTAGAATACAGGTCATGAGAGATGAGGTTCAAGAGGTAGCAGGAAGAGATCAGGATGGCACTAGTGACACGTGGAAGAGTTGGCTTTTAATCATTAGGCAATGGGGGTGGCCTTTGGGAGATTTTAAGCAGCAGGATCATAAGCAAATTTGCATTTTAGAAATACTACTTGGCAGTAGTGTGGAAGGTATTTTGGAGATGACATGGATGCGAGGCAAGGATGAGAGGTAGATCTGTAGTAATCAGATGAGAAGTGATGAGGCCTTCAGGTAAAGCAATGGCAGTGAGAATTGGCACAAGGCATATTAAAGACATAGCAGGGCCCAAGCTGGGGTTTGGCAAGCAGGACACCAGGGTACCGAGGAGGCACTCACTCTCAGAGTTATGCAAGTGAATCCCTCCCTAGATGTTGCACTCCAGGTGCCTCTCTTGCCTCAAATTAGTCTTGGTATGGGATATAAGATCACCAGATCTAGGTGACCAGGGAAGCAGAAAATGGGGAGTCAGCCAGAATGCCTGCAAGAATTCTGGCTTGGGTGAGTTTAGTTAGGAGCAGTTGGATTTGAGGTGACAATGGAACATCCCTGTGGAGGTTTCCAGTGGGAAATTTAATTATAGATGTCAGAAGTTGCTAGATTGGCTGGGGTGTCCAATACAATAGCCACTAGCCATATGTAATTATTTAAATTTAAATTAATTAAAATAAAAAATTTTGCTCCTCAGTTGCACTGACTACATTTCAAATGCTTGATAGCCACATATGGCTGGTGGCTACCATATTGGACAGCACAGATATAGAACATTTCCATCACTCAAGAAAGTCCTGTTGGACAGCTAGACCATGAGGAGTTTTCCAATTTCTCAGCCTCCCTACAGATAATCCTGACCATAGGCTTAAAACTGGACTTAGTTCTGCTTGAGAAGACTGAAGAAACCTGGCTAAGATAGAAGGATGCACAATATTTTACCTAATTGATTACTCCCTCCTATACAACACACATACTCTACATTTGACATTAGCACCATTATAAAAGCCCCTACAAGCTAACTCAAAAGCTCATTTTATTTTTTTCAGGGCAGCCCAGGTTCCAGAGGCCCCCCTGGGGGATATGGAGAAAAGGGCTTCCCAGGAGATCCAGTAAGTTATGAGGACCCTGTTGGCTCTGAATTTTATACTTGCTCCACAGTTCCGATCTTGTTTTTCTCTGTGTCTCCTGCTAACCCACTGGGCAAATGCTTGTCTTGGGAGTAGGGCCAGTAGGTGTGGAATGAGGCTCTGGGAAATACCTGTCTGTGTTTGATCTGGGATGATTATATTAAAGATTGAGAACTGGGAACTAAAGTTTCACCTTATGAATCCTTATGGTAAATTGACACTTTCAAGTGCCTTTGTTTATTGGATTCCTGATCTTACCGACCTGCTGATTCCCTATTTGCAGAATCGATTATAGGGGAATTTTTTTTTTTTTTTTTTTTTTTAGGGGAATCTTATTATGCCCTTGAGGGAGTGGCCTAAGAACATTTACACTAGTGTATCAGTGAAGCTGCTAATATGGAGAAGTGAAAATCACCATGTAGAAAGCACTCCTATAATTAATTCTTCATGTATCACCAAATCTCCTTCACACTTGGGGAAATATTGCTCTCATTTTTTCAAAAATCCTATGAATTTTCTCATACCTCTCATCCCTTAACCTAAATTAGCTTAGTACTTGAACATCCTACCATTTTGTAAAAAAAAAAAAACCAAGAAAGAAAGCTAATACTTTTTAAATCTTCCTCTAGGGCAATCCAGGACAAAACAATAACATCAGAGGACAAAAGGGCTCCAAAGGAGAACAAGGAAGACAAGTAATTGGATCCATTTTACATATATGAGTTGATTAATTCTATTACTGAGTGAAGTAAACTTAGTGAAATATATAACCCTACTGTAATTGAATAAACACCCCTAAGTCCACATCTAAAAGAGCCTTATTTTCTTAAAACAGGCATGTTTGTAGTAAGCTACACTTCCATGAGCAAAATTATTAAGTTTCTGGCAAACGACATTATTTGGGGAAAGTTGTAATAGTAGTGCATGTTGCTATACCTTTTTCTTCCTTAAAGGGTGTATAACCGACAGTATTAATACGCAGAATGATTGTAGCATGACACATCTATTCTGCTGTTTTAATAGTGCTTGGGGTTTTGATGCTGACACATTTATAATTTACTGTGAATCGGTTGCCTTATAATCTTGGGGGAACTATTGTATTTATAGGGTAGAACTGGACAGAAAGGGGCACAAGGCAGTCCTAGTTCCAGAGGAAGCAGGGTAAGTATTTCTGACGACATTCATTTCCCATGTTTATCACTTGAAGATGACACAGAGGCATTCAGCATATTTGTTGCTGCATAGTCAGCTGATACATTTGCAGGGTTTCTCAGTCTTGGTGCTACTGACATTCTGGGCCAGATAATTCTTTGCTGTGGGGGATGTCCTGTGCATTGTTGGATATTTGGCAGCATCTCTGGTCTCTACCCAGTAGATTTCAGTAGCACCATCCCTCCCCCCTGCCCACTTGTGACATCCAAAAATGTCTCCAGATATTGCCAAATGTCTGTGGTGGATGCTGTGGGGTGGGCATGGGACAAACCCACCCATGGGTGAAAACTACTGTGACATCATCTGCCTTTTCCTTTCTGCCTTCTGGATGCTTTTGAATGTCTTTGAAGAGAGCTAATGGCTTTAACTTAAAAGCCCTCCTCTGGTAGCTTAGCATTTTAAGCTCTCTTTCTTTCTCTCTCTCTCTTTACATGTTGCCAATGGGAAAGAGGAGTCACGAATAAATTCTTCCTGAGTGGACCAAAACGCTGGTGGTTAGAGCCAACTCAGTGACAACTTCAAGGTCCTAGGGTAACTTTATAGCTTCCCGTGTTATATCAAGCCTATCACAGCAAAAACCAGGGATATTGGATTTCCCAGTCTTTTTAAGGAACAACCAGGAAATCACCTTTCTCTTTGTAGACTACTGAAGTTAGAGATAATATTTATAATGTATTAGAAACTCCCCTATCATGCACTCAGCATGGACATCATAAAAAGAAAATAATGAATAATGTACAAAGTCCTAGATTTGGCCCTCAGTTTTTTCAAGAGGGAAATGAAAATACTTGGATTTCTTTTCTATTACGAATTTGGAATCTGCTTATCATTTTGAAGACTGTGGCTGATCGCCCTTCTCTCTGGGACAGATAGTGAAGAAATGTGTTTTAATCCCCCTTGCCTTTGTTTATCTTGAATGACGGTTCTTAAGGGAAAAAGGATCAGCACTCAGATGGGTCAGGCTTCCCAGTGCTTCTGGTAAAATTCTTTGGGACTTTGCCCTCTTCTTCACAAAAGAGAATTAAAATGAAATAAGAGGAAGCTACTTCAAACTACAAGTTTGAAGCTATTACGTGACACATCAATCAGGTACTTTTAAAAAAGAGATGCCAAGAGTGAGGTTGGGGATAAATCCTTGGACAAGCTAGTTGATATCTTTGAAGTCACTTTCAGGACTTGAGGCTCTCAGCCCCTTCCTCATCTTTTACTCATTTCCCTGTGGATCGCCTCCTTTTTAGCTTCTTTTCTCCTGAATTAAACAAGGTAATATTGATATCAAACAACATCAAGTTTTTATCCTCTCCCCCAACTTTCCAATGAAGGACAGACTTCTCTGTGAGGGTCAGAGGATCTCAAGTGGATACAAATTCTAAACAGCACAAGCCAACTCAAGACATTGCCTTCTGTGTGACAGAATTTCAACTTACATATATTAATTGTTGCACCAGCTGTTGCCAAAACAATGGATCAACACACTAAAAACCACATGTGAAACCACATTCCAGGACCTTTGCTTTTTGCCTGACACACACAAAGAATACTTCTATAGCATCTATTTTGTGCCAGGTCCTGATCAAATCACTTGAAAATATTAATTCTTTTAATCCTCATAGCATACCTGTGAGGTAGATATTATGTCCATTTTACAGACGAGAAAATCAAGGAACAATAGCTAGTTAGTGGCAGAACTGGGATTTGAACTCAGACTGTCTCACTCCGGAGTCTGGGCCCCTAACTACCCTGGGTTAGGTTTATTGTACACTGCCCTGTGCTACACAGGCTTTAAAGAGCAGAGCTGAGCTCCAGGTTGCCTGACTTCTAAGGACAGGTCTCTAATCATTGGGAATACTGTTTGTTACACAGAATAACGTTATCTTACTCTTGCTTTTTAATGGAGACAGATTGTGATGTCATGGAAACAGTAGCCTCAACCTTTGTTTATTGTTTCTTCTCTTTCTTACATCAAGAGAATTGCTTATTCACATCCAGGTACAAACAGCTGACAAGTTACAATGGGTAACTTCTCCCAAAGGGTATTTGAATTTTCTTTTCTTTTTTATTTTTTTCCTTTTGAAAGCAAGTTTATAAGGTATTTGAATTTTAAAAGCAAAAAGTACCTTGAATTAAGGGGCAGAAACTCAACGGAGAAATTTTAACTGTCTGCCAACCTGGTGGAGCTGGTAAGGTAGTTTATTCTAAAGAACTTTATAAGGTGAGCAGTTGAAAGAAAACAGCAGTTCTGAAATAATTTCCACGGCTACCTTTCTGAATAAATGAATGAAGGAATATAATTTAGGTACTTGCTTAGTATGCAAAGCAATCACAGTTGTTTATCATGACGCAAGTGAACTGCTGGTTGAGATGTTCCACAGTTCTCTCAGAGAGGCTGGGACTGGGTGGCGGTGGGGTGTGAGGGTACGGAGTTTATCTTTGCTGTTTACGAAAAAGGAAGTTAAGATCCAGAGCCCAAATCATCTGTCTTGGCTGCCCTCCGAAAAGGATAGGGTGTGGTAAAGGCAGCCACTAGGTGGAGAGCCTGAGCTGGCAACGTGAACTCGCTTAGGGATAGGCACAGATTTGGGCTTCAGTGATCAGCCAGGCTTTTTTTTTTTTTTTTTCCTGTTGAACCTAGTGGTAGCATTTGGACCACCACGTAGTTGAGCAGACCCCATCAGCCATTTCTTCCTTGTGGAATTCCATAGAGACAAACCCCAGTGGGCCCATGTGGAACACTGTATTTAGAAATTTTTTACTCTCCCCCAAGATGCAATTACGGGCCTAGGACAGAGAGAGATGGATGTGACCCTGCTCTTTTCCCGTTAGGAGCCTCTGAGTAGCAGAGGGATTTGCTGGAGAAGGAAACGTAGAAGACAGTTTCTTCAGGATGATTTGATTCTCCAAACAGCCTCTTGGAGGTTGTCAGACTGAATCTGGGTCTGTAATGACTTTTAGATTGGTTCTCAACCAGTGCCCCAAATGTTAGTCTATAATTAAGTGCCCAGTGTGGAAACTTGTCTTTGGAAAGTGCCTCAGGGAAACTATTTCTGTGAGCTGCTCATTACTGATGTCGATCAGGGAATGAGAGAGGCTGATTTGCCTCAGGGAACCCCTCCAGCCAGACACCCACACATTAACATTTTGCCTTTTCTGATCCAGGGAAGAGAAGGCCGAAGAGGACTCCAGGGTGCCCCAGTGAGTAACCTTCACTCCTGGTCTCTGTGGTAGAAGGGCCCAAGGATGTTTCCCCCGTGCAAATGGTTCTGGGAATAAATGAGCATTTGACAAGGATGTTGTGGGAAGTGTCCTGGACGTGATCCCCATTGACAGCAGGAAACACACACAACTGTCATTTCAGCTCCAGGAGCAGGACAGACCTAAGGCAAAGCCTCCTTCACAGATACCTTGTAGACAAGCAGACCCTGTGCAATTCCAAATGAGGTGCATTTGACTGCTTCCCATGTGCTTTGGGAATTGACTACAAGAGAGTGAAACTCTGTTGGAATAAGAAACAAGCTTGTGTTTATTCATTAGAGAGTCTGGAAGAGCAGAATCCTAGGCAGAGTAGGGGGTGAGCCATGAGTCAGATGAAATAGTACCTGTGTCCTGTGTAAGTTCTATAAAGAGAAAATCTATATGGAAACTATGTGGAGAAAATCTTGACACTGAAAACTCTTGTTCATCAGGGAGAACCAGGAAATCCTGGACCTCAAGGCACACTGGGAGCTGAAGGATTACAAGGCCCACAGGTGTGTTGGAATCTTTTGTAAACATTGATAAATAATGTGAAGTTATTCTATTGGGAAAAAGGCTGGCAGTTCTGCATAAAAATGAATAACCGAGACATTTTTAGTCTGTTCCCCTGCCATATTCTGCGTTCCCCATCATGGGGGGTGTGGTTTGTTCCATTAAACTTGCTCCAACATTTGCATCTCAGTAATAAGCCTTTGTAGAGGAAAGTTGTGCTCTTGGGCTCACCTGATACTGTGTTTTCATGTTAGTAATAATGAGTGATTAATATCTTACCATTATATTAGTAATCCGTGTCAGGATCAGGAGATTGGTTTTCCATAACTGAGGTCCTGCACACAGACTCCCACAAAAGAAAGTTAGTTAGAAGTTGGAAACTTATTACTCAACTCACCTAAAGCTAACTCCACAGGGGTGACAGTATGTCTAGAATATTACCCATAAGGCTTTATGTGAGCCATTTGCATTTTCCATGGCCCTATCATTAGTAATATAGGCATCAGAAGTCAGGGCATCTCTGTCTCCCTCTCTTCTATGCCAGGAAGACACTGTGGTCATCCCTAGAGAATAGCTTTGTAGCACATGGGTATTTAGTTACCTCATGAAGCCCACTTTATATGGAGCCCACCTTATGCCTGACTTGTCTGGAAGGGCCTGTGTAGATGTACCTATTCTAAGGCTTTCCCAATAATTCATTTTTTCTTCCAGAAAGTTCCAGATTATTAGTACTAAACAGGAAATTGGGATTCTCTTGAGTGGTTCTGGGGTCCCTGAATCAAACCATGAACTAGCAGGTTCTCTAGATTGAGTAACCATGGGATCAGCCCCTCGATCCATTCCCAGGCTTCCAGGGGTGGGGGTGGGAGTGACAGTTATTTCAGATACTTAAAGGTCTCTTTGATACTTAGAAAGTGAATCAAGGCTCACCCAGTACCTCCTGGACAGCCAGGGGCCATTTCACAGCTGTTGCTTTGGTAGCGAGAAACATCACGGACACATCTAGTTTTTCCTTCTATGTGAGAGAACTGAATGAGAACCATGCATTTGATGGCAAATGTGGCCACATGGAGGAGTTCGATTCCTCCAATAGGTGTCTGCTGCAAAATGCTTTACACATTGATAAACATTTTGGCCCAGGTAACCTGCCCCATCAAAGGAATTCATCTGACTGTGGTTGGTGTCTTACTTCTTTTTTCTATAGGTTTTATTTTCCCAATCAGTATATTTATATTTCCCCTTGTAGGAGAGGGAAGAGGGATGAAGATCATACCCAGGCAGATAATTCCTTAATTCCTTAGTGGACCACTAAGTCAACTGGATCTGTCTCAATTACTCTTTTGATACATAGTTGATCTCTGAGTTAAAAGGCAACTTGAAAGGGGTGGACCATTGCTTTTCCAAGAGGTGTGTCAAAAGCACTAACTGAGAAATTAAGTTTTCTTTGATGTCATTGCATTATATTTCTTTTGTTACCACTAAAGGGGTTAAATGGAAATCCTGGCAGCAAAGGAGAAAAAGGAAGCCAGGGGCACAAAGGACCTCAGGTGGGTGACTGAGACACATTAGGCCCAGTGACTCCCAGCACTTATTTTCCTCTGACTGAAAAACATCTTGACATATAGTTTATTTTATATTATCTATGTATGTATTATTTCCTTTTTGGATTATCTGGGGCAAAGTTTTAGCACAGCTCAGATTCCTCATACATAGCTAAAGGACTCCTCTTTCTCCTTCATGGGGTTTTCTCAGAAAACACAAACCCACTTCATCAGCCTAAAGAAAGCAGCTGCAAAAATATAAGTATTTCCCAACCATGAATATTTTCTCCAAAACCTGATACATTATTCTGATTTTTCTAACTTTTAAAAATTATCTGTGCCACGCATATATATCTCCATTGATTACAGATATTTAAAACTGGCCATACAAAGATCCCTTGATACCCAAATCTATTCGAGTCCTAAGTCCAGCTCTTGAATTCACTATCTGAATCTGTTTCCTAGGTGAGTAATGAGAGTTTGGATGGTGAGGGATCTGTAGGAAAAATATTCTACTCAATTATTCAGTTCAGACAGCGAGAGCTCAGAAGGCAAGGGACACTTATGTTTCTGTCTTCTTAGCATGTGTGTGAAAGATACTTTTGCCCATTTTCAGACTGGGAAACTGAAACATATTCTGCATGCCATCATGTGTGGTGGCAGTAAAATGTCTTGTTCTAACAAATTCAGCGCATTATGGCAATTTCCCCACATTTAGAAATAACATGTGTTGAGTCAAATATGTCTTTTCTGTTTCTCACTAAGGGCCATATGGACTAGTGATGTCCCTGCAGATGAAACTTGTGGTCCTCAAACTAGGGCTGGAACCTGTGTCATCTGGTTCAGCCCGGAGGCGTGCCTCTCTCCTGGGTGGCTGAATCTCTTGTTAAGGCAGCATCAATGAGTTGTTGGGAATGACATGAAGAAAAGTAATATTGTAATTACCTGTAGTTGCTAACAGGTTTGCTAGGAATTGCTATGGTGCCAATGTTTCCGTCTCTCATTTTTTTTTTCAGGGTTCTCCTGGGCTAGTGGGAGCTAAAGGGAGCATGGGAAGACCTGGACTTTTGGGCAAAAAAGTAAATGTTATTTCTTGTGGGTTTCAAATACTGAGAACAAAAGTCTTCCATTCTCTTCCTGTCTTTCATGTTAATTCCACACATGATCGAATCCAAGCACCATCAACAAGCCACCAGCATTCTGCTAATGCATTCTCTTCCTTCCCTTGAGCAAAGAATTTCTAACTGCTGACCTCTCCATGCAGCTGCTCTCATTTCACTAGGAGAGACAGTGATCTCACGCATCAGAAATGACTCTGAAAAATCTCTTCAACTCCCTGATTTCCTGATTACAGGAATGTACTTGGTGGCTGAGTCAGGTGGAGGGTGGGGGTGTGGGAGAACTCAAATCTGTGTGTGCATGTGATGTCTAACTAGAATTACCTTCTTTGAGCTGGCTCTGTTGGAGATATCAGAGAGCTAACTATTGGCCTCATCAGAACCTGACTCCTCTGCTCAAAACCTTTCAGCAGTTCCCTTCCCCAGGACCAGCTTCACAGGGGCAAGAGGGATGGGGGCATTGGGGGGCCTGTGACCTGTGCAGCCACACAGGGGATCTCGCTGAGATGGGCTTGGTTTACTGCTCTGCTGTCAGGGTCTTGAATCTCTTAATTTTTGAGAAAAGGACCTGAGTTTTCCTTTTACACTGAGTCCAGAAAATTATGGCATGGGTGTTGCCTTTCCCATGGCCCTAGGGAAAATCTTCCATTTTTAAGGTAGTTATAAGATAAACAAGTTCTAGGAAGCTAATGTACAGAATGGTAACTATGGTTAATAAGACTGTATTATATACTTGAAATTTTGCTAAGAGAGTAGATCTTAAATGTTCTCAACACAAAGCAAAAAAAGAAAATTGTTAACAAGTTGAGGTGATAGATATGTTAGCTAACTTAATTGTGGTAATCATTTTACAGTATATATGCATATCAGATCATCACGGTGTACACCTTACACTTATGCAATTTTATTTTTCGGTTATACCTCAGTCAAGGGGAGAGAGAAAGGCCCTTTATTTGCCCTGTTTAATTCTAAGCCTTCACTGCTCATCTGCCTCCTGCATGCCTGCCACAGGCTTCTCACCAAGCCTTGCCTCTGCCTGGATCACTCTCATCCTGCCTGGACCCTTCCCCTAGCTCACAGACTCATCATCCTTCAGGCCTCAGCTTCCCTGCTCCTTCCCTTTAGGCAGCCTCCCCACCCACCAAATCTGACATGGACTCCCCTTCTCCTTGTTCCTGTAGTGCCCTGAACTTTATCACACAATATTACAATTGGCTGCCTAATTATTTCTCTTTCCAGGCAGACTGTGCTTGGTGAGGACAGGACTGTATCTATTATATTCAACAGTTTATTTTCTAGGATGATGGTAATTGCTGGATGGGTAAACACATCAGCAAATGAGTCAGCTTTCCCTGGAGCTGATTTTCTACTCTTTGCCTTCCCCTTCAGTGCTTTTATAACACTGGGAAAGCAGTGCATGAGTCCAGCCCTGGGCTATGCTGCACGTCTCCTGCTAGCTGTGGAGGATCATTCTTTGTACCCTATTCCCATCTCCTTAGTGAGCACTGACCCCTCACTGAGAACCTTGAGCCTCCCCATCCAGAGGATGGAACTTTCCGTCATGGGAGCCAGGTTTGATTTTACTAATCTGTGGCTCTTCTCATCGCATTTACTAGGGAGAACCTGGAATTCTTGGAGATCCAGGGCCAGTGGGACAAGCTGGACAGCGAGGAAAACAGGTATGAGGTTTCAAAACCCTCGCCTTCTGCAGCTCAGAGTGCTCAGTCCTGAAATACCTTCCATACCATCTGCCCAAGCCCCTGGGGCATGGAAGGTACTTCAGCATCTAGAGAAGTGTGAGAATGTTTTGTCCACCCGCTGCAGCTCTCATTCTATAGCTAGTCTGTCTGTTAAAGTGAAGGAGAACCACAAGGGTGAGAAGGGGAGTAGGCAGAGAGGATAATGGATGAGTTAGAACAGGGCATTTCTATACTTTAACAACCGGTATGGCCATATCGAAGCATGTCAGTTGAAAAGCACCACCACCCATTTCTCTCTCCTTCTTGCAAAACTCTAGAGTGACAACAAGAGATAGAGGCATAGGGCCAAGATATGGGGCATCTGTTTGTCAGGCCTGTACTCTGTCCTGGTGGCTCTGGCTATACCAAGGTCGCAACTCATGGAGCAGTCAATATGGGGACAGTAATTTTATTTCTTTAAAAATATGATATATTGGCCAAGTACAATGGCTCATGCCTATAATCCTAGCACTTTGGGTGGCTAAAGTGGGAGGATCACTTGAGCCAGGAGTCTGAGGTTGCAGTGAGCTATGATGACACCGCTGCATTCTAGCCTGGGCAACAGAGCAAGACCCTGTCTCAAAATATTAATAATGATAATAATATGTTTATTACAAACATTGTGCATAAATTTTGTAGAAAATTTATTAGGCACAAGCATTGTTCACAATAGCCAAGAAGATATGGAATCAACCTAAGTGTCCATCACCAGATGAATGGATAAAGAAAATATGGTAGATATACACAATGCAATACTACTCAGCCTTAATAACAGAAGGAAATCTGGCCATTTGTGACAACATGGATGAACCCTGAGGACATTGTGTGAAGTGAAATAAACCATGTTCAGAAAGACAAACACTATAAGATCTTACTCATATGTGAAATATAAAAATAGTTGAATTTATAGAAACAGAGAGTAAAATGGTGGTTACCAGAGGCTGGGGTGATTGGGAAGATGTTGGTCAAAGGACACAAAATTTCAATTAGGCAGGAGCAATAAGTTCAAGAGATCTATTGTATATCATGGTGAGCACAGTCAATAACAATATCTTCCATATTTGAAAATTGCAAAAAGAAAACAGAAAGAAAGAAAAATAAGGTCAAATAAACCTAAGGAGCCAGGGGCTTACAGGAGAATAAATGATTAGGGCGTAGCCAGTTCCTGACTTGCTGCTAGACCTGGGAGTCTGTTGCCTCCATAAAGGCTTTTAATCTTCCTTTGCCACAATGTCTATCAATAAAATTAAATGCTTGTAGAATGGTTCAGCTGTTTCATAGTCTTAAAAGTTCTTTTTTTATGATGTAATTTGAAAACGTGAATACTATAATAAAAAGAGAGAAAGAGAAAAAGGAAGGAAGGAAATAGGGAGGGAGGGAAGAAAGGGAAGGAAAAGGAAGGGGGAGGAGGGGAAAGGGAAGGAAGGAAGGAGGGAAGGGGAAGGGAGAAGGAAGGAAGGGAAAAAAAAAGGGAGGAAGGGAAGAGAAGAAGGGAAGGGAAGGGAGAGGGAGAGGGGAAGGAGGGGTGAAATTAATGTACCCAGCATAAAAGATGGGAAAGGGTGAAGAAAAGAAAAATTACCTATAATCCCACCATCTGAGATATTTATCATTAATATCCTGGAGACACCAAAAAAAAAAAATCAGAAAAGGAAAGATCACTTTAATTTTCCCACTTAACAGTGTATCATAAACATATTTCTATGTCGTTACCTCTTTCCCTCAACATCACTTTTAGTAGCTTCAAAGTGTTCTACTGAATGTATGTATCTTAGTTTTTTTGACCAGTCTCTTATTATTGGACATTTAGTTTGCTTTCAGTTTTTTACTGTTAAAAATAGCACAGCAATGAACATTCATGTACCTAACTGAATTTTTGTATAAAACCATAATTAATTTCTACATAGAAATTTCTAGAAGTAGCATAGCTGGATCAAAGAATATGTACATGTTTAACAAAGGCTTTGAACCCTATTGTGAAGTGCCCTTAGGAAAATCCAAACATTATATGGGTCCACGTGTCATATAAGAGAGTATTTGTTTTAGAGCATCCATAACAACAGATATTGTCACTTTTTTTTTCATCTTTACCATTGCTGAAGACGGTATCTCATTTCTGTTTCAAATTGCATTTTTTTGGTTAGTATTGAGGATGAGAATTTTTTTGTATATCTATTAGCCATTTATAATTCTTCTTTGGGGCATTCCTTGGCTGTGTTCTTTGGACCAGCTCCTAATTTTCCAGGCAAGAAACTGCCACTGACTCCACAAGTTCCAAATGACCATCCCTCTGCTTCCTGCACCAGTTGCAGGGTGGAACTGGCCACAGAAGGACAGGGGCAGAGGAGGAAGTGAGGAGAACCCAGCAACATGCGTGTCCCCAGGGCTCAAGGTCCTTAATTAGGCCTGGTCGACGTGGAAGTCCTTGGTGTTTCTCTTATGACACCATCATCTCCCCAGCATAAATTGCTATTAATTTTCACTTTTGAGAAATTGAAATGAACTGATGTGTTTACAGGGAGACTCTGGCAATCCAGGCTATGGTCATATGGGGCAGAAAGGAGTAAAGGTAAATATGGAAAGCAATTATTTTTTAATTGGTAAATCAAGCCTAAATAATACAAGAAGATATTATCATGCTATAGAAGTGGTATGTTGATTTGTGTATGTTTTAATTTTCTTTCCTGAAAATTATAGGGCCCAAGAGGATTCCCAGGAGATATGGGGCAGAAGGTATTGTGCACATGACCTTTTGAAATTACCATGATCTTAACCTTCTACTTGAGAACTGAGATAAGCCTGTAGGTCTGAATGAAATGGGGAAAGGGGGAGGACAGCTGTTTTCTTTGAGCTTCATCAGGAAAAGACCATATTTAACCCCTGTGAATTCTATGTTGTAAAAGATTGTTCTGTCCTTCATTGCCTGATGTCCCATGCCTTAAAAACCTACCTTCGGATATCTTCTCAAGTTCAGTCCATTGTCTTCTGATTTCTGATTTCTCTTGCCTTGGTGGTCTCATTTGATATTCTTGACTTCAGTTATTGCTGTTTTTCTTTCATTATTGTGACCTTTACTTCCTGTCACCTGAAAGATTACAATATTCTTCTCCCGCTTCAGTTAATCTCAAACACTACTGTCACTTGATTTTCTTTTTTTAAAAATGTATAGCCTAATTATGCTACTTCCCTGATCAAATATCTTCCAGAATTCCTCATTGTTTACCAGGTTGAAATCCATCTTCATGCTGTAGAACCAGATATACCTTCTATTTCAACTAGAGGAGCTTACATTACATCTCTTTTATACACTGAAATAAGCTCTCCTTTTTTCAAAAAGTGTCCAGAAAGGTGTCTTCCACGTATTTGATGCTCAAATTAAAATACAAAATATTGGTTAAAAATAGAATGTCTAATCAATAAAATCAAACCAACTGTTGGAAAACAATTTTTGAATCCTCTTAAAATTGTTTTTAATTGATGAATTACCAAAAGAGATTCTTTCCTAAGTATTATAGAAAACAGTGCAAGAAGGGACTTTATAAATAACTGTTAGGGCAAAATTCCTCACTGTAAAACATTAATTTTCTAATTTAATGTTAAAGAGAGAAAATTAGCATATTTCAATTTACTGATAAATGTGAAATAAGCATATTGATAACTTTCAAAATTAGTTTCCCACCAAAGTCAGAGTAAAATTTGTTTTACCTTCAACTTTTTCAGAAATGTTTCATGAATATAGAAAGTTATTCATAATGATTATTTTATATAGTCAATACTCCAAATGTTTTCCTTGGTTTTCAAGTATTTTACTTGGATATTTTTAGTAACTGGATAGCCATTGAATTGATATTTATATGCCAATATTTGTATTATTATAAAATTAAAAATAGTTTGGAGAATATCTAAGTGTACCAATGACTTAGTTCCAAATGACAGGAAAAATGATATTTAATGTTGTATTGGCCTTTGTTAATTTATATAGTATAATTGTTATAAGATCAATTCAGTTTTAGTTTGGAGAGAATATATTTTATTCTTTAATGGAAAATATTTTAACATCTTCATTTCTTATATCTAAATCTTCAGGGTGATGTTGGTGATCCTGGAATTCCTGGGGGACCTGGACCCAAAGGATTTAGGGGACTAACAGTAAGTGGCCTATAATTCTAGAAATAATAAATATTTTTTTTGGAAGACTCTGGCTTTCATGTTGTTACAATAAATGTGGATTATTGATCCAACTCAAGGGCATCTGAAGTGCCACTTGCTAGCTGTGACCTTCAACACACCTTTTCAGGGTCTCTATTTCTGTAACATAAGAGTTGAACTTAGTGACACTTAAGGTCACTTTCAGCTCTAAAATTGTGTGGTTCCATGAATCAGAACTGTTTTAAAGATTTACAAATTGATAACTGGCTGTTCCAAGAAATGTCAGTGCCTTCCAGTCTTTCCTAAGGCGCATAATAAATCCCAGAATATTAACCCGGTGAGTGGAAATAAAGCTGACTCTTTCCACTGTGCCCCTGACGGTTTTCTGATGATTCCGCTGTCCATTACAAGGTCATATAGGATATTCATTTTAAGGAAGGCTATTGAGATCTTCTCATTGGCTAAGTGCAGAGTAAGTGCTTGCTTAAAAACACAGTGCTGAGATAAGCATCCTTTCATTTTAAAGTTTGAATGCAATGTCAGTGGTCACCCTTAGGTGTGAAAAAGATGCATTTCAATGGGTACCTTCCATCTGGCTGGATAAATTTCATTAGTCTCCATATCCATCATCTGGAGGTATGGAAAAGACATAGCCCACTCATGTCCTCTCGTGTATGGGGAATCATTTTTCTTATTTGATCTTTTACACATGGGAGGTTTTTTATTAGGTCTCTGTGTGTCCTAATATATTTGCTTTTCCTGTTTGCATCAACCCTAGTTTATTACTAATTTAGATTTAAATGCACAGCCAGTACCAGAGCAAAGTATGTCACTAAATGAAGATCCTAAGAGCGAAATGGACGTTACCAATAAAAATGGGTGGTTTATGTTAAAAGTAAGCAATTTACCTGATTTGAATTAATAGCAGCTGTCTTTTAAAAATAATTTTTTAAAAAAAATTATAAACTGTCATTAAAACTGAAGTATTCCCCATGGATAGACAAAGTTGAAACTAACTTATGTTTCTACCTGCAGCTCACTGTAGGCTCAAAAGGTGAAAAGGGATCTCAAGGACACCAAGGCCCTCCTGGACGGAGAGTAAGTGTGTCCTGAGACATGAGAACTAAGTAGGGTATACTGGTTTCTGGTATGTTCAATGGAAAGGGCACAGAATTTAAAGTCAGAAGCACTGGGTTCAAGTCCAGGTTCTGCTTCTTACTAGCTGTGTGTCCTTGGGCCAGTCCCTGGGTCTTTCAATTTATTTGTAAAAAGGGGATGACAAATCCTATACTAACTACCTCAAAAGGTAGCTGTGAGGATCAGATCATCAGATGCGAACACTCTGGATAAACTGTAAAGTGCAATGCAAATATTAGCTATTACTATGGTTTGTTACTGAAGCTTTTAAAATAGGAATGAGATTGCATAAGCTTCACACAGGTGTCCCTGGCAAAGTTTCATCATGTGAGACAGGTTGATAGAGTTTCCCAAAACCACTATTGTTCCCTTCTTATCCTTAAAATTTAGACTGTAGAGACATTTGGAAATATAACTACAACTTTCCACTCTGATTCCCTTACAAAAGAAATGGCAGCTCTGGAAGAATTCCCAGGCAGAATCAGGCACATCTCCCACTGACAAGTATCCCTCTCTCTGTTTTAGTGCCTCTCATGTTGTAATGATTTAGTTTCATGTCTGTCTCCCCTAACGAGCACAGCCAGGTAAGAACTAAATATTACCAGTACCTATGTTTTGTGGAGGAGGCCCAGGCAGCACTGCGTAAGGAGTGGGTAAACTGCTTACCTTGTTTTGTGCATTGTGAGTGTTTTCTGACTCCTTGGATGGGTTCTTGAAGTTGGGACTTTATAAAGAAGACAAAAATTGCAGATGGTTTTGGGGACAACTGAATCTGTAGTAGAGTGAGAATTAATGAATTGTAAAAGATACTCTGATACAATCTTTTCTTTCTTTCACATTAAGGAATTAGTGAATATTCTTAGTCATGTGGCTGAGGATCTAGTCTCTGGGCTAATCTGGTCTGCTCTGGGTTTATCTCCTTTCTGGATTCTGGGGATCTCATTTGGGGACCTCACATCTTCCTGGTCTTGTGGTTGGCCCGGCTGGTCTGGACTGGAATGTGGCTTCTTTGTCCCAGGCTCTTGATCCTCAGCATCTGCTTCAGAATTTGCTCAAAGTTATTCTGCAGCTCACTCTTTCAGGGCATGGTTCTGACTCTCTGTGAGATGTGGGCTGCCTACTTTACCAGCCAGAAACTGACATCTCCGTTTAAATGGCTGTGCATTCTTTCCTGTTTTCTGCCATAACTTGTAAAAGAAAGAATAAGACTGCATCTTTTGCAGTAAGATGCATAATTTCCTGTTTTGGGTCAGAAAAATAATATACCCCAATGGGTACAATCTGGGATGCTGCAACATTTCTGGTTCACATCAGTAGTACACAATCAGCCACCTAAGCATTCGGCAGACATTTAGCTGTTTATTGGATGGTTGGGTAGACGGACGGATGGATGGATGAAGAAGTGACTCAGCTGTCATTTAGAGCAGAGGTTTTTATGTTGACATCCCTGGTTGAGCTTCTGGGGGTCAATGAAATGGTACAAGTGTAAGCATGTAATAGCCCTTTTCTGAAGTGTACATACTAGCATTTATTAGTGCCCCCCCCAAATCTATGTGTGTAAATATATTAAGAATCACTGCCAAGAAGAAGCCTGATCATGACAAAAGGAAGTTAGAATGGGAAAAGAGAAAAGTTCAGGGGCGACGCGCGGGAAGGGGCGGGGCCGCGGCAGGCGTGGGGAGCTGCCGGGGAGCACCGTTAGGGCAGCCTGGCTCATGGCGCCCGCCCGGCGCCCCTGAGTGCGCGTCTCGCCCCCTTTCACTGCCCAGGCCTCTCCGGTGCCCA
Source organism: Propithecus coquereli (assembly GCF_000956105.1). Taxonomy (NCBI): domain Eukaryota; kingdom Metazoa; phylum Chordata; class Mammalia; order Primates; family Indriidae; genus Propithecus; species Propithecus coquereli. The sequence goes on from NW_012136080.1 coordinate 7,437,987, forward strand.
CGGACAGGTATCAGCGCGCCTCCCAAGCGGCTGAGGGAGACGTTGAGTACGGACGAGGGAAGGACAGTTTGTCAGTCTTATAGCTGGATCACCCAGGAATAGAAGTTCTAAAGCAGTAGGAAGAAAGCATTTCAATTTGGGACACTTATTTGCAGCTGGAAATGGGGAATGGACTATCAGAACAGACTTCTGTCCTGTCCAGCCTACCTTCATTTCAGTCTTTCCACATTGTTATTCTGGGTTTGGACTGTGCTGGAAAGACAACTGTCTTATACAGGCTGCAGTTCAGTGAATTTGTAAATACTGTACCTACCAAAGGATTTAACACTGAGAAAATTAAGGTAACCTTGGGAAATTCTAAAACAGTCACTTTTCATTTCTGGGATGTAGGTGGTCAGGAGAAATTAAGGCCACTGTGGAAGTCATATACCAGATGCACAGATGGCATTGTGTTTGTTGTGGACTCTGTTGATGTTGAAAGGATGGAAGAAGCCAAAACTGAACTTCGTAAAATAACTAGGATATCAGAAAATCAAGGAGTCCCTGTACTTATAGTTGCTAACAAACAAGACTTGAGGAACTCATTGTCTCTCTCAGAAATCGAGAAATTGTTAGCAATGGGTGAACTGAGTTCATCAACTCCTTGGCATTTGCAGCCTACCTGTGCAATCATAGGAGATGGACTAAAGGAAGGACTTGAGAAACTACATGGTATGATAATTAAAAGAAGAAAAATGTTACGGCAACAGAAAAAGAAAAGATGAACATCCATGCCTTTTGTATCTGTGTGGATTAGATTTTCTCAGATCTGATTTTGACAAATGGAAGAATGTCCATAGCCTGGTTTGCCTGTCTGCCCTCCTGGATGCTTTTAAAGCTTTGTTTTCTTGAACAGTGAAATGCTCAACTCCGTTGCCTTGTGGAAGATGAGTAAATGCAGTGCTTCTTAAAGTGGTCTCTTCTCCTTACCCCACAAATCTTTTGGTACTACCATTTTAGGAAGCCAAGCAAGGATAGTAAATTGACCAGAACACAGTTGTGAAAATTTGACCTGAAGTTAGTGTAATAAAACTTTCAAGATTGTCTGCCTAAAAAAAAAAAAAAAAAGAAAAAAAAGAAAAGCTCAGGCTGCTGAGAAAGGACTGACTTCTTTTTAGGAAGCCTTCCCTGATTCACTTCACCCAATTATTTGTATTCCTTTACTCCATAACATTTCAACATTTATGAACTTGGTGTGTGTGCTCTTCTTTTGTGCAATATCCATTCTGCTATGCAATTGTCTTTGCGTCTTTCACATATGTAGAGGTTGTATCTTACCTCCTGCTTCTTAAACTTCTTGATTTGTAATATAACTGTTCCTTTGAATTCTCAATAAATCCCTCTCCTTAGAGCTGCCCTTTGGAAAGTCTGTTGTTTGCAATTTTAAGCATTCTTATGAAAATGCCTTTTGCTAAGTATTGCATCTTTAGTACAAATATATTGAAGAAATATTTTTGTTTCTTCTTATCACTGTAGAAAAATAACTCAGTTCACTTTGGATAGACATTAGCTTACCTGATCTAACACTGAAACAAAAAGTTTATACCCTTGATATGCCTGGGAAAGTGCATTATAATTAATCCAGTCCACTGTGTTCAGGAATACTTTGACTGCTCCTTTCCAGCTGTGCTTTTAAGAAAGAAGATTTTTTGTTTTCTCTTGTTTTATCACTAAAGACACCAGTTCACAAACCAATTACTTGCTTTGTGTTTGTTTTCCTAGGGCATTAAAGGCATGCCGGGGCAGCCTGTGTATTCTGTATGTATCTCCTTACTCATGAGAGAAAACTCAACCAGTTCACTGGGAAATAAGTATAGTTACTCAGAGGTCACTATGCTCATGTTTCTTTTCTCTCTCTTTTTAAAATTTACAGCAATGTGATCTGATCCAGTTCATGCGGAAACACAGTCGTGAGTATCTGTCATGGAACAAGAGCATCAGTGGTTGGTGAGGGCACTTGGGATTGAACGAATGAGGGTTTGTGAAATCAGTAGGCTGAGTTCACTGGTGGAGAAGCCTCTGTAACAGGCTTGCCCAGAGTGCCTACTGTAGGAACATCAGTCATCAAAGCTTGGAGGGAAAAAGGTAAAGTAAAAGTGCCTTAGCTCATAAGGTGGAATGCATGTGGGAAACAATTAGAAACCAACTCAAAAGGTGTGCAGATTAGCTCACATTACTGTAACAATTATGTGCAAAAGGACTGAGAGGGCATGGTGTTAAAGGAATGATCATAGGGTTTAGGGCTAGTTGGTTAGTTAGTTAATGAAGGGCACTTGGATGGAGGTAATTGAATCTGGTTATAGGGATGTGATGAGGAGTGGCAGGAAAATGGTTTTAGCAAAGGAATAAAGCAGGAGTCAACAAATAGAGAGGCTGTCTTTGGTTATAACGAAGGGGGAAATGAAATAGAAAGGCCCCGTGATCTCATTTCTGAAAATTTGCCCTAAGGAAATACAGCAAAAGAAGGAAAAAATTATGGGTAAATATGGTTGTTGAAATATTTTTCATTAGAGCAAAATGATTGTACAGTTATACTTTTTACACTTGTAGAATAATCAGGTTATGGTGCATCATCTTCTGATACAATATTAAGTAGATATGGGGTTTATGAAAACTCAATCAGAATATGAAAAAATTGGCATTAAAAAGCATAAAATTGAATCCTCATTATTTTTATATATAGGTTATTTATGTACACACACACACACACACACACACACACAGAAACAAGTACTAGAAGTAAAACTAGAAAAACATAAAAATTTACTGTGTTTGGGTGGTAGAATTTTAGGTAATTTGTCTTTACTTTTCATGTTTCCATTGTGGTTTTTAAACAATCACAATCAAAAGAATGTAAAAGAGGACAGAGACTTTCTGAAAGAGACAAGATAAAAATGTAGTCATTGCAAGTATGTGACAAGGAAAGAACAAGAAATAATGTGTTTAAAATAACTGTAAGGCTAGAGGGGAAGAGGCTCAGCATCACTGTGGATGAGGAGGCAGAGGAGGGATTAGGAAGGGAAAGCAGTTGGTTGGAAAAGATGGTGAGTTTAAACATTTAAGAGGTGGAGAAATGTTGTGTAGACCCTACATGAAGTGATCTACAGGTGGCTGATGAAACCGGGCTCTGGTAAAGGTGCACGGTCAGGGAAAGAGACTCAGAGGTTGAAGTCACTCAGTGCTGGTAGTTAACACCACATGGGTGGAGGAGGTTCCTAAGGATGTGAAACTAGAGAGTCAGAAACAAAAACTCAAGAGATAAACCCAGGAAGACATCTTGGCAAAAAGAGTGGGGCCAAGGTACAGAAACGTGGCATTCCAGAGATGGGAAATCCTGCCAAATGGGGGCAGCTTGAAAGCAGGCAAGAGTAAGGAGGCCAATGGAGAAAGAGTCAGAGGGAGAGGGTAGTGTGGGAGATGTTGCTTGAGAGGTAGAAGGGCCCTTCAGCACGTGGGGGAGGTGAGAGCTAGGGACTGGGGCCACAGGGTAAGTAGGGGAAGTGAGTCTGGTGATCACACTCCCTCCAGGTGTTGCCAGTCTTCTCAGCAGAATCAAATGACATCTTCCCAAGGAAGACCAAGGGTAGGTGGAAGGGGCCAGGGAGGTGAGGACCAGCCCTCTGAGGGTTTGGGATTTGAAGAAGTTTTCCAACGTTGAATGAAAAGAGTTAGCCAGTAAACTGGGGAGTCAAGAAAAAGTGGGCGGGTTCTATAACCACACAGGGTGCTGGCTGGATAGCATAGAGCTCCAGGCTGCAGACTGGAGACCAGGATGTGAGTGACAGGACTTTAGAGCAAATCCAAACGGCCTCACTTCATAGATGACACCACCAAGGTTTCTGGTCTAACGTCATTGGCGCTTCAGTCCAGCAGCAGCTCTTTGCCACACAAGGATGAGGGCCAGTCCTGAACTGGTGTCTGGGACCCTTCCCTAAGAATAAAATAAGAGATCTAGGAGGCTGGCGGTGGGGACAGAGAGAGAAGGGGCGTGGTTGAGAATAAAACAGGAGGCCCCAGATGATTAGCGTTTTGGAGGGAGGGACATAAGTAAAGAGGATTTTTTTTGAAAAATAAATTTAAAATAATGTCAAGCTCATTCTTGTTGATATAAAAGAAAACAAACAAAAAAGAAACACACTAGAAGAGGTCAAGTAATTGCTCTCAAAGTCACCCAGATTTGCCACACTCAAACCCAACAGGTACGTCTACTTCTAGAGCCTGTGCTTGTAGCCCCGAAGGTGGGTTTGAAGTTCACAGTGAAAGGTCTCAGTCAGAAGAAAGGGGTCTGTGTCAAGCTTGAGATGCAGAGGAGGCTGTGGGATATGTTGCCCTGTGCTGGCTGTCAGCCTCTCGGTGGCCACGAGATTAAGCCCAACAAAAGATATTCACAGGGTTGGTGCTGTGAGACAGCAGGATGGAAGGGCGGTTTGTTGCCAATGTTAATAACGTCTTTCATTATATTGGAGTGACTCATTTGCTTCCTAGGAATTGAGTGAAATAAACGTGGAAATTGTCAGGCCTGTGGTTTCTTAAAGATTTACCAACACTTGCCCTGATTCCTCTCAGGTTTACAGAGTAAATCAGTTAGACAAACCAGATGCTATTTTGCCCAGGAGAAACCCTTGGGTTTTTTCCTTCCTCTCTCTGGAGTTGGAGATCACTCAGAGGAACTATATTTTTTATTATGTCAAAGACAAAGTTCGTTTGGAAATCCCCCCACAGTTCTAGGAAAATAGAGGTCCCCAATGTATTCATCAGGGAAGAAAATAAGACCCCATATTTTAGCCTTTTGTTGCTGAATGACTCTCAGAAGGCTAAAGAAGAGAGACAAAACAAATTGAATTTCAGCTATCTTGCCATTTAATCACAGGCTCATCTATTTTGCTTCTAAGACAAGTGATGTGTGTTTCAGTTTCAACCTAAATTCTGCTGAAGTCTGCTGGCTGTGACTCACAAGGGGAAAAGGTCAGGAAGGTTAACAAATTTATAAAATTCTATGGACATCTTCTGCAATCCTTTAACCTTGACTTCCTGTAACTTAAGAATTAGCCTCATTTGCAATTAGAATCAAATAAAATCTTAAACTTTATTGAAAGATCAATGAATAAGACAGTTGTAGTATATCCATACAATAGGAAACTATTCAGCAATAAAAAGCAGTGAACTATTGATACATACTTCTACATAGATGATTCTGAAAATAATTTTCCTGACAGCAGACAAAAAAAGGAGTATCTACTATATGATTTCATTCAGATAAAATGCTAGACAACACAAGCTAATCTGTAGTCACCGAAAGCAGATCTGTGGTTTCCTGTGGATGAGGTAGACAATGAGCTGAGGGACAAAGGGGTATCAGCAAATTTTGGAATTTGGGGAGTGGTTATGTTCAGTACCTTGTTTTCTTGATTTTGTGATGATGGTTTTAGGGATGTATATATATCAAAACTCATTAAATTGTGTGATTTTAAAAAAAAGAAATTTTGTTTTTCGGATTATTATTTTTAGTCTGTGTTTCAAAAGCATAACAGATTCTTCTCTCTCTCCTTTTCATAGCTTGTTGGAGAGGTGAGTATTCTTACCATACTGTTTCTTGCTGAGATAATTACCACGTTCTGACAAGACCAATTTGAGAAGAAACCCTTACTCCCATGGGAAGAAGGGACTTCTTCCTTCTATGCAGACATGCGTCATCTTTTGATTATGACTCTGTCAATGTCCTGTGTACCCTGATTGTCAAATGGCAACGCGCAGCCCCCAGCCCCTTCACGTTATCATTCTTTCTAGGCCCTGGCATGGTTTACACCTCAGTTTCTCCACACAGAAGGCCTGTGTTGGGGTAGGGCGGTTCAGTGAACAGGGCTCTCTGGCTGATGCGCATTCTGCTGCCCTGTCTACTGCCAACCCCCTTGACACCAGCTTCTTGCATGTGTGAGTCCATCTCACCAAGTGTCACCACTGCAAACCTCACCTGCCTGGGGATGCAGATGGTCTTCTCAATGCCTAGACTGCTGTTGGTGCTGCACCGTGCCTTAGACCCCTTGGATGACTTAGCCATTAAAGCCAGTGGCTATGTCAACTTCAAGAGCTCCTGGTCTCCTAGAGGCCTGCTGAAGTAGACCCTCAGGGTATTCGAGCTTGTCCCAAAGTTTGGAGCCATTCACCTTAATTCTGCAAAAAGTATCTTGCACATAGTAAATGCTCAATAAAGCTTCATGTATTTGGATTAAATGTATCAGGACCCTGCTGGGCACTAGGGGAAGGAAAGTATAAAACTAAATAGAAATCAGTAGCCACCTTCCAGGAGAAGCTGTGATGAGAGGTCAGTCTTAAAGATGTTTTCAACTATTTTGTCAAGAGTTTTTAGTATTCCCAAGAAATAAGGAATACTTCATTGTTCTTATTTTATTGTTCATTATTAGCTTTCGTATTTTAAAATTACTGAAATTTCTTCACAGTAAAATTCCTTGATTCAAAACACATATCTAAATCAATACTTTCCTATTTCTATTACTAAGAGCAGAGACTGGGATATGGGATACTTTGAGTTTAATGTGCTTTCAGAGTTAGCCAGTTGGGGGATGGTAAAACAGCCTAAGCAGATGGAGGCGCTTATTTTTTTAAAAATCCTTTTTTTCTTCTCGTGTTCAGTATTAAAGTGTTCAATATTAAAGGATATTGAAAAGTTAAGTTTGATACATAGGGCAAATTCTCTGTGAATTTCCTAAAGTTCAATCATTGTAAGACCATTAGTGTTGAGCTGGGAATTGCAGACAGTTCCATTTTTATAATAGCTCATTGCAAACCTTCCTTGGTTCATGCTGCTGCTTTCCTCCTGCCAACCTGGACTTTATTCAAAAACCACCTTTCATGAAGCCCCTGAGATCGTCCCTTTTTGGAAACAGCCTCTTTATCCCATGAATCCCCTTTAGGAATAATAATCAGTCTATAGTTTATAGTGTAATGATCCTTCCCAATACAAGTCCCTTGAGGGCAGACCTGCATTTGGTTCATCTTTGCATATATTTCACAGTGGATGTCACACTGCATTTCATATGGTAGGTACTCAATAAATATTTGTTGCATAAGTGGATGGAAATATTATAACTGCCTCTATCATTAATCATTTTTGAAGATTTTGTGGGAGAGCAGATTTTCAAAATCACCAATAAACTATAATTTCCTTTTAAAAATTTATATACCATAAAATTTACTTTTGTGTATGTGTACTCAGTTTTACCACGTGCATAGAGTTATGTAACTACCACCCCACTCAGTATACAGAACAGTTCCACCAGCCCAAGAACCACTGCCAGTTTCATTGTAGATGGCTGACTGATAGTGGGTTGTGAAGTCTGAGCATTCTACAGCCAAATATTCATGCTCTACATTTATGTAATAGCCTCACATTTACAGAACAGATTCCTCTGCTTTCTTTGCATGTGGGTACCCCTAGTTCTGGAGCTGGATGAAGCACTTGCTTTGCCTGCATGTGAACCAACTTCACTGGCGTGATGGCTGTGGGAAAGGTTTTTGATCCAGTGAAATAACTTAATACTTCTCCTTTTCTTTTCTTTAGAAAAGTGTCCAGTGTATCCAACAGAGCTGGTATTTGCCCTGGATCAGTCCTCTGGTATCACAGAGCAGAGATTTAATGAAACAAGGGACATGATCACTTCCATTATCAATGACCTTAACATCAGGGAAAATAACTGTCCTGTGGGAGCAAGAGTTGCTGTTGTTTCCTATGATTCAGGCACCGGCTATCTCATCCGTTGGTCTGACTACTGTAGGAAGAAGCAGCTCCTCCAGCGGCTTTCCCAAATAAAGTATCAAAGCAGCACAGAGGCCCGAGACATTGGTAATGCAATGAAGTTTGTGGCCCGCCATGTTTTCAAGCGGACGTATGCAGGAGGCAACGTGAGGAGAGTTGCTGTGTTCTTTAGCAGTGGTCAAACAGCCAGCAGGTCGTCCATCATCACAGCCACCATGGAATTCAGTGCCCTAGATATCAGTCTGGCAGTCTTTGCTTTTAATGAAAGAGTTTTCCTCGATGAAGCTTTTGGAGTAAGAATTTCTCTTGGCAGCTTCTTTATTTTTAAGATAGTGGCACTGGTGGGGCAAAATGGGAGTGGTGGAGAGTCAAGGCAGATATGTGGCCTCTTAAAAACCCCTTTGCAGTTTTCACAGCTATATTGTTGTTGGTGCCCATGAAATCCAATACCTAATAATCATAGTCCATAATAATAGCAACCACATTTGCTCAGCTTCTGCTGTATGCTAGGTACTGTCCCTAGAGCTTTGCATACATACTGACACATTCTCACAACGCTTTGAGGTGAATGCAGCTGTTCTCTCCATGTTAAAATGAGGAAATTGAGGCCCAGAGAGTTTTAGTGATTTATCCAATTACGTACAGCTACTAAATGATAAAATCGAGATTCAAACTCAGGTCTAGCTGATACAAAGGGCCGTGGATGCAGTGCTCTGTCACCCTCTGCTGGTCTGGTGTTTCTCAGATTTGTCATCTACTCACTGTTTCATTGAACAGCTGGTCTTAGCTTGTGATGGATGAAGTTCAGGGGATCTTTGAACCCCTAAAGTTGTGTAAAACATGTGATGTGTGCGAACGTTTTTCCCAGAAGAGGCTCTGTCACTTTTGGATCCACAGATTATCAAGGGATCAGTGCTCCCCTCTTCTTCCCCCTAAAAGCCTTAGAAACCTTTTCATCTATTGTTCTAAAACTTTTAAAGATATTCAGATTATCTAGTAAATACATTCTTCTGGAGCTGGGTGAAACCATCATGTCCTTGAAGAGATTATAAGGTCTGTTTTCATACAAATACACATATTTCTGCTGTAAAAAGAAAAAGAATCTCTCTATAGCATGGAGAGAATCTGCTCCTAACACATCCAAAAATTTTTTGGAAATAGGAGCCACAGAGAGAGTCACAACAGATTCTGACAAAAGGGATTGTAGGAAGTCCAAGTTCTATGGTTTTCAGTTTTTCTTTTCTGAAAATTTTCTGCCTCCCTAATTTTGCTCCTTGGGGGAAATAAGTGATATTTCAGCTCTGAGAGCTGCATTAAATTCTAGAATAGGAGAAATCTCAATAGGAGAAATCTCAATCTCAATAGAAATCTCAAGTTCAATCCTTAACCTCGGAGAGGACCATGCCAAAGCCCTCAGACTCCCCAACAGAGAGGAGCCTCCAGTCACTCTTGTTAACAAATCATTTTTAATTTGCATCATCTCTACAGAGTAAGTGATCCAGGAAACTGTCTAATTCTTACCAGATAATAACCCCACACGTTAGTTCTGGCCACATATCATGCTTGAGCAGCACCCTTTTTGTCATACTTTGTACCTCCCCCACTTGGGACATCCCCCTCTCCCTCCTCCCCCTCTTCATCACATCCTCACTGCTTCGACTCTGAAGGCATAGAGTGTCCGTTTCCTCGCATGCTTAATGCTGGATTTTATCTATCGAGCTTTTAAAATTTTTGCCAATCTGATAGGTAAATAGGAGTGCCCCATTGTTGTTGTTTGATCATATTTCTGTGTGAGGGTAAAAATTTTTTCATATGTTTATTGCCCGTGTTTATTGTTCCATGAAACTGCTATCTCGCATCCCTTGTATCACTTGTTTTTTGTATTATTTCTCTTAGCAAGTCTACTTTTGCCTTGCCTTTTCATCCTGGACCCTGTCTCAAGTGGAATTTAAACTTGTAGTGTCCCATTACTGTTCCAGAAATTTCTAAAAATGTTTAAGGTTTTAGCAGATTGAATATAAGACTGATTTTCTTTATAGAATATATATTTTTAAAAATTGTCCCATGATCTTTCCTCTTATAAAGTTGGACAGGATGGACAGAGTTATTAAGTACTCACGTTCTCCTAAAGTGTTTTATTACTTTTATTTATTTATTTATTATTTTAAATTTATTATTAGTATTATTTATTAATTTTATTATTGCTGAAAGAGACCCTCTGTCTACTGTAGATTGATTTTTTTGCCTTTCTACTGAATCATTCTAATCAGGAAAGGAAAAAAAAACAACTTTCTTGAGCTAACTTTTCACTTCAGTTACAGTTCATTTCTTGGCTCCCTGTATGGCAATCTCCTAAAAAGCTGCCTATACTTGCTGTCTCCAGTGCCTTTCCTTGCATTCCTTCTGGAACTAATCCCAGTCACATTTTCGTCCCTCCCACTCTCCTGAAATTGCTCTTGTCAAGATCTCCCCAGTGATCTTCACGTTTCTGCACCCAGGGGTTGATCCTGAGTCCTCAGCTCACTTGATTTATTAGCAGAAAGACACCATTGATCCCGCCCTTCTCTTAGAAACATTTTTTTCACTGACTTTCAGGATAGCTTATTTTCATGGTTTTCCTCCTACTTCATTAGTTACCCCTTCTCAGTCTGGTTTTCTGATTCCTCTTCACCTCCCTGACCTCAGAATACTGGCGTTCCCCAAAGCCCATTGCTTGGCCCTCTTCTCTATGTGCACTCAACCTCTTGGTGCTCTCATCCATATTCAGGGTTTTAAATATCCTCAATGATATAAATTTGTATTTCCCAACCAGACCCTGTCCCTGAACTCTAGATTCATATGTACAACAGCCTGTGCAACATTTCCTTGAGAGTTTGTTTGGAGGTTCTAGCAGAGGAGCACCAGCTACTCATGTATCCTTGATGGGAGAATGGTCCTCCTCTATTGGGGAAGGTCGTCCTCTTTGATCAAGTGCATAGCTTCGGGAGGGATGCCCATGGAGTAGTGAGGGAGGAAGGGGACATCGCCTAGCCAGCCAGATCAACTGGATCAACGCTGGCACTCGATGGGGTGACAGATGTTGCAGCCAGATCGGCCTCACTTCCAACACTTCCTCTTTCAAATTTATTGGGTCGAAAATGAAACTCTTGATTTTTTTCCCCAAACTTGCTCAACATACAGCTTTCTCCATCTCAGTTAATAAAAACTCCATCCTTTTACTTGCAGTTATTCATGATTCCTCACCTTTTCTTATATCCAACACTCTTAACTTTGTGTGTCTATGTCTGTATATTTGTACATATGTACACTAAAATGTATATATATACACTATAATATATTAGTATTCATTAGCAAATATAGTATTCATTTAAGTATAGTGTTAAGTATTAGTATAAGTACAAATATTGGTATTATTAGTAAAAAAAATATATATCCAGAGTTTGACCACTTCTTAACACCTCCACCTTTGACACCTTGATCCAAACCACCCTTATTTCTTGCCTGGACCGTGCAGTCACCTTTTCCTTAGTGTCCTTGCATCCATACTTTCCCCACTACAGTCTATCTCAACACAGCAGCCAGAGTAATCCTATCAAACTCTAAGTCACCAAGTTATTCCTCTGCCCCAAATCCCCCAGTTTCTCATTTGTCTCAGAGGTAAAGCTAAGGTCTTCACAATGGCCTGCAGGGCTCTAAGTGATCTACTTCCCAAACCCTCTTAGTATCTCTCCAATCTTACCTTCTCCTTCCCTTGTTCTCACTCCTTCCGTCCCAGGCACAGTGTTCTCCCTACTGATCCTCACACAAGCTAGGCACAGCCCCTGCCTCCCCAGAGCCTTGCCCTGACTAGTCCCTGTGGCAGAAATTCTCTTCCCCCAGATATGACTTCTTCCCTCTCCTTTGAATTTTTGCTTAAGGTCACTTTATCAAGGAAATCTGTTTAAATGTGACCCAAAATTTCCCATCCCTATACCCTGCTTTTTTTCTATAAAATTATTCCTTCCCAACATACTAAATAATTTATGTATTTATTATGTTTGTGGTATATCTCCCACCACTGGAATATAAGATAGAAGTTTTTGTCTGTTTTGTTCATTTCTACATTCCTGGAACCTAGGACTGTACCTATAACATGGTAGGTGATCAGTGAATCTTTGTCGAATGAATGAATGAAGAATTGTTTACTCATGTGAATAAACTTCCTTGGTTTACCAAGTCAACATTTAGTCCTTACATGGGGGACCAAGAACATCAAATACAAAATAACACCCAAAGCATCCAATTTAGTAAAAAATAGAGAATAGGAATGTAGTAAATACTTTCTAGTCATAAGGCTGGAATGATTATAAATATTTTCCAATGCTCACTGAGCACTTTATAGAAAAATAGAGGGTGTGGCATCTCTAGCCCTTTAATTTACTGAGGAAGAAAAAGCATGAGCATCTTTGTGGATGGAGAGATACCCTCATCACTACATGGGAATAATAGATTTCTTTAATCATATAACAATATAAGTATCTGTTTTGCATGGTGCTTCACACAGAGTAAAGGCCCAATAAAGAGTTATCAACTCACTGAATGAATAAATGCTGTATATGGCCCATGGTGGTGAGTAGTACAGCAAAAAGAAAAAATCAATAAACATGAAATCAGGCAGTGTACCACCAAGAATTTTGAATAAACATAGTGTTTCTGTCCACTGCCTTTTGAAATAGACTTTCAGTTGGAATTTGTAATTGGGAAGGTCTCCTTGACATCTGAATGTTGAGCCTTCTTCTAGATAGAGTGGACTGGAAATAGTTGGGATCAATCCCTAAAGAGGCCAAAGGAAACTTTTGAATATAAAATTTCTGCAGGGCCCAACTTCAGATGCTGGTGTGTGGTATATAATCAGCTGGTGCACAATTAGAAGTGTGTAAAAATTCAAATACTTGCCACAGCGAGTGAATTTGGTTAGGTTATCTTGTGGCAGTTTTCTCATTATAAAGTAAGCATGCTGATACTTGTTCTATACTTACATTTTTGGATTATGTTTAGGATAAAAGGAGTGTTGTGTGTATACGTGTGTGTATGTGTGTGTGTGTGTGTGTGTGTGTGTTTGTGTGTGTGAAGATGCAGTAGACAGAACAAAGAGGTATAATGTAAGGTAATAGTGATTAGTTGGGTGTTTTTCAAACTGATCCTTAAAGTCTGTGCACAATGGCTTCCTGATAGTGACTAAAGAAAATGAGCAAACATGCATCTACTTTTTCAATGCAGTTTGACAACACTGGGACATTTCAGGTGATTCCAGTACCTTCAAATGGGGAAGATAAAACAATAGAAAGACTTCGGCTCTGTACACTTTGCTATGGTAAGACCAAAGAGAAGAATTTACTGTGCTGAAAACTTTAAATGCCTTCTGGTTGTTATTCAATCTGGCTTTTCAATCAGCGATTTCTATTTTTAATTGTAGGTTCTATTTTCAATTTTCTAGTTTTTCAACACCATATGTAATGGTTTCAGTTTCTATAATGTTTGGAGTTCCCATAAAATGTGAAAATTGGTTTAGAAGATTATCCCAATTGATGTAGTATTTCCTGGGGGCAATTGGGTGGTTTGTATCAAAGTCTCTAAAATATTGAATATGTTTTCTAAGTGAGTTTGGACATGACTTGTAGACTTCAGGTATACATGTTACCTACATCTGCACTCAACAAAGACCTTCCCAAATTGTCTGTTAGTGGCCACAGAAATATTGGGACATTGAAAATGTTTCATGAATGTAAATTATGTAAGATTGAAGAAGTATTGATCGGATTATTA
>NW_012136080.1:7454999-7456267 GCF_000956105.1 Propithecus coquereli
ATGTAAGAAAGGGGATAAAAGGGACGTATTGTTTAGACCAGTAAGCTAAAATCTTGTCTGTGATTCTTTTCCTTGTAGGAAATAAGTGTTAATTGGTGCAGAAACACAGAAATACCATCATGTAATGCACTATTACCTTGTCCATGTTTGACCCGGTAGCATAAGCCTGAGTGAAAATGCTTTAGAAAATCAGACTAGAATATGTGTTAGATTATGTTAGCCTAAGTGTGTAGAAATCATGTGTCCCTGCATTGCAATTAACCCTTGGATGAACATTTTGAGGAGATCTGTTTCCACGACCCTGGTAATTCTTTGGTTTCTAAAACACTCTGAAATCAAGTTTTAAATGCTATTTCTAGTCGCTACTATTTTATGTTTTCATCCCAGCCAAATTTTGCTGAAATATGTCAGTGGTATTTATTGCTTCAAGGGGATTCCTGCTAGGATTCTCTTACCTAGCAAATGCAATTTCTAGTTTTAAGGTTTAACTATAACTTTTTTTCTCAATAGGAGGATTCAATCAGTACCCACCACCAATGCTGGAGAATGCCTGTAGACTCATCAATTCAGAAGGAGAAGATAATCAAAATGGCGATCACCGGTGAGTTATATTTATTATACAAGTGACTGTTAATTGGCCGATGGGTATATAACTGGCTGATGACAGGTTATTAGGTTGAGTAAGTTAACAAGGTCTCTGCAATAAAGGCTCTTTATGTATTCCATTTTCTGTAGCAGAAGTGACAAGCATGCTTTCTGGTTTGATTATTTTATAACGTGAGCTTCATTACAATTTTGCCTTTAAATTCATGGTTTCCTCAGAAATTCCCATATTGAAATCTACCCCAGAATAGAACACACAACTTATCCTCAGCCCCCCTCACCCTCACTTCCCATTTCTTCCCACGATGAGGCGCTGAGTTCTGGCCACACTGGACTCATCTGCCTTTGTGAATTATTTCACCCTCCTGGGTCTCTGATCATACTGCCTGGGACCCCATTCCTTCCAGTGAAACTCTACAAATCTTTTATGGCCTGGATTGAAGCCATCTCTTCTTTGAAGCTGATCTTTACATCTTTACTCCCAGTCAAAATTCACAGTCCTTATTTATTTATTTATTTTTTGGTACCATTTTATGGCTCTGCTGGGGCACTTGCTACAGTTTATCCCAATGTCTTACTTTGCTGAAATCTAAGGCTACATATGATTTACTTTTTCATCCCCAAAACATAGTGTAAAAGACCCACAATATAATCGCACATGAAAA
>NW_012136080.1:7456317-7458937 GCF_000956105.1 Propithecus coquereli
TTTTCTAAGTGAGTTTGGACATGACTTGTAGACTTCAGGTATACATGTTACCTACATCTGCACTCAACAAAGACCTTCCCGAATTGTCTGTTAGTGGCCACAGAAATATTGGGACATTGAAAATGTTTCATGAATGTAAATTATGTAAGATTGAAGAAGTATTGATCGGATTATTAATTCTTGGTAATTAGTGACTAAATCAATCTCAAACAAGTGTCTTGTGTCATTGTTGAACCAATGTGTCTCTCTGTGTATTTTCAGATAAATGTTTTCCAAATACTTGCACTCAAGAGATTTTCTTACCTGAAAATTCATACATGGATGTAGCCTTCCTCTTGGACAATTCTCGGAATATAGCAAATGATGAGTTTAAGGCTGCGAAAGCCTTGGTGAGCTCAGTGATCGACAACTTCGACATTGCTTCAGACCCTTTAACCTCAGACTCTGGTGATAGGATTGCCTTGTTGAGCTATTCTCCTTGGGATAGTTCCGGGAGAAAGAAAGGTGTAGTGAAAACAGAGTTTGAGTTTGCAACTTATAACAGCCGAGTCCTAATGAAGAGACACATCCAGACTTCCCTCCAACAGCTAAATGGAGAAGCCACAATTGGTCGTGCCCTACTGTGGACCATGGAAAATCTCTTCCCAGGAACACCCAACCTAAGAAAACACAAGGTCATTTTTGTGGTCTCAGCTGGAGAAAATCATGAGAGAAAGGAATTCTTAGAGAAGATGGCTTTGAGGGCCAAGTGTCAGGGCTATGTCATATTTGTGATTTCACTGGGCTCTACACATGAGGACGATGTGGAGGACTTAGCCAGCTACCCACTTGATCACCATTTGATACAGCTCGGGCAAATGCATAAACCAGATCTGGATTATATTGTGAAGTTCTTAAAACCATTTGTATACTCAGTCAGACGTAAGTTATTATTCTGTTGTTTTAACAAGCTAGTGTTTGTTAATAGTATTGTTGACCTAACATATCTTTGTGTCTGCATCTGATCTAAACACAATATGTGGATTAGATGGTGAGGTAGGGGCAGGGATGGAACATATCCTGAATAACTCTGTTTAATCCTGGTCATAAAATGATGAGAACTTTGTTATGGTAGAATGTCTCTTAGCCAAAATGTCAGCATTAGAAAGAACAGTGACTGCAGAACTCCTCAGTCATATTTTCTCAACCCGAAGAAGTTCTAGCAGTTTTTAGGTGGTCTCCAGGATGAATATTGAAGCAGAAGTTTTACCTGCTATACTACCTGGTTTATTTCCAATTTTGGCATACCCTGGAGACCTGTGTGAGGGTGTAAAGACAGCAAAGTCTTGTGCTCCTCTCAAAGAGTCTGAGCATTCACATCACCTAGGAATCTTGTTAAAATGCAGGTTCTCATTCAGTATGTCTAGGGGGAAGCCTGAGATTCTGCGTTTCTAACAAGCTCTGCAGTGATGTCAGTGCTACTGATTCAGGGCTCACGCTGTGAATAGCATGGCTGTAGGCCACAGCACCACAAAGTGTGGCTCATTGGATAGGTGCTTGCCTACAAGTTGATCTGTGAAGAGGTAAATACAGAAATTGAGAGTAAGCATCTAGAAACTTCTAGGGCAATTTGACATTGCTGCAGCATGCAAGTGTATGATCAATGGACTCTCTCATTAAATAGGATATAGACCAAAAGTATCAGTCTGCAAAGGATTAGAAATAAAATACCTTGTCCTCTACTATAAACGGTTTGAGAAAACATTCTTCCAGAGCGATCATTCTCAATTTTTGCCCCCGGAGGACATTTGGAAATGTCTGGAGACATTTTTTAGTTGTCACAACATGGAAGTGCTATTAGCATCAATTAAGTAGAGGCCAGGGATGCTGCTAAACATCCTACAATTCACAGGAAGGACCCTACCTGACACAAAATAGAATAATCCTGTCCAAAATGTCAATAGCACTGAGATTAGAAACCCACAGAATCAGAGCTGATCCTTTTCTTTCTGGGAATCTAACAAGCTTAAAGCTAGATTCTGCTGGAACCGGTCCCACCACCCTACAGTTCCAAAGTTTTCTTGGTATAAGGGATCTCCCAACATGACCACAGTGATAATGTCTTGAGAGTTCACTCTTCATTGCAGGAAGAACTCTACCTTTTTCCTGTGACTCATATTCAATTAAAGAATTGAATAATTGCTCTCCTGGGAATACTATGTCATTTCTTTAAATCTAAGATGCCCTCAATTGTATAATGTAAAAAGGAATAAAAAAAGGCTTCTAGTTAAATTTTGATACCAACTCTCCTATTTGAGTATTTCATTTTATAGTAGTTGAAAGAATTCTTTTATACGTATACTACCATGTATCACCCCTGTGCATGTATAAAAAGGAAATACGTGTAAAATAGATGTGTTAAGGTATTCCTAAAACTTTTTCCCATTCAGAATTTGAGTTTGTGAGCTACTTTTTGACTCAGAGTCAGTGATATCCATCCTTTTCCATACAATGCTGTTCTTTGTGCCATCCAAGTTGATGATAATGCAGCATTTTAAAAAGACTATAAAATAACTCAAAGCTGGTCATGCTATGCTCTTAAGTGGCTTTGCAATTATGTAGAGCTAGCTTACCTTGACTC
>NW_012136080.1:7460792-7462010 GCF_000956105.1 Propithecus coquereli
AAAAATATAAATAATTCACCTGAATGAATCTTGACTCTCAGAGTGAAGATGGCCCATCCTGACTGTTCTCTGCTTCTCTATGTATTTCACCAAGCTTGGATCCCTGACTGCAGCCTTGTGAAAGCCCAGATATAGGCCCATAATTACCCCATGTTCTCAAATTGCAATTAAGCAAAAGAGCTTCTCAGAACAGATAAGGCCCCTTAGATACATCCAGAAGCAAAATAGTAAGATAAAGAGTTCCCCAGAATTCATGCAAGTACATGTTGCTTTAGTGTCAGATTTCATTTACTTGGTACTTTAGCAGGGAAGTGTCTAGCAGCCAACCCCTTCTGAAGGACAATATGCACTAATGTTATGTGAAGTGGTGTTTCCTAACCTTGACTAAACCATAAACTCATTTGAAGGAAAATCGATTCTCACAGGATTGCAGACAACATGTTATACTGTTATTTAAATATGTACAAACATAAATCTAACTGTAAATACCATATGTTCATAGTTCTTAGGCAGCTATTAAACCAAAACAAGTTAGTACATCAAATGCGAACAAACTCAATAAAGACAAAAATTTTCAACTCTAATGTAATGGATTATTCTTCTTAGTCAAATGCAATCTCTAAAAACCAAAAATATGTGGTACATATTGGTTAAATATGTAAAGTATGATACATGCTGCAAAGGTACCTTTATGTTCAACCTGCCTGCTCTGTTGCATGATGACTTGATTCCTTAGCTTGTATCTTTACCTGCACTACTGAAAAATTATCATTCACACAGTGTCATGATATCATTTGGTTTTTACTTGGTGTGAACATAGTATGCATGTATTACATCTGACTTTTTTTCCTTTGCTCATTAACTCCCAACAGTTAAAGTAGTATTACTGGGTATCAAACACAAATGCAAACACAGACATTGAAATTGCATAAAATTGCATAATCAAGAATAAATTTATATGGAATATGATTCCTATCATCAGCTAAATAAAAACACAAAATTCTCAAATTATCACAGAGAATTCTTAAACTGCTAAGAATGTAAATGCAGATACCATTTCAAGAAGCGCTGATACCAATGGGATATGTCTTATGTAGTCTTATTTTTCACAGAGCAGTGCTTGGTAAATCAAATGACTATTTTCTATATTTTCTATAGTGATTGGTATCAATCTGAGATATAATGAGATTGTTCCAAATAACCTATGAACTTCTTATC
>NW_012136080.1:7464355-7464694 GCF_000956105.1 Propithecus coquereli
ACCTGCTCGGATTGGGTTTTATTTTATTTTTAATTCTATCCCCTTTCCTGGCCCTCTCCATTCCTTAGAGCAGCCCATGGACAACTCATATCAGAATTAACTGGAAGTCTAGTATAAGCACAGAGTCTTAAGTCCTCCTCAGAACTACTGCTTTATATTTAGGGGTATGAATGGTGAGGTAAACCTACTAGCTTTATAACCACGATAGGTGATTTTTGTATGCTCTCAAGTTTGTAATCAATTCTCCCAGTGGTTCTCAAAGTGTGATTCCTATACAAGCATCGTCAGAATCACCTGGTTCACTTGCTAGACATGCAGTAGCTCTCTTCCCAGATCTAA
>NW_012136080.1:7467749-7503682 GCF_000956105.1 Propithecus coquereli
GTGATACTGGCTTCATAGAATGAGTTAGGGAGGATTCCCCCCACTTGATCTCTTGGAACAGTTTCAGTAGGATTTGTACCAGTTCTTTGTATGTCTGGTAGAATTTGGCACTGAATCCATCTGGTCCTGGGCTTTTTTATTTTTTGGGGTAAAGGGGGAATTTTGTATTACTGTTTCAAACACATTACTCATTATTGATATATTCAGGATTTCTATTTCTTCTTCATTCAATCTTGGAAGGTTGTATGTTTCCAGGAATTTACCCATTCTTTCTGTATTTTCTAGTTTGTGAGCACAGAGTTATTCATAATAGTCCCTGACGATCTTTTGTATTTCTGAGGCATCAGTTGTAATGTCTTCTTTTTCATTCCTGATTGTATTTATTTGAATCCTCTCTTTCCTTTTCTTGATTAGTTTAGCTGTAAATCTATCATTTTGTTTAATCATTTTAAAGAAACAACTTTTTGTTTCCTTGATCCTTTGTATTATTTTTTTGGTGTCTATTTTATTTAGTTCTGCTCTAATCTTTTTTATTTCTTTTCTTCTGCTAGCTTTGGGTTTGGTTTGTTCTTATTTTTCTAGTTCCTTGAGGTGTGATATTAGGTTGTTAATTTGTGATCTTTTGAGTTTTTTGATGTAAGCATTTAACAATATAAACAGCACTCTTAGCACTGCTTTTCCTCTATCACAGAGGTTTTGGTATATCTCCATTTTCATCCATTTCAAAAAAATTTTTTTATTTCCATCTTAATTTCATCATTGACCCAAAGATTATTCAGGAGCAAGTTGTTTGATTTCCATGCATTTGTATAGTTTCAGAAGTTCCTCTTGGAATTGATTTCTAGTTTTGTTCCACTATGGTCCAAAAAGATACTTGATTGATATCAATTTTTTAAAAATTTACTGAGACTTGTTTTGTGGCCTAACATATGGTGTATCTTGGAGAATGTTCTGTGTGTTGTTGGAATGAATGTATATTCTGTGGTTGTTGGGTAGAATGTTCTGAAATGTCTCTTAGGTCCATTTGGTCTAAAGTTCAATTTAAGTACAGGGTTTCTTTGTTGGTTTTCTGCCTCAATGATCTGTCTAGATCTGTCAGTGTTGTGTTGAAGTCCTCCACTCCTATTACATTGTTGTCTATCTCTTCTTGGGTCTAGTAGTATATGTTTTATGAATCTGGGTGTTCTGCTGTTGGGTGCATATATATTTAGGATTGTTGTATCTTGTTGAATTGATCCTTTTATTATTATATAATGACCTTCTTTGTCTTTTTGTACTGTCGTTGATTTTATGTCTCTTTTATTTGATATAAGTATAGCTACTCCTGCTAACTTTTGGCTTCTGTTTACATGGATTATCTTTTTCCATCCCTTTACCTTCAGTCTATAAATGTCTTTAGCAGTTTGGTGTGTTTCTTGTAAGCAGCATTTGGTTACATAATGTCTTTTATTTTTTTATCCATTCCACCAATATATCTTTTCAATGGAGCATTTAACCATTTATATTCAAGGTTAATATTGATAGGTTAGGTTTTGTTCCTATCATAATGTTAATTGTTTTTTTTTTTTTTTTCTTTAAGAAGTCTGAAAACAGGGCCCCAATCTCTTCTGGCTTGTAAGGTTTCTGCTGAGAAGTCTGCTGTTAGTCTGATGGGATTTCCTTTATAGGTGACTAGATGCTTTTCTCTTGCTGATTTTAGAATTTCTTTTCTTCACATTGACTTTAGATAGCCTGATGACTGTATGTCTTAATGAAATCCTTTCAGTATATTTCCTTGGAGTTCTCTGACCCTCTTGTATCTGGATGTTGAAATCTCTAGAAAGACTGGGGAAATTTCCCTTGATTAGGTTTTCCAAACCTTTTGTTTTTTTGTCTCCCTCAGGAATGCCTATGATTTGTAGGATCAGACACTTTACATAATCCCATAGTTCTCCAAGGCATTTTAAATTTTTAAAAAATCTTTTTTCTTTATTTTTATCTAACTAGATTAATTTACAAGACCTGTCTTCAAGTTCTGAGATTCTTTCTTCTTCTTGGTCTAGCCTATTATTGCAGCTTTCAACTGTATTTTGTAATTCCGTCAATGAATTTTTCATTTCAAGAAGTTCTATTTGGTTTTTCTTTAAAATATCTATCTCCTTGGTAAATATCTATCTCATTCATATCCTGAATTGGATTTATGATTTCTTTCTATTGGTTTTCAGATTTTTCTTGGATCTCATTGAGCTTCTTTGCAAACCATATTTTAAATTCTTTATCTTGGATTTTAGAATTTTTTATTTGGTTAGGATCCATTGTTAGAGTGCCAGTGAGAATCTTCAGGGGTCTAAGTCTGTTTTTTCATACTGCTAGAATTATTATGCTGTTTTTTTCTCTTCTGGAGAAACTGTCACTTCTTATCTTTGAATTTACTTTCTTATGGATGGGACTTTTCCCCACAGACACACTTGAGGGTATGACTGTAATGTATATTGAGTAGGGCCATTTGGATTTGCGTCTGGGTGTTTTAAGGGTCCAAGACTCTACATGAATTCTTCTGTTATAGATAGCCTTAGTGTGGTGGTTTACTCAAATGCTGGTTGTAGCAATGGTGTACTGGGCACATGAGTAGGCTCTTGACCTCCTGTGGGGATAGGGAGGTAGAAGTGTCAAGAAGCTTATTTCGTTCCCAAGCACTGTGCACTTGTGTCAGTAGATTTTGTATTCAGTTGTGCAGTTTGACCTCCAGATAAGAGTTGGCTGTGGCAGTACCAATAGGGCATATGTGTGATATTTGTTTACCTAGAGAATCTCTCTGGTGCCTCAGACCATGGACTGTTCTGTGGGATGCACAAAGCTGGGCAGAATTGAATTGAGCTCACACACCCTTAGGTGTCCCAATGGCAGGCACAAGCACCAGCCCTGACAGAGGTGGCAGGATAGTGGCATAGACTCTGTAAGATTCTCTTGGTTATCAATAGCCTTAGTGTGGTGGCTTTCTTAAATGCCATTTGTAGCAGTAATGTAGTGAGTAGGTGAATGGGCTCAGGGCCTCCTGAGTATCTGGGGTACTATGAGCTATGGTGGTAGCTGAAGTTGCATGAAGCTTTCTGCTTCCTGAGTGCTGTGCCATTGTGTCAGCAAATGCTGTAATGGGCTGTGCAGGTTGCCCTTCTGGCTAGTAGGTGGCACTTGCAGGAGAGAGCCACCTGTGATGGTGGCCATGGGATTTATGCTTGATCTCTGTTAACCAGGAGAAGTACGCAGATGTCCTAGGCAATGAGTGCGGTCATGGAGCTCCCAGGGGTACCTGTCCCATGTTCCGCCACCAAGGTGGGTGAGAGGCGGCAAAGCCAGGTAAAGGTTGAATTGGGCAAACCCACATTCAGGGTCCCCAATGGTGAGCACAAGTGGCAGCCCCAACAGGTGTTGGAGGGCAGTTCCCTGGCCACTAGGGCAATGTTCCATAGAGGAGCAGAACTGCCTCTGCAGCACCCAAAGGTCCTGCACAGGGAAAGAGGGATGGCTGGGGCTTCACAGCCCAGCAAGCAGTAGTGGTACCCACCCAGCTCACACACCCTTGACCCAGTGGGTCTCCCAGCCATGGCCTGCCACTGGCAGCAGGCTAAAAACTATCATCAGCCAGCTGAGCCCCAAGCAGTCTGTGCTCAGATTGTGAAATTGCTCTAGGTCACAAGACTCCCTGACTGGGACAGAAACCATAGTTCTCAGACCACACCCCTCCTAGTCTGGGCCTGTTCAAAGTAGGCGGGCACCCCCAACTCTCCTGCCAATGGCATGAGCCCATGCTGTGCTCTCTCAGTTCTGATGAGATCGGGAACATTCAGGGTGGTATGGCTGTAGACTCATCTCTCAGTTCTGGCCATGGGGCATCATCCGCACTGGAGATTAGATTAAAAATCTCAGCTCCAAGCCTCTCCCAGCTTGTGACCACCACCTGAGTTATCTGGCAGATTTCTCCGAGGTCCCCTATGACTCAGATCAGGATTAACTGCCTTCTGTCAACACCAGGGTCTGGGAGCACATGTAAAGCACTTGCCAATGCCTCTTCTCACACACTCCCCATCACTCACCAAGTCAGATCCAGTGCTGGATCAAGAAGCTCCCCTGTGGGACTGTCCAGCTCCCCAGTGGGGAAGTGTATTGTAGAGAACCACCTCCACCACCACCACCACTACCACTTTGACACTTTGAAGACTCACAGTTTACTGTCAGATCCATGGCGCAGGCTGCTGCCTGCTACTCCTTTCAAAGTATCCAAAGTTTCTTTCACTTTTCTGTTGAGCTCCTGTGCTTCTCCTTGGGTAAAAGTTCACAGTGCAGATCTCTACACACTATTTTGCTATGTCCAGGTAGATGAGGTGAACTAATAAAGCCTCTATTCCACCATTTTGGAAAAAAAAAAGAAAAGGCATATGGATTTTTCTAAACGTCCTCATAATGTTTTTTTCAATAAATGAATGCATTTTACCATTTACTTCATTTTGAACACAGCTTCTAATTTTTGCTGTCATGTATCAAACTTGAATATATATTTTTATTTCTGCTAAATTTAAATCTGTAGTAGAATTAAATGCAACAGTATTGGCTTCTGAGTCATCTATGGAACATAAGCTGAGCCTTCTATATTCCTATCAGTACATTTTTTTAAAGAAGAGATCAGTAACGGAATTGTGGTCATATTTGAAATTTACTGACATGTTTCACGAAATCTTTAGGAAATCTCAATCATCTTGATGTTCTTTGTGAAATAAACTGAGTCTCCTGTTACTTCATTTCAAAGTGTAGACTGAGGTATTGCATTTATTTTTGCTTGGTGATTTATTATAAATATTGTCATTATAGTTTTGGTTGTATTCTTGAAGGTTTTACATGTGGACAAGACTAATGTCAACTTAGAGTTCAGATATGTGGACTATCTGAATTCAAATGTACACTGAGGTTGCTTTTGTATGTCTTAAGCAATCAGTTATTGCAACTAGTAAAGTAATGGTCTAGAGTATTGGTGACATTTTATTTCATGCTGTCTCCTTTCTAATGGAACAAAACTTGGATACTTGAAGTAGTGACTGGGTGATAGTGGTGATGATGGAGGTGGTGGTGATGATAGCGTTGGTGCTGGTCATGGTAGTAGTGAAGACAGTGGTGGTAAAGGCGGTTGTTGCTGATGGTTGTGGTAAGGGTTGGTGGTAGGGATGGTGGTAGTGATAATATTGTTGGTATTGGAGATGTTGTTAATGGAGGTAAAAGTATGAGGATGGGGTGGTAGTGATGGTGGTGGTGGTCATGGTGGTTGGTTGTGGTAGTGGCAGTGGCCCTCACTGAGGGCTTACTATACCAAAGGACTCTATTAAGCACTTGCATAGATTTCCCTTGATTATTCAGACGTTCTTTCCTGTGACAAATATGTATTTGGCTCCTGTTCTGAGTTAAACCCTGAGCTAGACTTTATGGGGGATTAGAGAGAATTAAAAAAAAAAAAAAAGACTCAGACATAGGTCCTGTCTTCAAGGAGCTTGTAATCTGTCCGGTGTATTCTGTGTGTACAAAAAAAATGCCTAATACAAGTCAAAAAGTATTCAGTTCAGTAAAAAAAATATATAAATGGAATGCTTTGGGGGGATTAATATTTTTTCCATGCAGGTCAATTCTCAAAGCATTGCATATACTGTCTCACTTGACTAACAATGCACAAGGTATAATAGTAACCACAGAAGCTATTGCTTATTGAGTGCAACCATGGGCACTCAATATATAAACCAAGTAAGCATTTTATATACATGATTTCATTTAACCTTTCAAAAATCTATTATTATTCTATTATATGGATAAGGACACTGATGCAAAGGTTAAGAACCTCACACAAAGTCACATAGCTTGTAAGTGGTAGAGTCAGAATTCAAACCTGTGATCATCGGCACAAAAACACTAACTTTTAACTATGTATACCATGTTGCCTGGCGATGGCCTTTTCTGCAATTGCAAATGAGGAGATACAGTCAATTGCCAAATTTGAGAATAAGTTAAGTCATGTCATCATTTGGGAGAATTATTTTCAAATAATTTTGATGGCACAATGCTATTTTTAAATTTAAATTTAATTTAAAAAACCCTTTTCTTATAAACTGATCAAGAAGCATGGAACACAGAATAACTCCATTAAAACCAAAGGGCCAGATCCAGGTGGTTTGGGTATAAATGACTCCCAAGACATGCATCACTTTTTCTCAGTGTGCTGGTACCTTTCTGTAGACTATTGTTTCAGAGTGTGAAATGGTTCACAAAACCCACTCTTGTCATCTAAATGCCACCTAGAAAAGTCTAGGCCATAAAAATTAATTCTGAGACTTTGGGGAAAAGGATAAAATCTATTTTAAGACTTTCATTTCTACTTGTTCAGGTAAATGGGGGAAGAGGATCTCAAACAGCAAAACGAGAATTTTAAATGTGTCTATATTTCCCTTTGGCATAAAATCAATGACACCCCATCAGATACACACACTTGTGCCTGCCTCCTTTGCTGCCCTAGCTCATGCCCTTAGAGCTTGACCAGTGACCTCACCAGACAGGCCTGGGCTGGCAGTGGTAAATGGAATTATTGCCAATTCCCCCAAGTTAAGCGTGCATGAACACAATAGAGTGACCCCCTCATTTCTGAGAGCATATGTATACTTGTGCTCAAGTGTGTAAGTTACACAAGCTGACTTTGCATTTTTTAAATGAAAACACTAGTTTACAGAATATGATAGGAAGGATTCCCAGATGCCTGAGGCTTATCTCTTTGTTTGTTTCCTTCTAAAAATTATATTTGTGGAGTGCTTAGGATACGCTAGGTAATGTGCAAACTCTATTCTCTCAAAAACCTTGTAAGGTTATAGTTTATTATTAACATTTTTTAGGTAATGAAATTGAGACATGAAGAAGACTCAGGGTCACAGAGTTAGCAAATGGCAGGTGCAGGACTCAAACTCCAAAGGTTCTGCTCTCATACTCACTGCTCTGCAATGCCTAGAGAAGAAAAAATTACAAATTTTATTTAATTCATATAATTGCTTACTTTTGGAAGACAACATTCCCTAGCAGCTTTAAACAGAAGGAATAGCAGTGAACTGAGAACCACGTTCTTCATACCAGGTCCCAGGGCCTTTGGTGAGCTGGTTGGTGTGTGCCTTAATGTTTCTGCTCCACCTTCCTATCTGATGACGAGTTCTTCTGAAGTAGTTAGACAGAAGTAGTTAGACAAAGCTGGGTTCAAATCCTGCCTCTGCCACCAACAGGCTATCATTTCTTAGCTAACTCATTTACCCTCTTGAAGCCTCAGTTTGCTTATCTGTAAAAAGGGAATGATGACAACTCCACCCTCATAGTGCTATAAGGAAGATTAAATGAGAGAAGACATGTGTAGAGCTGAGCACAAGACCTGAACCAAACCGAATACTTAATTAAATACCCAAAAAGTGGAAAAGCAAAAAGAAAGCATTGCAAATCTCATGGGAAGTCATTATAAAAATTGTCAACTTGAAAAATATCAGCTATAGTTCATCTGTACAGAGTCTCGCACACAAAGTAGCCTCAATTGCACATGTGGCTTGCCTGTGGAAAACACATAGCTAATTTTGGCCCCTGGACAAATTTCAAGGCAGACCACTGGATAACTCATGCATATCTTGAGATTTCCCACAAATACCATGAAAGGCAGCACAGCTGCCTCACAGCATACTTAATCCCCGTCCAAATGGCCCGAGTCCTTTACATTCTCCCTTCTAAGTTTCCTTTCCACCCCCGCTTCTCCCTAAAGTTATGGAGCACACTTGGCATTGTAGCTTAAAGCCTCGGCCAAAGTTAGGCTGATTCCTCGGGGGGCTTCCCTGGAAATCCAGCTGGATCCCTTATTCCTTCCAAGTCTTGTCCCTAATAATGTGAGCCAGCTTTTCCTCCTCTGCCGTTCGGAGGAAATTCTTCCACAGAGTTGAAGACGGGAATTTGGCTTGGTTGACATTTTCAAAAGTAAACAGCATTTTTGTGAGCTATTGGGTATATTTTGTCCACACTTCTGCCAGGTTTTCTTGAAAGAAAATGTTTTTGAAGGCCCTGTCTTCCTAAGTAAGATGAAGTAGAATAATCACACCTTGTGTTCAAATAAATTTTAGAGTTTTCAAGACATAATCATCCATATTTAGCTTCTTTAATTCTCATGCTAATACTCTAAGTAGGGAAGGAACTTATTTTTAGAGATTTCATGGATGAAATATACCTCTTTAGGAAATAGTTTTGCTGAATACTTTGGAAAAGGGTTGAGATTTTCCCCGTAATAAAGAGAAAACTGGAAAAACCAGTAATAGTTTGGTATTGCCAGGGTTGATTTTTTAGAGATGTCCCAGTTTTGTGTGACGGAATTACAAGTCTGGCAGGTGTGAGGGAGTGATGATAGACACTAGCATTTCCACATAAGCAGCCTTTTTACTGTAGGCTTGTTAACATAGAATAGCAAGTGAAAGTACAGTTTCTGAGGAGTGGAGAAGACAGCTGGGGTCTTATTATACTTTTATTTTTTTGTTTGCACCTTATGATACGTTAAATGGTGGGTGGAATATTTATTACTTTCCTGGGAAAAGGGTGGAGAGTTTTTAGAACTAAAAGCACTTCTCAATTTTATTCTTATAGGGCAACTTCCAGGGTTGCCATGGCAATTGTAAACTGCCAAGGCGCTGATGGGTGTGATTTTTATCATGTTAATGTGTGTTAATGAGGAAAAGGCCACTTTTGGATAGGAGCTCTTAGGTTCTGTGCATGCTCCTGGCCAGGAAAGGTCCCTAATTGCAAGTTCCTGTCCTTGTAGAGTTAGGTTCTAAATGTTTATTGGTCTCCTCCTTTTTGCTCCCTTCCTTTTTTCCTGTGGTTAACGTTGCCCACCTACACCTGTCCCGAACAGTATGGGCAGGCATGAAAAAATATTCCACCAACATAAGTCAACCCTTCCTCTTCTACCAGAACTTTTATGAAATACTTTTCCTTAGATTTTAAGGAACTGTGTTGGTTGAGCTTTTTAAGGAGAAACTGAAACACTGTGGTTGGAAAACAGATATCCTGGTAGCAGAGTAGGTAACAGTCAACCCCAAGACTGCAAACTCCAAAAAGGTAGAAATGTCCATTTAATTAATCTTCACGGTTCCTAACACACCATGGCTGAGAACTCTAGTAGTGTTTCTCGTGGTGTTTTACAGCTAAAGAACATTATATAGCACCCATAGCAGAGACATATGCTGTCGTCTGCACTTCTAGTTTCATATTTGGTTATTTAATCAGGAACCTCCGCCTTGATCAGAAATTCTAAGAAGAGTTTGCAACTGGATTTCTGGTGGAGAATGGAAGATCCATAAATTTCAAACATGCTTGTGAAATGCAAAATCCTGTTCAATTAATACAAATATATTAATAATGGAAGAATCTGGTCTGTGTATGTGACCAATTCTTAGTCCTATGTGAGAAGGAAGAGAACATGGAAGCATCTCAAACAGGATGGTCAGTTCTCATTGATTAGAGCTGCCCAAGATGGAGAAAAGAAGCTGGATTAACTTCCCAACTGAATTAACCAAAAGAAAAAAAAAAAGCAAACAAAACAAAATATATGAAACAACACTGGACATCAGGAAATGAAAGACAGTGATCCTGAGAGAAGGGGAGCAAATGAAGTGAATCCTACAATTGCTCCAGCTTACTGCGTTGAGAGTGTTTTCAGGCCATGATACAGGAAGAGGGAATTCAGGTGGAGCCCAGAGAACTCACAGAGATAAGGAGACAGAGCTGAAAGTATAGGGAGACCAAGGTGCTAAGAGTTTGCAAGACAGAATACCAGAGAGGAGGTAGCTGCATAGAGAGTGGACCCCAGAGATCTGCAGAGGGTTTTCCTGGATTATTCAGCAGAAAACTGTTAGCACATACACGTGCTGGGGAAAGAACCATCTGAAAATAGTGCCATTTGCTCCACAGGGCCAGGAAGAGTGCCTTTGCCCACCAGCAAGACTGGGAAAATCACAATTCAGACAGTAATAGGGAGAAAACTTAGGACGGTCTTGCCTCAGTAGTAGGAAATAATTAGCCTTAAATGAAGCACAGCTCTGGACTCACCTAGCAAATCATAACAGCAAGACCCAAAAGGTTCAAACTCTTTCCACATAACTTAACTGCCTCCCGTAACAAATCACGTAAATATTTATAAGAATGCAAATGTATCCCACACCCAACAGGAAAATTTCACAATGTCTGGCATACAAAGAAGCAGAAAGACACAATCTATAATGAAGAACATAATCATTCAAAACCAAACCAGAACTGACACAGATGTTAGAATTAGCAAAGATATTAAAACAGTTATTGTAACTGTGTTCCACACGTTTAAATTTAAGAAGAGACACGAAAGATATAAACAGAATATTCAAACAGAATTTGTAGAGATAAAAACTATATCATCTAAGATGAACAATACACTGGACAGAATTAATGGCAGATTAGATTTGGCAAAAGAAAGGAAACAGTGAACTTGAAAATGTAGCAATAGAAATTATCCAAAATGAAACACAGAGAAAAAAGATTTTAAAAAATGAAAAGAGCATCAATGAGTTTCAATATCTTCACCCAATAGCTGGTAGAAAAAGTAGACAGAAAATCAGCAGGAATATATAGTAGGCTTAAACAACACTATCAACTAATTAATTGACATTTATAGAACACCCAACAGCAGAATATGCATTATTTTCAAGTGCACATAAAACATTTACCAAGATAGAGCACATTGTGGGCTATAAAACAATGCTCAAAATTTTAAAGGATTCAGGTCATACCAAGTATGTTTTCTGGCCAAAACAGAAATAAATTAAACATCAGTAGCTGAAAGATCTTTGAAAAATCCCCAAGTATTTGGAAACTACATAAGCACTTTTAAATAATTCATGGTCAAAGAAGAAATCAAAAGGGGAATTAGAAAGTATTTTTCAATGAGTGAAAATGAAATCAATATATCAGAATTTGTGAGATTCCACTAAAGCAGCACTTAGGAGGAAGTTAATAGCATTAAATGCCTATATTGGTAAAGAAGAAAGTTTTCAAATCAATGACTGCGATTTCTACCTTAAGAAACCAGAAAACGAAGAACAAGTTAAACCCAAGATAAGCAGAAGAAAGAAAATAATAAAATTAAAGTGGAACTCAATGAAATGGAATAGAAAAACAGTAGAGAAAATCAATAAAACCAAAAGTTATTTCTTTGAGAAGATCAATAAAATTGATAAACCTATAACCAAACTCACCAGGAAAAAAGAGAAAACACAAATTACCAATATCAGAAATGAGAGAGGACACATTCTACAGATATTAAAAGAATAACCAGGGATTATTCTGAACAACTTTTTGCATATAAATTAGCTTAAGTGAAATACACAAATTTCTTGCAATGCACGAATTACCAAAATCCACTCAAGAAGAAATAAACTAAATAGCCCTATACCTATTAACAAAATCAAATTTGTAGTTCAAACCTACTCATAAAGAAGAAAACTCCAGACACAGATGATTTCACGGGTGAATTTAACGAAACATTTAAGGAAGAAATAATAACAATCCTACACAAGTTCTTCCAGAAAATTAAAGCAGAGGGAATATCTCTCAATTCATCTTAAACTTTATTTTAATTTTTAATTTTTATGGGTACATAATAGTTGTACATATTTATAGAGTACATGTGATAGTTTGATACAAGCATACAATGTGCAATGATCAAATCTGGGTAACTGGGATATCTATGAATCGAATGGTGTTTAGCAGAGACTGGGAAGGCTAGTGGGGATGGGGGGGATAAAGACGGGTTGGTTAATGGGTACAAAAATACAGTTAGAAGGAATAAGATCTAGTGTTCAGTGGGACAATAGGGTGACTATAATTAACAATAATTTATTGTATATTTTTAAATAGCTAGAAAAGTAGATTTGGGATATTTCCAACTCATTTTTTGAGGCCTGATTACCTTGATGCCAAAACCAAAGATATTATAATGTATTTTATATATGAAAGAGAAACTAGAGACCAACATTTCTTGTGAACATAGATGCAAAAATTTTAAATAAAATTTTAGCAAATCAAGTCAACAATAGATTTAAAAAAAGATAATGTGAGGTTTACACTAGGAAGGCAGGATTCACTGAACATTCAAAAGTCATCTAATAGAGAATTTGCCTCATTAATAACATCACCCACGGTGTTGGGATTTTGGGTTTTTTTTTTGCATTCTATTTCAATATTAAGCTTTTATAGCATTGATACAGGTTAATCAATTCATTTGTTGTGAGAAATAAAATAATAAAATGTAAAAGCATCTAACAAAGGGTTGAACAGAAAGGGTTGATCAATAAATTTGTTCCAGTTATAAATCTACTTTTTTGCTTGATTAGGTTCACAAACTTCTTCTTTCACCAAAGAATAGAACATCAGCCATCTACTTTCTGTCTTTCTGAGCTGGCATTTACTGTTGTGGCCTCACCAATCAGTCATCATTCCCATGATTGTGGACAAGTTTCATGATCTCTTAGGCTTAGGGTAGTGCTACTTAAAATGCTGGTCTGCAATACGATAAGAAGCTTGCATTGGAACGTAAATCAAGGCACTATTTCCTTCAATAGGAAAGTCTTGCTACAAAAAAAAAAAAAGTCGGCTGAACTAATCTGTGTGCTTAGTAATATAGTTGACTTGCATCATGGAGCACTCTCCTTATCTTGTCATGGACTGATAAACTATTCATAGCCTGGCACTTTGAGTACCAGGTTCTTAAGAGTATGTCCTTTCGCAGCATTTATATTCTAAAGACAGCACTTGTTTACACTTGTCGTGATGTCATTCTATGGTGCATATTTTGAACATGTGTATAAAGGTATATGTGTTTGTGCCATCAACAAATGTAACTTTGACATCTATACTTTCTCTTGGGGTCGTTACATATATTAATAAATCTCATGCAAAAATGTACTCCACATTTTGTAACTATGTAGGGTGCACTAAAAATAGCTATAAATTTCTCATCTTTCACATTAAAATAGCTTGAGGATAAATCAGTCCTTTCACAAAGATCTAAGATAGAGTGGCAAATAAATTTCTTCTTTTGTGACAACACACGTCAAAATGTAATGCCTCTCCCTGTCCTTCGTGGAGACAGATGTGCATAATGCATCTGGGAATGAGGACTGTGGCTGATTAGTGATGTCTGTCATGGGTATGGGAATGAAATATGGGAACACCCCATGCCATGTATTTGCCATCCATGGCTAGGAGTTCCACGTTTATCCTTCTATTGAAAAGAATGACTTGAGTTATTCTATTGCAGGGCATGAAAATCATGGCAGAAAAGAAGAACCAGGCCTTACTAATGGACCTGGAGATGCCTCTCTTCAAGAATATTACATGGATGTGGCTTTCCTCATAGATGCTTCCCAAAGAGTAGGAAGTGATGAGTTTAAGGAAGTGAAAGCTTTTGTAACCTCAGTGCTTGATTACTTTCACATCGCTCCGGATCCACTGACCTCCACCTTGGGAGACAGAGTGGCTGTCCTGAGCTACTCTCCCCCAGACTATGTGCCCAATGGTGAAGAATGCCCCGTCTACCTGGAATTTGATTTGGTTACATATAATAGTATATATAAAATGAAACGTCATCTCCAAGACTCTCTTCAACAACTCAATGGAGATGTTTTTATTGGCCATGCCCTGCAGTGGACACTTGACAATGTCTTCATAGGAACCCCCAATCTGAGAAAAAACAAAGTTATCTTTGTAATATCTGCTGGCGAAACAAACCTGTTAGACAAGGAAGTCTTAAGAAATGTATCTCTGAGAGCCAAGTGTCAAGGCTACTCCATATTTGTGTTTTCCTTTGGTCCCACACACAATGACAAGGAATTGGAAGAATTAGCCAGCCACCCCCTGGATCATCATTTAGTCCAGCTTGGCCGAACCCACAAGCCAGACTGGGACTATATCATCAAGTTTGTCAAGCCATTTGTTCATTTAATCAGACGTAAGTCAGCAACATTTTTCTGTTGCTTTTGCAATAGATTTAATGTCTCTGTGTATAATCCAACAGCAGACTTAGTGAAATGATCCTCATTTCAGTTAACAGTGGTGGAGTGTGAGTAGGAGACAGGGAAAAATCTCAGGAAAATCCCAGATCTTTTTGACCTCGAGCCTTGCTGCTACACTGCCAAAGTATTTTCCAGGAAATCTTCAAATGGGTGAAAAGATAGAAACACTAATCTGTGTGTGTTTACAATGTGACAAGTTCTTTAAATGGATGTTATCATTTAATCTTCAGTACAGCCCTCAGAGGAAAATATTTATATCCCCATTTTACAAGTGAAAAAACTGAGGTTCCGAAATGTTAAATAAATTGCTCAAAAGCTCACACGTCATAATTGGTAAATTCTAGACTCAACCACCCATATTCTGACCCCAGAGGTGTGCTCTTGTCCATTACACTATACTTCAATTACTAAACCCTTAACGAGGTGCACTGTTGTAATGAATAATATCTCCTGACACCACCCTCCACCTGCTCCAAGGACTTCTATTTTGTCTTGTTACTATAAATTAACCTTGGTTCTCATTTGAATTCTTATAAGCCATAGGTGCAGATCTCTTCTGCAGCCTCTATCCCAGGCAGCTGGCTCTGGTGCAGCCACACAGGGATTTCTAGGGTGCCTTTATGCAGTGGGGCTTTGAGAATGGCTGCCCTAGCCTCTGCCCATGTGTTGTAAATTTTTTTTTATTTTTTGAGACAGAGTCTCACTGTGTTGCCCTGGCTAGAGTACTGTGGTGTCAGCCTAGCTCACAGCAACCTCAGACTCCTGGGCTCAAGCCATCCTCCTGCCTCAGCCTCCCGAGTAGCTGGGACTACAGGCACGCGCCATGATGCCTGGCTAATTTTTAGTAGAGATGGGGTCTTGCTGTTGCTCAGGCTGACCTGAAGTGATCCTCCTGCCTTGGCCTCCCAGAATGCTAGGATTACAGGCATGAGTCACCTCACCTGGTCTATGTGTTGTAATTTTAGACATGGGTATAATAGCACACAAAAGACCTTGTAGTATCAAACAAGTCCTGGCCTGTGCTGGAATTAGGAATGTGGCAAAGACCACATGAATGGTTCTCTGCAGCTCCTGCAAGTTTACTAGAGAATCATAGGGATGTAGGTTTTCTGGCACACAAAAAGCCCCAGGGCTTATGTAGTCCTCAGGAATCTTAGAATTTAGGAGTTACATTTAGTAGCAGGCAAAAAATTGTGCCTTTCTCTCAAGCCGAGGATAAATAAGACAGACAATTTTGGTAGCTAATAGAATCTTGTAGAAAGATCATAGGGAGAGAAACAAATGATAGGAGGGATTTAGAGATGTCCTTGAATTATATCACAAGCTTGTGACATGCAGAGCATGGGAACTATTTACTCAGTTACTGCTACATCTCACTGACTTTGCCAACAACAAGGAATTTCAATGCCAGAGTGTGCCTACTTTGCTGAGTCCCTTATAAAATTAATTTGTTCTTGAAAACACTACCAACCACAGGAAAAGATGAACTGACTGGGTGATGGACATAATGTGGAAGGGTAAAATTTAGACTAACCAGCCCACTCTCTCTCCAGGTGCCATCAACAAATATCCCGCCAAAGATCTGAGAGCCACATGTGTTAACATCACCTCTCCCAACCCAGAGAATGTTGGTACAGAAAACACTGTATTGTGAGTTGAGAAATTCAGAGTTTGGGCAACACTACAACTGGAAACAGTCCTTAAGAAAATAATTTGAAATTAATGGCATTTTAGTTTTCAAGATGCAAGTTCGGGGGGGTGTATGTGTGTGTGTGTTTTAAATGCTACTTTTTGTGATGACAGCACAGGTATGGAGTTAATAGCAGATAGAACGTGACCTATATTAGAAAGAACCATGTTTCTATTTCTGTTGCTTTTGCTGAAAAAAGAAAAGCTTATTATTAGTAACTACATAACAGGACTGTAATATTAGATGCTGCCAAAACAGAAAACTTATATCAAAGATTATATGTGACAGTTTTAGAGCATCAGAAAAACATAAACAAAACAAAACATTTGCCATTTAAAAACCAAAACACATATGAAGACTGGCAGGAAGGATTCTTTCAAGTTTGATTTTGCAAGGTACAACCCTAAGTATTCAATAAAAATTTAGTGATGAAAATAATATTGGTTTGGAATCCTAAACTGCTGAGAAAAATAAATGTCAATTTCCCTTGAGAATATTATAAAATTGCCCTTGAGTCAAATTTCATTCACAAACTGCATTTGGACTATTCCCATCACATTCATAAAATTAATTCTTCTCATATTATCTGGCTGTATTTACAGCGAATCTTGCAAGGGATTTGGCTAACTAATTTTTCATCTCTCTTCTCCATTACTGTAGACTTCTTCCTGAGGTGTATGAAATAAAGACAGAAAACAGTGAGCTGTTTGGTGAAATTGGTTCCCAGGAGCAATATTTCCTTGTATTAGGGAACAATCATAGTAGTGGTTCTGAGACTGCTACCGATTTGATCCAGAAGTTATACAGGCTCTTTTCAACTGAGGAATTGATGATGAAAGACAAGGAAGAGGTACATTCCGAAGAAATTACAGCTCCAGTGAATGATAAACAACAAGAAAAAAAAGGTAATCTTGAGTACCATAGAGTTGAAGACTCTGAAGTACCTTTGTTTGTTGGGATTTTCCCCGGTGGAAGATGAGTAATTAGAATTCACTGGGACAGGTAGAGATGAAAGTACATAGTTAAAAGAGGGGCTTAGGGTTACAAGGGGGTACCCAAAATAAGGAGCAAGAGAGATAAAAATCCAGAAAGTCAAAAAAAGATAGTTGTGTTGACAAATTCAGAACTACACGTAGGTAGAAATGCTTGGTGTGGAGTTGGCGAACTGAGAAGTGAGAGGGGCAAGAACAAGGACAGCAGGTCCTGAGTAAGCAGGAGCCCTGCACCCTTGTGCAGGATGCGGGTGAGGTGGAACTGTTCAAGGAGCCTCCCGGGTTTGAACAGTTGAGGTCTGCTTTCTCCCTTAGCGACCAGGGCTTTCTTGGTATAAAATGCAGGCCCCCGGCTCAGCCTTAGCCTCAGTGGGGCCTGGAGAGGACAAGGCTGCTGTGGTCCTGAGATCTGTGTGAAGGCTGAGGGCAGCTTCACAGGCTGGGTAGGGAAATGGTCATGGACCTACAGCTGAAAATAAAATAGCACATGCAGAACAGAAAGCTACTGTAGGCTCTAGGGTGGCAATTTACGCTCCTTGCTGTGTACTAGAGTCATGTGGGAAATCATGTTAAAATAAATATTCCTGGCTCTCTCCTAAAGCTGAAAATACACATAGCCAATGACCCAGTGATTTTACTCCATTGTATGTACCCAACAGAAATATATATATTCACCAAAAGTCATGTACTAGAATGTTTATAACAGTACCATTTATAATGGGAACAAAAATGCCCAACAGAAGAATTGAGAAATAAATTTGGGGTGTGTATATGTGTGTGTAGGGACCCTCTAATTGTAACTGTGAGACCTGCATAAGTCCAGGCTCTCCCCTAATCTGTACATAGATGGGAAAGACCCCAAGCAGAATAGCGAAAGCTCTGGAAACTAAACTGTGACTACTGCCCACAGACAGACAGACCCCACTTGCATTCTGAACCTAAATGGGTTGATTGCCTGCTAAAACAAACAACAACAAATAAAATTCTACAGAGAATTATAACAGGAGTTACAGTCTATACAATATAATATTCAAAATGTTCAGGATACAATCCAAAATTATGCAATTTAAAGAGAACCAGGAGATGCAAACAATTCTCAAAGAAAAGGATAGTTAACAGATGCCAGCCTCCTGTTGACTCTAATGTTGCAACTTTCAGACAGAGACTATGCTCCATGAGGTAAAGTAAACAATTTGAAATAGAAACATAGACATTCTCAAAAGAGAAATAGAAACTACAAAAAAGAACCAAAAGGAAATTTTAGGAGTAAAAAATACAATGTCTAAAATTAAAAATTCACTAGATGGTCTCAATAACAGAGTGACAATGACAGAGGAAAGAGTCAGTAAACTTGAACAAAGTTTAATTATACAAATTGAAGAGAAAAAAGAGATTGAGAAAAAGATGAACAAAGCCTTGGAGACTTGTGGAATAGTATCAAAAGATCTAACATTTGTTTCATTGGAATTTCATTAGGAAAGTAGAAAGAGATTCATGCAGGAAAAAGAATTGAGGAAATAATAACCAAAAACTTCCCCAAATTGGTAAAAGACATAAATTTAAATATTTTAAAAGCTTAAAGAAAACCCTACGGAGACACATCAAACTGCTGAAAACCAAGGAAAAGAAAAAAATCTTGAAACAGCTGAAGAAAAGCTGTGTTACAATATAAGGAAACAACTGTTCAAATGACTAGATTTCTTATCAGAAACCATGGAGGCCAGAAGACAGTGGAACATTTTTTTTAAGTGCTGAAAGAAAACGCCTGTGAACACAGAATTTTATATTCAGTGAAAATATCCCTTTGGAATGAAGGCAAAATAAAGACAGTCTCAGATGAAGGAAAATGAAGAGAACTTGTTGCCAGCAGACCTATTCTAAAGGGAAAACATGATGTGACAACCAGGGAGTTGGAGTGAGGCCAAATGACTGGTGACTGGATGGGTGGGAGACATACTGGGGAGGTGAAAGTGAGGAAGGGACGCAATGAGAAATCACGTAGGTGACTGAAAAGGGAGGCTGGCTGAGTAAGAGAAAGGGGCAGGTATCAGACACAGCTTGCCCATGCAAAGAATTATACTGTTTATAAACTAAATTCATACACATGATCTCATTGGATGCCCTCCAAAACCCTGTATGGGAGACGAAATTAATATCCCTAGTATGCAGATGGAGAAACTGAGGCTCAGAGGTTTAGTGCCTTGCTGGGGCTTAACTCTGGTTTAGTAACTTCTGATTCAATGTATTTTCCCAATATCAAGGAAGGAATTAGGGGTAGATCAGAGACAGAGAAGGTGGGCATAAGAAGGGGTATATTAGTCTGCTTGGGCTGCCATAACAAATACTATAAACTGGGTGACCTAAACAACAGTAGTTTGTTTTCTCAAAGTTGTGGAAGCTGTAAGTCCAAGATCAAGGTGCTAAGCTATACACTCCCTGATGATGGCTCTGTTCATGGCTTGTAGATGACTGCCTCCTCTCTGTGTCCTCACATGATGGGGAGAGGGTCCTGGTGTCTCTTCCTCTTTTTATAAGGGTACTGGCTCTATAGGATCAGGGCTCCACCTGTAGGACTTCATTTGACTTTAATTACCTCCCTATCTCTAATACAGTCATCTGGAGGTT
This sequence comes from Propithecus coquereli, assembly GCF_000956105.1. Lineage (NCBI taxonomy): Eukaryota > Metazoa > Chordata > Mammalia > Primates > Indriidae > Propithecus > Propithecus coquereli. The sequence goes on from NW_012136080.1 coordinate 7,487,180, forward strand.
AGGGCCTCAATAGATGAATGGCAGAGGGGAGGGAAGGGAAACAATTCAGTTCACAGAAAGGGATATAATTAACAATGTAATTTATAGGGAAAGAATCCTATAAATCAATGGTTCCCAATCCTGTTTATACATTAGAATTGCCCAGATATTTTTTGAAAAGTCCAAAGTCCAGCCTACATCCCCTATCAATTAAATCACATTCTCTAGGGGTGAGACACATGCATCATTTTTTTTAAGCTCTCAGGTGATTTAAGTGTGTGTTCAAGTTTGGAAAGCATTGCTATAAATCCTGATTAAGTCAATCCTGTTAGATATGCCAAGGTGGTTTGCTGCTGCAAATGATAAGGTGGGTAGAATCAAAAGGATTATCATCAAGTGAGCATTACCAATACCTTTCTTGTTTATTATCATTCTTCATAATTTCTTTTCTCCAAAAGTGTTTTGCATTTTTCTATTGTAAGTATATATCATACATCTAGAAATAGATAGTATCTTTAATCCTTTTCCTCAGTGATCTCTTGCCAGCAACTTGGTTTGGTGACATTTGGCAAGCCCTGTTCCATGAAACCAATCAGAGTCTCTTCAGAAAATATTCATTTGACTTTTTTCTTGGAATGATAGAAGCTTGGAATTTGAAAATTGAAATGATTTGGAAATCACTGAGCTGTGCTGTAGCTATTTACAGACAGGGAAATGGAAGCTACAGATATTTGAAGTGTCTTACTTAAGAATATTCACAGCACCTAATCCAATACTTTTTGTCATAGTGCCTCATACTCAGTAATTATGTTTATAGAATGTAAGTTCACCTTAAAGTTAAGCTATGAAACCGAACTCATAAAACCTATCTCTGAATTATTGAAAAGTTCAAGATGATACATATAAAGCTTGAAGTATACGCTATGCCTGGTATATAATCAATTAATATAATCCCTATATGAATTAAGTTTGGTAATATATTTGACAAAAGTAAAAATCTAGACTGGGCATCATGGCTCACGCCTGTAATCCTAGCACTCTGGGAGGCCAAGGTGGGAGAATTGATTGAGGCCAGGAGTTCAAGACCATCCTAAGCAAGAGCAAGACCCCCGTTTCCACAAAATATAGAAGAATTAGCTGGGTGTGGTGGCATGCGCCTGTAGTTCCAGCTACGCAGGAGGCTGAGGCAGGAGAATCGCTGCAGCCCAGGAGTTTGAGGTTGCAGTGAGCTATGATGACACCACTGTACTCTAGGCCGGGTGACAGAATGAGACTCTGTCTCAAAATAAATAGAAAGAAAGAGAGAGAGAGATAAAGAAAGAAAGTAAGTAAGTAAAAATCCATTGTGTAGTATTATCAACATTTATTTTGCTTTGCTCATCTCATTTTGCTGAAGAGAGTGGGCTTTTTTTTTTTAACCTGTCCAGTTTTCTGATATTTACATTCTATACATAAAGAAATTTTATGTGATAAAGAAATTTTAAAGAAATTTTATGTGATAATGTACATTTGCAATATTTTAATGTGGACTTTTAAAAAGCATAACTGTATCCCTTTTCCCTTTATGCCAACCCAGGGCTTGTTTCTTAGTCTTCATTTTTCCAACATAAAATATGATATTTCTCAAAGTATGGTCCCTGGAGCAGCAATATCATATCATCAGGGAACCCATTAGAAATGCAAATTCTTGGATTCCACCCCAGATGTAATGAATCAGAAACTCTAGAGGTGGAGCCCTCCAGGCGATTCTGATACAGGCTAAAGTTTAAGAACCACTAACCTAGTGTTATAGATATTGAGCCTAAATCAACCTTCTTTAATGGGGGTCCTTTGACTGGATATTGGGTTAATAGTCATTGTATTTTCTGTCCTATACATATTTCTGTTAATAAGTGTGTTGCTAGAAATGAGCCATTTGAACTCATTTTTGAATGTTCTGAATTCAGATATATCATAGAATGAGATAATAGGAGTGATGATAAATTTCATTTAGTAACCTGGCCTGTTCCGTTTCCCAACTATCGTCAAAGGATGTATGTCTCCTGAGTGAGAATTCCGTGAGAACAAAGCAAAGAGTGTGTTGGAGAAATATCAGTGGGGAGTGCTATAGTTGGAATGTTTGTGTCCTCCCAAAATTCATATGTTGAAATCCTGCAAGATGATGATATTAGAAGGTGGGACCTTTGAGGAGTAATTAGGTCATGGAGGTGGACCCCTCATAAATGGCATTAGTGCCCTTGTAAAAGAGGACCCAGAAAGACTCCTCTTCCCTTCTACTATGTGAGGACACAGTGAGAAGGAGCCATGTATGAACCAGAAAGTGGGCCCGCACCAGGTGTGGACTCTGCCAGCACCTTGATCTTAGACTTTCCGGCCTCCGGAACCATGAGAAATAAATTATTGGTGTTCATAGGTCACCCAGGTTATAGTAGTTTGTTAGCATCCTGAACAGACTAAAACAGAGAGCAAGCATTATTTCATCAGGTATTCAAAAAAGAAAAAAAAATCCACAAACTATGGCACTATGGCAAGAGCCATTTAGCTATCTTGGAATAGGATCGTAGGATGTCACCACAGGAACCCTTAATAACATAATTATTTTAATCAAAAGATGAAATCAGACTCTTTCTAAGGCAGAGGCTTGTTGGTTTTACAATAAAGACTAGTTCCTCCAGTTAGGATATATAGAGGAAATTTCCCATAAAGTGAATGAGTTGTGAAGCTTCAAAATTCTGAAGAAAAAAACATTAAAATACAAACAGATTATTTAAAAATCTGTCATGTGCTTAATTTAGCAATATTAAGCTTTTCTAGTCATATTTTAGTTTTTCAAGGTAAATACTGTGCCTCTAAGCGAGAGAGTAACAGGTATAGCTAATAGCCATTTTGTAAGTTTGGTAAAGCATTTTGGGGGTACATTTTTCAGAAATGAGAAAATATCAAATGACTGGGTAAATGATGCTTTTGTAAAAGCTTTTAAAAGAATACTGGCTCATTTCTGGCATATAACTCAAAAAAGAATTCAAAGAATTGTTTGATGTTGCTATGATAAAACTCTTTCAAAACCCATCTATGTAACCAAAATGTATTAGTGCTTAAATCTATAACAATAAGTAATAATTCTATAAATTATAATATAAAACTTTGCTTCACTCTGACAATAAATAGTAATAAGTAAAAATAATAATAAAAATTATCCATCACATTAATAAATGCATTTCCAAGAGAAAGTTTACTTTTTGTCTTGGTAAAATTATTAAAATTCAAATATATATGCTGTTTTGATAAATTCTAATGATAATCCATCTAGAAAAAAATTTTAACACATAGAAGCTTATAGTCATAGGAAATAAAAAACATATACATATTTTTTTCTGCAGAGAATTATGATTAGGCAAACATAAAAGATTTTAAAGCACATACATATATTAGAGTTAGAATGAAATTCTATGGCAGAAGTGGAATGGAAATACAAGTTTAAGGAGAGAAACAAACACTATAAAATATCTGACTTCTAAACATGAGCTTGTTTACTTATATTCTAAATGGATAATGGTGGACTCCATTGGGTAAGTTAAAAGAGAAATGTGAAACTTTTATTATTAAATGTCAGTTTTTATAATATTTCACAAATTACATCCTTTTCAGCTACTTACACTCATAATGAAAAAAAATTATTTGTTAACTTTAAAATGTGCAAGGCAAGAAGTATATGATTTTTTTTCCTTTGAGGTGGGTACTTAAGTAAAGTTGTCTAAAGACCACTAGGCTGGAGGCTCTCTAAGATGCTGTCTCAGGCCAGCTTCCCCCAAAGCCAAGCGTGAGTTGAAAATTTGTGTGCATGCGATTTATTGAGGAGGTGTGTACAAGAGAACCAGCAAGGGAATGGAAGAGACGGGGAAGAAGTGGAAGCCAAACAAGGGTGTCATCTCAGGCAGAGTCCCACAGAGGGCAGCTTAAGCCTGATCCTCCAAGTGGACTCAGACATCTAAGTTAGGCTGCCCAGAGGCAAGGAAGCTGTACTTCTTACGCCCTACTAGATTAGACGAGTTCTGGGCAGTGCCCTGATATTGTGTAGTGTACATTTGTTCAAGTGCCTGTTTAATAATACCAGCTACTAAATTTGCTAAGCATGGAATTTCAAATCATGAATGTAACAATGTTTTCGCAGGAGGGAGTATGTTTGTAGTTCTACTTAAATGTTGCTCATTTATATCTATTATCACACCACCTTGAATTGGACTTTTATTTTGACTATTGAAGATGACAAAAACTACTTGTATTTGTTTTATATGTGGCATATAAAGGAGTGGCTTCTAGAGGAAACATTTTAAACAAAAACAGTGACATTAACAGCAATGCAATTTTTTATGTTTTGCAGATGGTAAAGACGAAAGATGATCATAGCAGAAAAGAAGATAGCTCCATTGGCATGTATAATTCCACGTGGTTCTAACCAGAAATTATAAACCAGCTATTAGAGGTGGAGCTGGTAAATGGTAGGAATTTTTCATGAAAACAATTGGCTAATAGCATGCTACATTTGCTCTCCTCCTCAAATCTGAGGGGAAAACTTTTCTGAGTGAAGACATCCGTGAGGAGACCTGAGAAACTAGGAATGATTTCATTTCTCCTGAGAATCGGGGAAACTGACCTGCAAGAGTTAACTGAATCTTCTTTGACAGCTCTGCACAGTTCAAACATCAATTTTGATGATGTATCTGCCTAAGAAGATTTTTGTCATGATTTTCGTCACATCTGTGTCTCAGATTAGACTCTTGAGTGAAAAGCATTTAGCATTAGAGTTTCCTAAGAATGTCTTCTACCTGTTCTTAGACCTAGAAACCCATGCCCATGTCTTCGGTTCTGGTATGACCCTAATACTGCATCTAGCACTGATTGCTCCGTAAAACCCACCTGTCAGGCTGCTACCACCCAAGTCAGTGCTTTCCCTTTACCAGGGCATTTAGAAAAGAATGGAATTGGTGAAAAAGAAAAAAATGAGAAGAGGCTAATTTTGTGAACCACTATTTTGTGCTGCGATTGTTTGTTTTATGTTTTAGCAGGCTTTGCTTTGTGTATATCGGATTATTGTTGCAATAAAATAATTATGGAAAAGCATAAATACTCTGTATGACCAGAACTGTTCTTGGGAATTACAATGTAGTAACAGACAATTTCTAAAATAGAAACAAGTCTGACCTGAAAGTTTGTTCTGTTCATTTTTATTTAACTATAGTCTAACACACCTATTAGAATACCCGTACAGGGCTAAACATATTTGCAACATTTACATAAAATGTAAATTAGGGCTGGGCGCAGTGGCTCACGCCTGTAATCCTAGCACTCTGGGAGGCCAAGGCAGCAGGATCGCTTGAGCTCAGGAGTTTGAGACCAGCCCGAGCAATAGTGAGACCCTGTCTCTACTAAAAAAATAGAAAGAAATTAGCTGGACAACTAAAAATATATAGAAAAAATTAGCCGGACATGGTGGCACGTGCCTGTAGTCCCAGCTACCCGGGAGGCTGAGGCAGGAGGATCGCTTGAGCCCAGGACTTTGAGGTTGCTGTGAGCTAGGCTGACGCCACAACACTCGCTCTAGCCAGGGCAACAGAGTGAGACTCTGTCTTAAAAAAAAAAAAAATGTAAATTAGCCAACAGTGAATTAGTTTTAAAAATCATTCCCACTATAAAATGTATACATGTGATGGAATTCAACATGTACCCCCTAAATCCATTAAAACTTTAAAAAAATTATTCAATTTGGTTAAGGTAACAAGTAATTACCAAGTCGACAAGCATCTATTGTATAAAAAATAAAATGACTATGTTAATGGGATAATACTATAGACAATTTTGTACTTTTTCCATATAATTTCCCTTCACATTACTGTTAAAATTTAAAATAATTTAAATTTGCAATTTAAAATAATTTAGAAATAATATAATTTAAAATAATTTAAATTGTACAATTGAAAAATAATACAATCAACTAATTCTAAATTGTCAAAATTTTTAAAGTAGCCATTTATTTCTCTCTGGGAAGTTCTGAAGTAAATGCTACTCATTTAATGAAATTTTGTTTTCCCATAAGAACCCTGATGTGTGTTGGGGTGTGTGTGTGTGTGTAAATGTATGTATGAAGAATACATCAGATCCCTGAATCTGAAAGTGACATGGTTATCAAGAATGTGAAGCCTCAGAAAATCACCCTCTGCCTGATAGGAGTGTGAATCGTTACAACTTTGAACAGCGTTTTAGCATTATTTGGTTAGATCGATGATGCGCGTATCCTAAAACTCAGCAAACCCACTACCAGATCTATATAGCTGTGTGCAGGAAGCGCTCACACACATACACCAGGAACCAAATACAAACATGTTTGTTGCAGCACTGTGTGTTTTAGCAAAGAGTTGAAGCCAACCTGAATGTCCTAATGTGGTCTGTTCATACAACAGAATACGATACAGCAGTTAAGTTGATAAATTGGAGCTGCATCTGTAAAGATGGACAAATCTCAAAGATATCCTTGAACCAGAAGGAGTTGCAGAAGGATACATTATGACAACATTTATACATTTTAAAACCTGAGAAGCAGTACCACATATTGTTTATGACTACTACTGATAATGGTAGTAAAAACATAAAGGCATTTGGGGGTGACAAACACCAAATTCAAGGCAGTGGTTGTCTTCCAGTGGGAAGAGGTAAAATGGGAGTCCAATTGTCATTGTAATGTTTTATTTCTTAAGCTGAGTGAAGGACAAATAAGCATTCCTTATATTTATACATTTTAGATGCCTGACATTTCATAATTTAAAAGAGTAAATTAAGTCACAAAAATGCAAAATCCAAGCACATCCTTATGCTATATCTAGGACCATGTTAGTAATTGTAAGGAATTTTAAAAAATAAATAACTCTCCTTGTCCTTGAGAGTTTGCATTAAGTCAAGGTCACTAGAGTTAGACAACATTCTAAAATAATGGCTCACTTTGCACATTGAGCACCAGGGATACTTGTCCCCTTCACTGATATGCCACATAATTTTGATCAACCTATAAAATTAATATACATTATTACTAAGTGTACATTCACTTTTGATGTGAATTTTATGTCTTGAGTGGTCGTTTGAGGTTGTATAGAGCACAGCACAATTTGATGCATGTGAAAGCTAAGACAGGTGACACCAAGTGACACTGTTCCACTGGGGGAGCAATTACACTGTACATGTAAGGAATTCTTAAATAAATATACTTGGTCACATTCAAGACAAAAATATAATACTTGAATGTGTGCTATGGGCACAAAAAGTCAAGAACCAACAACAGAGAATGACCATAGGATGACAAAAATACAGCACGTGAATTCAGAGTCAGGCTGCTAAGCATAGCCAGTAATTCCTTTGGAAATCAAAGAAGGAAGAAATCACTTTGGATTTTAGTAATTGGAAAAGACTTCAAGGAATAAATAGGATTCACACCAGGTCCCTACTTAAAAGATCCATAATGCTTTCCTTCCAGTTCCTTTATGATATCAGTGGAAACTCCTCCCATGCCTTGGACGGAGTTTCTAAAGGTCAGTTTCTAATCTGACCTTTGCTCACCTTTCCAGCCCAATCTCTTCCCACTGCAAGGAACTTCTTCCCCTCCCTACCTCCTGTTCATTCTTCCAGACTGGCTCTCGCCTGCTTAGGAACACTTTCCATAAACTTCCCCAAAATGGGCAAAGTAACCCCTACCCCACAGTATGTTCTCTTTGTACCTGGATTCCTCCCTCTGGGCCCTGGTTAGGGAGGTTATAATGGCCCATTCATTTGTCTGTGCTCCCAGGAGGCGCTGAAGTGAGCATCTCTGTCTTATTCATCACTGTACTCCTAATACCCAGGATAGTGCCTGGCACTTAAAAGGCATACAATAAAGATTTGATGAATGAACGAACAAACTCACCTTGAAGGATAAGTATGGTTTGGTTTAATGGCAAGGAGGGGAATTGGCATAAGCAATGACAAGAAAACAAAAGTGAGAAAGAGCTGTGTGTCTACGCAGAGGAAAATGAGGAAATTGGCTTGTACAGAGGCCAGTGTGACCGGACATCTGAGATCATGGCAAATGTGATGAGTTGCTGAAGAGCCCCGGATTACTGGGCCTCACCCCAGAGTTTCTGATTGAATAGGTCCGGGTGGGGCCTGAGAATGTGCATTTCTAACAAGTTCCCCAGTAATGCTGTTGCCCAGACTTTGAGAACCACTTTTCGCATGTAGCTCCCACTCCCTGCTCCAGGGTGTCCTGCTGGCTGTGGCTGTTTCCTGGTCATCCATTGCTGCAGCAGCGCTACGTCAGTGTTTTGGTGACTCTTGCAGGATCTCCATTGCATAAAATAGCAAATATACTACCACATGTACTCACCATCAGATTGGTTTCACTGATCAACACCTAAGTGCACATATAGGAATAACATTCATCGGGCATTGGGCAGATGGGAAGGGGGAGGAGGGGATGGGCGTATACATACATAATGAGTGCAGTGCACACTGTCTGGGGGATGAATATGCTTGAAGCTCTGACTCAGGGGAGGCAAGGACAATATATGTAACCTAAACATCTGTACCCCCATAATATGCTGAAATAAAAAAAAAAAGTCTTGGACCGTTCCATAACATCCAATCTATTTCAATATGGGGTGACCTACAGTCAAAATTGTGTGCCCTCAAAAAGGAGCCATGGGACATGCATTAAGCTCTCATTTTTCCAGAGGTTCTGTGCAGAAATAACCCATAGCTGAGCCACTGAACCCTTATGTGACATGAGACAATGCACTGTGCAACAGCTGGTCAGAATTACAGATGACTAAGAATCCTGTGATATGTCTGGAAATCTTTAGTTGATGTTTTAAATCTGATTCCTACATTTTATCTGAATGTGGTAGTGGGGGTGAAAATTTGAGGAGTCATAGTTGGAAGTTTGTGCAGCTCCTCTCTGTCTTTCTGGATCTCTCTAAAGTAACCTGTCTAGACTTCCAGAGCACCTCCTCTCCTCCTCCTAGAATATAAGAGATCCATCCCCAGAATCTTCTAAGTTTCTTCGCTAGCTCTCCATTGTCCACCTTGACAACCCTAGACCCTCTCACCTTGCAGAACACAGGACCTTAACAGGAGTTCAATACCCATTTTTCTTCATGTGGGAAGGGATGAATGATTAAGCCCTGTCCTGCTAAGCCTAGATAATATCCTGTTGGCCTCCCTGTGTTCTTCTCCCCAGCTTCTACTTCCCAAACTGAATTTGGATTCTGTGTTGGGAAAAAGTCCTGTAACAACCAGCAGTTGTCCGCCATATAAATGCTGCTGATAAGGACGTTCTCACCTCCTGTGATGGGGACAGGAGCTGTGCAGAGGACTGGCTCACAAGAGGCCTGTTTGTAATCTGTTTTAAAAGAGTTGATAAGACTCCAGGATGATGGAGATTATGAGAATAGACTAGTAAACAGCACAAATCATCTTCTGTCCTCTCAGTTACTAGCACTTATGCAAAACAAAAAAGTTTTTTCTAGCATGACATAAATCGTTTCATGACTTAGGCCACAATCCTAGCCACTCAGTGTAGCTGGTGGCCTTGAACCAGTAGCATCAGCATCACCTGGGAGCTTGTTGGCAATGCAGAGTCTCTGGGCTCGGCCCCAAGTCTACTGGATCAGAATCTGCATTGTAACAAAATTCTTATGCACATCTAAGTTTGAGAATTTATTTGCTTGAAGATCTGCAAATGAGTAGATGCATTTTGCAGATTTTCCATTCAGCGTGGCATGGTACATTAAACATCTACCGTGCAGCATGCATTGTGCCAGAGGCAAGGAATATAAAGACAAATGAAAGGTGGCATATGCCTTGAGCTGATAGTCTAGTTGGAAAGACTGACCCAGAAAGAGACTGTTTCAATTTAATGTAGTGGTGCCAAGGTTCAGGGAATGATGTGAGAATATGGAGAAGGACTCCTTAGCCCAGACTGGGGACCCAAAGAGGGTTTCTTCAAGGAGAGGTCCCTTGATCTGAATAAAAATGATTGGATACAACTTAACGAGGCAAAAATTGAATAGGCAATCCAGCAGGAAGGAAGAATCTCTCCTGGCTCTTTGTCCTTCAGCAGGTTTTTGTTTAAACCATAAGCCCATTGTGTTCATGGATAAGAGGGAGTGACTATATGGACCCCGTATTGCTAAAGCTGAGTCAAGGAGCAACGGGAGAAGATAGACAGGCAGCACAGGCCAGCCACAGAGGGCCCTGTGCACCATGCTAAAGAGTTTAGACTCTATTCTGGAGGCACTGGGGTGTCCCCAAGGTCAGGGAAGGGACATGGTTAGACATTATTATGGCTGGCACTGGCTGCTGAAGGAAGAGAGAATTGGAGGGAAGAAGAAGTAGTCACAGGGTGATCAGTTAGTTTTCCAGGCAAGAGTACATATGGTGCTCAGGATAGAGATGAGTAGACATATAAGGGAAACATTTAAACTGTAAAATTAGTAGGATATGGCAATTGATTGGTTTGGAACAGAAGATAACGGAAAAGAGAAGAACGGGTGTCTAGACCAGTGGTTCTCAAACTCCAGTGTGCATCAGAATCCCCTGGAGGGCTTGTTAAAACACAGATTACTGGGCCTCACCCCCGAGTTTCTGATTGAGTAGGTCTGGGTGGGGCCTGAGAATTTGCATTTCTAACAAGTTCCCCAGTGATGCTGCTGCCCAGACTTTGAGAACCACTTTTCTGATGTAGCCCCCACTACCCTTCCCCGGGTGTCTGGCTGGCTGTGGCTGTTTTCTGGTCATCCAGTGCTGCGGCAGAGCTACACCAGCATTTTCGTGACTCTTGCACATCTCCTGTGCAGTGTGGCTATGTTCAGGAAACTCTGCAGCGCCTGCGTGAGAGTCCATATGCCAGACCAGCAGGATTTCTGTCCAGTGAACTCATTTGCAGTAATAAATGGACCACGCTTGTCAGCTTCAGTGCTAATGATCTAGTTCTGTTATCTGATGCCCCGTAGACTTAAAGATGTGTCCAAGATGCAGTTTGAAGTCATGGAAAGAGTGAAACTTGTTCTACCACATGCTGGTTGTGTGATGCTGGACTTGTGGCTTAACGTATTGGAGCCTCCATTTTTCTCATCTGTGAAATTGATTTTATGAGATTTGGCCCGTGTAAAGTGCTTTCTACAGTGTCTGGCTCACAGCAAGCAGCTCCTCAGCAGAAGTTGGGAACCGTACCTAATGACTCTGGTTGGGAAGCTGGCAATAACCTTGAGGGTAGGCCAGGGAACAGGGTGGTGTAGCACTTTGGAGAGGGCTGATCATGGCCTTTTAAACCTTTTACAGTAGATTTTCTGTTATTGTGACACTTCTTAGAAGTGTGTAAGGAACAGATTTCAACAACAGCTTTCACTTCAGCATTGCATTAGAAATATGTATTTCTAAGGTTCTCTTCCACACAGGCTGGGATACAACCCCAGACACCTTCAAACTCACAGTTATTACATAGCAACCAGCCAACCACACAGTGGTACAGGATCCATGGTGTTCCGTTTTACATATGCCTTCTAGTACCCAGCCAGCTAATTCAGCCTCCCACAAACACGGGAGTGACTGTCCCCATGGCTTCTGCCAGTGTTAGCTACCTGCCAACTGCAAGCCTTCCAAGAAATGAAAATATTTTCTGACATTAGCATCTAGGTCTCTTGTTTCATCGTTCACTGTTGAGGTTAGAATAACTTCCAGTGAAGCAGGGTTTTAATGCACAACACTGTTTTACCCCAATACTAATAGGGGATGGACATGACTAACATAGGCTCAAACTTGCTTGGTCTCCACCAGAAATCAGCTGAAGCTGACGCCCTACAATGTTGTGGTTATTTTGTAAACAAGTGTTTCTCAAAGCGAAGTTCAGGGATCACCTCTATCAGAATTTCACAGGCCTTTTTAGAATGCAGAGTCCCAAGCACCTCCAAACCTACTAAATTAGAATCTCTGGGTGCACACAGAGGCTGCATTGTAACACACTCTTTAGGTAATTCTTATGCCTATTGTATTATACTTTTAACTTATATTGCTATAAAAATATTACTTGTTCAAATTTTTAAAAATCAAATAACACCAAAAGGCTCATAATAAAAGACAACACCTGCCTTCCCTCCTCTGTCCAGCTCCACTCCCCAGAAGTTCCATAAGCTGTGCTCTGAATTTCTGTGTTCCCCCCAAATTCAGACCTTGGAATACTCACTCCCAAGGTGATGGTATTAGAATGTGGGACTTTTGGGGAAGTGATTAAATCTGCCTCAAAATGGGGCTAGCGCCCTTATAAAAGAGGCCTGAGGGATCTTCTTTACCTCTTCTATAATGTCTCTATGAGAACACAGAGAGAAGGCACCAGCTTTGAGAAAGCAGACTCCCACCAGACACCCAGTCTGCCGGTGCCTTGATCTTGGCTTTCCCGGCCTTCAGAACCGTGATAATAAATTTCTGTCGTTTGTATGCTGCCCAGTCTGTGGACTAAGACACCATATTAAACTTTCATAATTTTCTTCTTCTAGTTTTTACCTTCCTATTTCTAAATAATGTGCTAATACTGAAATTTGTCATATTAATTTTAGACATCATCTGCTGAATATCTATTATCATTATTAATATTAAGCAATTTACCTAACATAATTATCCATTCTCATCTTCTTTGAATAGTCACTTCAGTTTTTTAAATCAAGAATTAGAGTTGCTATTTTATGACTATGTAAATATTGTTTAGTATTGAGCCAAGAAGAAACTGAATATGTTCACTTTCTTATTCGACTTCTGTTCTATCTTTGACTTTCAGTTCTATCAAACAACTGTCAATTTTATTTTCCAAATGCTCAAATATATCAAATACTTTTCATTCTTTCCTTGCCATAGAAGATTTCATTCAATGGGTCCCTGTTCTTCTGCTCTGCATGGACTCTTAATCCTGATTTCCTTGTTAGATTCTTATTGCCTAGTCTCATGTTTTTGTCTTTCTTTATTTACATGTTTTGATAAAGCACAAGCTCTAGTAACTTCCTTACGAACCAGTACATTAAAGGAATAAGTATTATATCCTTACATGTCCCCAAATACCTTTATTTTTCCCTCACACTTGATTGATGGTTTGTACTGGGTTGAATAGTGTCCCCCTAAAATTTATGTCCTTCAGGAACCTCAGAATGTACCTTATTTGGAAATAGGATCTTCTCAGATGTAATTAGTTAAGGTAACATAAGATCATACTGAATTTGGGTGGGTCCTAAATCCCATGACTGGTGTCCTTTTAAGAAGGCCATGTGAAGACAGAGGCAGAGACTGGAGAGACACATCTACAAGGCAAGGAGCAATAAAGATTGCTGACAACCACCAGAAGCCAGGAGAGAAACGTGGAACAGACTCTCTCTCAGAGCCTCTAAAGAAAAGTAAACTCGATCTGGTTCGGATATTTGGCCCTTCCAAATCTCTTGTTGAAATTTGAGCCTCAGTGTTCAATGTGGGGCCTGGTGGGAGGTGTTTGGGTCATCGAGGCGAATCCCTCATGAATGGCTTGGTGCCTTCCCTGTGATAATGAGTGAGTTCTCACTTCATTATTTCACATGAGAACTGTGAAAGAGCCTGGAAACTCCCCCTCTCCGGCTCTCTGCTCCTTCCCTTACAGTGTGACACACCTGCTCCCTCTTCACTTTCTGCCTTGACTGAAAGCTCTCCGAAGCTCCCACCAGAAGCAGATGCTGGCACGATGTTTCCTATACAGTCTACAGAACCATGAGCCAAATAAACCTCTTTTCTTTATAAATTACCCAGGCTCAGGTATTTCCTTTATAGCAATGCAAAACCAACTCATACAACTCTGTTGACAGCTTCAGTTTGGACTTCTGGCCTTCGTCACTGTGAGAGGATAAATTTCTGTTGTCTTACGCTACCCAATTTGTGGTGCTTTGTTACGGCAGCCCTAGGAAACTAATGCATGGCTTATCTGGGTATGCAAATCTTATGTCTAGCAGCAGCTGCCTCTAAATTATGACAGCACTGCCCTATGGCATTATCGTTTCCAATGTTGCTTTAATTCCCATTTCTTTCTGAAGTGCCCCCTACCACAGACTTTGAGTATCATGTCTTCATCCTGGTGTCACTAAATTTAGTTCATGAAGTAAACTAAAATTCACTAAGAATTTTAGAATTCTCTATCTCAGTGTGGTTCCTTTTTTCATTAAATGAGATGGGCACGTGGAGAGCCTTTTCGATCTGGCAAGTCAAGTCCTTCAGTTCTGAGAAACTTTCTCATGTTTTTCATGTTCTTTGATAATTTCCTCTCCTTTACTGGTTGAAGGTTGAATTTCTCAGATTGGCCTCCCCAAATTTCTCATCCTCTATTTCCTATTCTCTACTTCTCTCTTTTTTTCTACTTTCTTAGAGATTTCCTTGGCTGTGTATTTTCTGCTTTCTCCATGTTGCTTATTCTGTTGGTTAGCATCTTTCTCATATTGAAAACTTTCTTCAGATGTTCCTGAACCTTAGATATCTGTTTGTGTTAAGAATGTGGCAGCAAATAGCTTATTGGAAACTATATGTGAAGGAGGATCTTGTCAACCAGCTCTGGAGAGAGCAAGAGAACCCAAGGCCCCAACCACTTTGCATGGGAGAGTTTAATCAATGCCCTGTACTCAGCCTCACACCTCACCCATATATTTTGCTATACCTGCTGTTTTAAATGCTGAGCTTTTCCAAGATTCTGAAGGAAGAATCAGATTTTTTCTGATACCTACAGTTTGTAGCTTTCTCGTCTCTGCTAATAAAGTCACCACTGTCTTGGAGAGATTTCTCTCTCTGAAAAATTTATGTTAAGACCAGGTGCACTGGCACATGCCTGTAATCCTAGCACTCTGGGAGGCCAAGGGGGGAGGATCGCTCATGTTTTCCACTCTGGGAATTACTTAGAGTTAACTAGATCATAGGTAGGAAGAAAGTCACTAATAGCTTAGGTATAATCCCTGCAATCCCCGTAGAACCTCTGCATTTTGCCTCATAGTGTGAAATAAAAGATTGTTATGGAGAATGATCATTTAACTCAACAGACTCATTCAGTTTCAGAAACTTTCCGTTGAGAATTATCCTTTAAAGATGATTCACAAGTTGCTTTACTGCAAATGAAAGAAAAAATGTCAATGAGAATTGCAAGCTTTCTTTTCCTTCGTGCAAAGTGTGACTTCTCCACAAGAATATGGCTGATTGGAAATAAGTCTTAGTTTCCAAAGACAGTTTATCTTTTCAAAATTTATCTATCAAATCCCCTAGGAATAAGAAAATATTAACTCAGAGCCAGAATTCAGAAAGATAATCACAAATTATTCATGGCTCTAGAAAAGGGTTCTCACGAAATGTGTTGAATAGTTGTATTTGAAATATTAACAAATGTTCTCAAATTCCCATATGTAGATCCAGACTGACTGATTTCCTCTAATTTTAGGTATGCTAGATGAAATGTTATTTCCCCAATAGTATAGAGACTTGTATTCCTGAAAAGTAAAATATATGTTAAAGTCACATTTGAAAATATTTTCATTATTTCTTGCTGCTAAAGATGAACTTAGGCCAGGCACAGTGGCTCATGCCTATAATCTTAGCACTTTGGGAAGCGAAGGCAGGAGGATTGCTTGAGCATAGGAGTTCAAGATCTGCCTGAGCAAGAGTGAGTCCTCTCTCTACAAAAAATAGAAAAAATTAGCTGGGGGTTGTGGTGCGTGCCTCGAGTCCCAGCTACTCCAGAGGCTGAGGCAGGAGGATCACTTGAGCACTGGAGTTTGAGGTTGCAGTTAGCTATGATGATGCCACTGCGCTCTAGCCCAGGTATCAGAGTGAGACCCTGTCTCAAAAAAAAAAAAAAAAAAAAAAGATGAACTTAAATTTTCTTTTTGAATTGCTTCTCAGCCTTTTGACTAAGATCGAGTGTAGTATCTGTTCTTATCAGTTTAATATCTGATACGTCCTCTATCTGAGGACAACATATTAAATGGATTTTTGGAGCAGGGAGATGGAATAGGAGCTTGCTCCATCCACTTCACGCATCGACCTGGTATTGCAGTACCTCCGGGAATGGTGCACTAAAAAAAAAAATTCTTTTTGGAATATTTTTTCTCCATACAAATACTGTGTGTCAATTACAGAAAATTTCAAAAATATAATTCATACCAAAATCTGGCATGTGTTTTACAGTTATAGCTTTTCTCAACTTGGCACTCAATTTTCATCAAAAATACTTAACCTATATTTAGATTTCACAAAATTTAAATTGAAATACTGAAGTTATTCCAAACACAGTTAAAAATTTTCTAATAGCAGAATTGGGTATAGCTTTTCTCAACTTGGCACTCAATTTTCATCAAAAATACTTAATCTATATTTAGATTTCACAAAATTTAAATTGAAATACTGAAGTTATTCCAAACACAGTTAAAAATTTTCTAATAGCAGAATTGGGTATAAGATTTT
>NW_012136080.1:7504822-7550972 GCF_000956105.1 Propithecus coquereli
TAGACTGAGGAGACTATTTGAACAAATATGACAGATTTAATGTTGATATATTAAATATGTTAAAATTTCTACTGTCCAGCCAAATTTTGAGAGGTAGTGAGCTTCATTACAAAGAAGGTATTCAAGCCAAGACTGGGTGACTAATGTCAGGGATGTTCCAAATGAATGTCTAAATTAAGAATGCTCTAAAATTTTTACACCAAAATGTGGGGCTACTTTTATGTTGTGCCTTCTTCCAGCACTCTTTCCTGGGCAAAGATCCGTGTGTATAGCTGTAGTTATTTCCTGAAATATGCACTTAACGTGATTTTGCATACCCCAAACTTCAAGGAATTTATGATACAGTTGAATTTGGACCAGTTTCCAAGAAGGAACGACACTGAATTCCCTTTCCCCCAAAAATAGTACAGAAACTGAAGGAGGAAAGAGTGGGAAAAACAATCTCAGGGATGAAGACCGAAGGTGAGGGAGAGACGGAGCCTCCATGTGTGAGAACCCCTCATTCTGTGGTCACAGATGGCGGATCTCAAAGGCAAAAAGGTTCCAAGCCTCCCATCCGACTTTCGAATGGCTGCTCTGACTTCCCATGATGTGAGCATTGTGGGGAATCATTCCAATTCTGGACAATTAATAAACTTTAAAAGTTTCTAAAATTCAATAACAAAGCACCAATGGAAAAATAGATAAAACGCAATAGAAAAATGCTTAATGCATTATGCTCAATGATAAAATGCTAGAATTAATTCAACAAGTACTTGTTGAGTATCAACCATGTTTGCCTTCTACTAAGTACTAGATATAGCATTGTGAACAAAATCTGACAAGTTCTTAGATTTCATGAAGTTTACAGATAAAAGGGGGAGAGATTCATTAGTCATATAACCATGAAAATAAGTCTGAAATTAGAACTGTGATGAGTGCAATGAAGTAAAGTTCCATGACACACTAAGAGAATGTAACGGGGAGACCTGGTCTAGCCCAGGTCATCCTGGAATAAGAGATGAACTGGGGTCTAAAGAATAAGTAGGTGCTAGCAGGGGAAGGTGAGGAGGCGAACTGCAGAAAAGAGGAATGTATGAGAAGACAGGGAACAGGGCACATTCTTAAAAAGGGACCGTGATGCCTGTTAACATCACTGTTATTATCAAACTCCATTCAGGAAATGCTAACAAATGTATTGAGACAATAAAACAAAATGGGAAAGCAAGAGGCAGAATTGTTATTTTCAGATGATATGATTATCTACTTGGAAAATCTGAGAAAAATGTAGTGAAATTCTAATTCTTTTTAATTTTTTTATTCCAGCATATTATGGGGGTACAAATGTTTAGGTTATGTATATTGCCCTTGTCCCACCTGAGTCAGAGCTTCAAGCATGTCCATCCCCCAGACAGTGCACACCTCACCCATTAGGTGTGTATATACCCATCCCCTCCTCCCCCCTCCCATGTGAAATTCTAATTCTACTTGAAAAAATATTCAGTAGAATGGTTGGTTATACAGATACACAAAAATCTATAATCTTTTATTACAGCAATAGTGCAAGAACAGTATCTACAGTAACAACAACGATGTAAAATGCCTAGGCATAAACATAACAGGAAATGTAGAGAAACTATTAAAATAAAATCCCAATGAACAATATGAAAAAAAGTAGATATTTCATATTCTTAAAAGAATATGTAAAAATGTCATTCCTCTCCAAAGTATTATATAATATAACATGTTGGGGAAGGTGGGTGTAGAATTTGAGAAAATTATAAATTTCATCTGAAAGAATTAAAAAAATTAATACTGGGTGATTTGCTCTGTCATATATTAAAACATACAACAAAACAATAATGTTTTTTAAATGGGTACAAAGAGGCATAGGTAAATCAGTAGAGTGATACAAAGTTCCAGAAACAGACCCAAATAAATACAGAATTTTAATACACCTGTATTTTTAATTATTTGACTGAATTCTGCTGTTTGGACATATCGTTATGGTACTAACCCCTGATCATTGGTTATATATCAGGCGGCCATTATTATCCTGGTTTTCCTGAAACAGGTTTGGCTTAGGCCTTTTGTCGTGGCATAATTATTAACAGTACCTACTTTCACTCTTAAAGGTAACCCTTTTTGGATGATTGATTAAATGGTCACCCAAGTTTTATTTATATATATATATATATATATATATATAGTTTCTATATTTTTTAACATAAATAGCACTTTAATAAGTATACTTGCAGCTTTACATAGGATTTTTATATGACTAGATCAAAGCATGTATACATTTTAATTTTTTTATATATGTTGCCTTGCCTTCCAGAAAGATTGTATCAATTTATACTCCCACCAGCAATTGTGAGAAGAGTTATTTTTCCAAAATCTTAACAAACTGGGTAGTACCATTAGTTTTTAAGAGTCTTTGCCAGTTTAACAAGTGAAATTGTATGTTACTGCTTCAATAGTATTTGTTTCATTACTGTTGTGGAAAAACATTTGTGAGGATTAGTGTTCTTTCATTGCGAGCAACAGAAAACAATTCAGTGGATTAAATCAGGGGAATGCAGGGAAAGGCATCAGAGGCCCACAGAATTAACTGGAGGCTGGAGAACCAGGTGTACGCATGGGCAGGACAGGCATTGCTGGAGGTGAGGAAGCAGGCTCCTCAGCACAGGACTCAGTATAAAGAGCATCACCGGTCCAGGTCTGCTCAGGACACCAGTACAAGAATAGAAGGGAACCCCAACAGTTTTGGTCTCTTTATTCCTCTCTTAAGATTCACGTTCCAATTGACTTAGCTTGGGCCACATGCCTGCCCTTAGGCTACGAATGGCCAGTGCCCTGATTACAATCCCACTGAACCATAGCCAAAGAGAGTGATAATTTCCCAAGGGAAATCAGAGTGTTGTTAGGAAGAGGAAATGAATCTCGGGCAGCCAACCCAACACGTGACTGTGACAGCTTTTTTCTATATTGGCTATTCATTTCTCCTTCTGCAAATCATCTATTCATCTTTTTTGCACAGTTTTCTCCTGCAGTGTTCATCTTTATTTTGATGACTTACAAGAGATCTGCAAGGACATTTCAAAGCTGGGTTCAGTAGAGCTTTGCGGAAACCCCCTAAAGATCTCTTCATTTTTTTTTTAATTGGCAAAAGTTTACATCCTACCACCCTTTGCAGGTTTTGTTGTTGTTGTCTGTTAGTTGGTTGGTCGGTGACCTATAATTAAAATAAGTGAAGGCTGTTATGGAGTTGGCACTTTTTCTTTTTTCTCACAGTGGTAGTTGTAACTGTGATACTAGCTATTATAATTTAAATCTCAAAATCACAATGGTTTAAAGGATTTTTTTTTTGAATGTAAGAAAACATTTTATTTTATAACATAAAAAGAAGTACATAAATCATAAGTTTACAGCTTGATGAGTTTTCACAAATGTATGCATCAATATAACCAGGACCCCAGTAAAGAAGGACCCCAGAAGCTGACCCCCCACCTCAGTGACTATCCCACCCACAGGTAACCACTGTCTGGATTTGGAATTTTATTTTATTATTTTTTTATTTCAGGATATTATGGGGGTACAAACATTTTGGTTACATATAATGCCTTTGCCTCGCCCAAGCCCGGGCTACTAGTGTGCCCTTCCCCCATACAGTGTGCTCCGCATCCATTAGTTGTGAGTTTACCCACCCCCGGCAATCCCCTCCCACCTGACCGGCACCAGTAAATATTACCACCATGTGAGCACCTTAGTGTTGATCAGTGAGTACCAATTAGATGGCAAGTACATGTGGTGCTTGTTTTTCCATTCTTGTGATACCTCACTTCAAAGGATGGGCTCAAGCTCTATCCAGGATAATGATGATTTTAAAACATGGCCCCAAAATTCTTTAACATTCTTCCCACAGAAAAGTCAAATCTATGTCTCATCGCCTTGGATTTGGGCTCTATGACTCCTTGATCAATAAATAATAGCGAATTGAAAGTGTATCAGCTTCTGGGCCCAAACTTCAAAAATGTCGGCTTCTACTCTCTGTCTCTTGGGACATTTGCTCTTGAAACTCAGTCACTAAGCCATGAGGAAGGCAAGCAGCCTGGGAAGAGGCCAGAATGGAGAGGAACCAGGGGCCTCAGCCCTGAGCCCCAGCTCGGCTGCCAGCTGACACCCAGCACTTACTTGCCAGTCACGTGAGAGACCATCTCGAAAGCCAGCCCTCCCGGCCCACGGTAGATCTGCCCCAGTGATGCCGTGAGGAGCAGAAGACAACTAGCCCTACAGAGCTCCACCCAGAAGAAAGCTTTGTGAGTAAAATAAATGACCGTTGTTATTTTAATCCTCTAACTTTGGGGGTGGTTTGTTGCACGGCAATAGATAACAGATACAGAGTAACATGTTAGAAGTTTATTTCTCATTCATAGTCCAGTCCTGACATTATGGTGAGCGAGCAAGCTTCACAAGGTGATTTAGAGGCTTGCAGCAGGCGTGTTTCTAACATTTTCGGATGCTGCCCGTCGCTGAGGGATGTAGCTACTCTATGCGGAAAGAGTAAGCAAAAAAGTAAGTAGGAAAGTAAAATTTGCTTCTTAAGCTCTTTGATCAGGAAATAACTCATCCCCTTCACTTGCATTTCTATTGGCTCAAACTAGTCCTATGGCCACACACAGATGCATAGGAGCCTGGGAATTGTGGTTCCTGGCTTCCCAGTAAAAACCTCACACTGTGGAAGGTGGAGCAGCAAGCTGTTGGACATACTCATTTATCAAAGAAATTGAATCTTATCTTCCTTGGACCTCAAAAAAGTAAAATAAGAGAAGCAGTTGTTTCTGTTAGAGGAATCTTATTGTTCACCGCGTGGATTAGTCTCCTGCAGTAGCTTGTGTCTCAACAAAATATGTGATAAAAGCCCAGTTGTGACTCATTGTTGTGAAATACATAGTTAAATCTCTTATCTTTCTGAGGCATGAATTTGCTTATGAAAAATTAAGTAGTTTCCCCAAAAGGAATCAATCGTGGGTAACTGAGAGGGAGATTTCCCAGGAAAGAAAACTGGTTTGGGTTGTTTATTTTATTTTATTTTTTTGTATATTTTTGAGACAGAGTCTCACTCTGTTGCCCCAGCTAGAGTGCAGTGGCATCATAGCTCGCCACAACCTGAAACTCCTGGTCTCATGCAATCCTCCTGCCTCACTCCTGCCTCAGCCTCCTGGGTAGCTGGGACTACAGACACACACCACCATGCCTGGCTAATTTTTTCTATTTTAGTAGAGATGGGATCTTGCTCTTGCTCTGGCTGGTCTTGAACTCCTGACCTCAAGTGATCCTCCCACCTCAGCCTCCCAGAGTGAGCCACTGCTCCCAGCCTGGGTTGTTTATTTTGAAGCATGGCAGGTTACAAAGTAAGAAGCATAGAAGAGCAATCGGCACAACAGTAGTTTGGGCCTTGGCCCTGCCACTCACTGCTGGGTGACTTTAACTGCTCTCCTTGTACCTCCATTGCTTCAAAGGGAAAAAGAAGGCTTAGACTAGATAATCTTGAAGGATTTTTTTTTAAGTTCATCATCTATGACTCTGAGCACAAATAATATAGAAAAAGTTCCAGTCCTGGAAAAATGGAAATGATGCCATGACATATACTTCCAATTGCAAATTAATATTCTCCCATCTGAAATAATCCTCTCCTCAAAGAAGTTAGAGTGGGAACTGTGGATTTTTCCACCTTTGCACAGAATTCCCTTAGCAACAATAGCAACAGAAACTGCCCTGAACCTTAGTAACAATAAATGAGGAGACATGTCTTAGGATTCTTTCCTAGGAATAGATTAGTATCCCCAGCTTAGAACTCATATGAGTTCACAATTTCAACAGGAAAAATGAACCTGTATCATTTCTTCCCCACCTCGCAAATTTTAATTTGTGGGATCAGCTAAAACAGTGAATAGGGCATAGTGTACATAAAGGAGGGAAGTTATGCAAGCAAATTCTGTATCTGTTCTCAAAATTGTAATTAAAAAGAGATAGTACTGTGAGGCTCTGCCTTCAGCAAAGTGCTGACCAGTTAAACCCCAAGCTTAAGTCGTAGGAAATAAAGTTTTGTACCGTGCATGCATTTATTAAGTGTCCCATTTCTTTAGAAAAATGTTGATTTTATACATGGTCATAATTAGTTTTTTTTTCCATCAGTCTTGGGGACTACTATACAAGGGACTTCTGTCTTTGTCCCCAGAAATTGCAGTGTCAGCAAATTGGAAGAATGCAGATATAAATCTTGCATGGAGTGCATGTGTGTGTGTATGTGTGCCTATATGTGTTTAATTATGTACCAGGGATCTCAGAGAACAGGTGGTTAATCAAATAATTCTGAATTTCTTCAAAGTTTTTGAGGAAAAGAGTAGGGGAAGAATACAATATCTAATGTTTAATTAAAAAGTCCAACACAAGAGACCTTAGGATGGAAATAATATGTAAGAAATGGTCAGTTTTATGAAGTTTTTGGAGAAAATTATTCCTTAAATGGGCTTTCCTGAAATAATTAAAAAACTGAAATGTATATGCATATTTGTTTTTATAGTAAAATGAGCAATTGGAATAATGTCAATTGCTATTGCTCCTGTAATAAAGTTCATTGAAGTTTTTAATTGTCCTCCTTGCTCTTATTTCAGTCTATTTATAAGAGTATTAACAGCTGCTATAAACATGGAATTGCTATTTATACTTTATCCCAAAAGACTCAGAGTTTACACTCTGGTTAATTCTTTTTATGTGGATGAATCACACCCCTCTGAAAATCCTGACTTATTATTTTTTTGACAATAGAGATTTGCTGCTTCTCCAGATGCCTAAAATGGGGCTTTAGTTCAGGCAGTTCAAATAATACTATCTCTTCTGGCTGAACACAAGTTCAGAGTAGGGCTTCTACCTCCTTCATAAAAAACATAAGATAAAATTTTAATAAAACTTGTCTGATTTCTTTTTACTTTGTGCCTACTACGACAAGTTTCCCTCCAAATTCAACATTCGTTTGTTTCATGCTTCTTAAATAACTTCAAAGTTAGTGTGAATAGAGTGGAGGATACAGCTTTCCAATACAATCAGTGTGCTTCTGTAATCATATATTGCAGCCGCTGTACTGTTTCCTCACACAATGCTTGAAAGACAGATGATATACTTACATATTGAGACTACACTTCCTAGTTATTCAATACTTACTCTGAAATATAAAATGTCACTTTTATTGACACAAAATATTTTACATATTTATGGGATACATGTGAGTATTTGCTGCATGAATAGATCATATAATGATCAAGTCAGGGTATTTGGGGTATCCATAATCATGGTAAATGATCCTTGAACGTTTATAATTTCTGCACCTTAGAAACATTTCAAGCCTCTCTTCTAGCTATTTTGAAATACACGATGCATTGTTGCTAACTAGAGTAGTCATCCTACTCTACTATTGAACATTGGAACTTATATCTTCTATCTAACTGTATGCTTGTACCCACTAACCCACTTCTCTTCATCCCTCCTCCCACATACCCTTCCCAGCCTCTGGTATCTATAATATCATTCTATTCTCTACCTCCATTAGATCGACATTTTTAGCTCCCAGATACAAGTGAGAACATGTGATATTTGTCTTTTTGTGCCTGGCTTATGAAATTTTATTATTATTAATGTGAAACCATAGCCTTGGAAAATGTAATATTCGTGGTCACTATATGAAACCAATCTGCTTTAGTTTAAACTCATAAATAATTGGAAAGTGATAAGAAACCTCAAATGAAGTTTGCCTCCAAAGAGTATCATGCATCTTACCGGGGATTTCCCCACAAACTCTTGAGAACCTCAGAATCATGTTATAAAATCCAAATGGAACAAAATTATGGATGCTTTGCATCATGCTAAGTGAAATGAGCCATACAGAGAAAGACAAATACTGTACAGTATCACTTATAGGTGGAATCTAAAAAAAAAATGTTGAACTCATAGAAACAGAGTAGGATAGTGATTTCCAGGGACTGAGCAGGGTAGAGGAGTGGGGAGCTGTTGGTCAAGGGGTACAAACTTTCACTTACGAGACGAGTAAGTTCTGAGGAACCAGTGTACAGAAGAAACCAACCTGCCAACAACTAGATCTTAGACTGTAAACTCCCACAATCGTTTGAGTCAATTCCTTATAAAAAATTTCTACTGTTTAAGCCACAGCCCCACCAAAAGGAAAACACTGGAAAATGCACTATGATGTGATCCATCCAACTCTTTGTGAAAATAAAATATTTAATACATACAATTAAAACACTCAGATTATGAGTTTAAGCTTTTCTCATTGCTTTTATGTAATTTCCAATTTGGAGAGATTTGGTCATCGGGGTTGGGCACTCAGTCAACATATTGAATTATTTTAGATATAGCCAAGAAAAACAATTTTTGTCAGATAAAGGAAAATCACATTCTAAACCAGCTTTTGATGTGTGCTTTTATAATAATTTTCAGTTAAATTCAGCAGTTAGAGTTTACAACCCCCAACAAGGTCCATGTTGCAGAAAGCACATGACATAGCCTGTTTGAACAATGCAGGGATATTTCTTCCACGTTGATGTTCCTCAGATAGAGCTGTAAATGTTTCTAAAGTAACATTCATGTGGGCAGACAGGCATTGAGCCACTTCTGCCGTGAGCGCCAGAGGACCAGCAGGGGAAATGGGGACCAAGGGGAAGAACAACTGAGGCAGGCCCAGACTGGGTGAGGAAAGTGACAGAAGCCACACTGGGAGCTTGCCTGCACACAACCTCTAGAGAATTTTACATTCTGTTTGATTTGAGTAATGTGAGCCTCAGTGGTGTCTTAATTTTCTCTGCTCTTGCTGTTCTGCACTCCTGGGAGCTCACATACTGACCCAGGCACACAGACTCACATACTGGAGAGGTCTCTGCAGCAGATGTCAGCGCCACTCTCCTCTCCCCCTCCTCTTGGCACTGGATTCTATGTGCTGAAGGCTGCTCTGCCTTGCTCCCAGGACAAGCCAGATTGCCAGAGTTTATCCTTCTGAGAGCATCTTTCAGCCAGCAACAAACAGGGATTTAGTGGATAAATAACTGTTCCCAGCATTCCCCAGTGGGAGTGAGCTTCTGTTGTCCACGGTGGTAACTCTTCATTGGCCACCTTCCCTCTCCTCTCTCGCTGCCCCACTCCCCTTGCAGTGTTTTCTAGGATCACCTTCCACATAAACCACTTGCACATGAACCCTTGTCTCAGGGTCTGCTTTTGGGTGGGACTGGGGGACAAACTGGGACAGTCTCCATGACTAGCACAGAGAGGACAGTGAACTTGTTTAATTTAATTACAGAGACAAAAACATGGGAGATATTGCTGCAACCATCTTTGGAAACACAATCTGCCACCATCCCTTGTATGGCAGATTGCTTGGTTATTTGTATATTACTCCCATGTTCACTTCCTGGTTCATTATCTGAGTTTCAATCTTGGCTTCCGTAATTAGTAGCTGTACAACTAAGCAACTAAGTCAGCCTCCTTGACCTTTTGTGCCTGTTTCCTCATCTGTAAAAAAATACTTACCGCAGGATGTTAACTATGTTGTTTTTGTTGTCGTTTTCATTTCTCTGTAATTATCCTGAGTCTTTATTTTTTTTATATTTGAAACTTGTTTATTAATGTGCTTTACATAAAGTGAATAGATAATTAAGTCAACACTCAGTTCCCTGTTATTTTTAATAAATCACAATATATAAGAATTTAAAGCATTTCCATTATTATCTTTCGAATGGGTAAAAGATGAGAGACAAAATTCCAAAAACCCTGATTTGATCTTTTTTTTAATTCAGGATATTATGGGGGTACAAACATTTTGGTTACGTGAGATGCATTTGCCTCACTCAAGCCAGGGCCACAAGCATGTCCTTTCCCCTTACAGTGCACCCCGTCTCCATTAGCTGTGGGTTTACCCACCCCACCCGCTCTACCCCCCACCCACCACACCTCCTACCTGACCGGCCCCCAGTTAGTATTACTACCATGTGAGCACCTTAGTGTTGATCAATTAGTACCAGTTTGATGGCAAGTACATGTTTTTCCATCCTTGTGATACCTCACTTCGAAGGATGGGCTCAATCTCTATCCAGGACAATATAAGAGGTGCTAGATGACCATTATTTTTTGTAGTTGAGTAGTATTCCATGGTATACATATACCACATTTTATTAATCCACTCATGTATTGATGGGCGTTTGGGTTGTTTCCACATTATCCTGAGTCTTTAGACAGTCCTGTGGGGATGGCTTGGCTTTTCTTGCTTGTGATCCAGAAATCAAGGGAACACTTATGAAACTTCTCTTAGGACAAAGGGTTAAGGGAAGGTACCTGGGAGTAACGTCAGAAACTGTGAGGGAAAGCTCCCATGCACAAAACAAATCCAGAGGTCAGCAGTCAGATTCACAAGGTCCAGCTGCCCCTCCCTTGCCATCCTTGGGGGATTATTGCTTGGTTTGATTGTAGGAAATAGTGGGGTTTTTTATGGAAGGTGAGAGAAATTTTACTCTATCATAGATTTTGTTTGTTTTCTGTTTCTTCAAACATGGAGTACTTAACATTCAGTCTTGAGAATTTAGAAAATTTCTGCTGAATCCAAAACTCCCCTCTAATGACCTGTAAGAGTGAATTGTCCTCTCGTACAATTGTAGAAGAGAAACAAATCACACAATAAGAGAATTTGGCTCAATGTCTTTAGCTTCTTAACATGTATTTTCCTGAATGCAGGGAAAAGTCTTCCTCTACTCTGACTTCACAGCTGATTTGAAAACCTCAGGGCTCGGGAAAGGATCTCTCTCTTTCAATGATTCAACACATGCGCCAAGTAATTGCACCAATATACCTGACACGATATGGTAAGTGGAGTCTGAAAATCAGTTGCATAAAATTCCGAGTTGCATTACTGCAGGGTTAACAAAAACCAATATTTTTGAGAGTCTGTATGGTCTCAGCGGGCACAAAAGTAGAGGTAGTAAAATATATACCGTTCTCAACTGACTGACTGACTGGGAGAGTGCCCAGTGATCAGTCATTTCCTAACTGACCTCTCCCTCCTTCCCATCCTTGACAAGAACTTGAGCATGCTTTGCCTGAAAATGAACTTGGATGGGGAACAGGAGCAAGTCACCCGTGATGATAGGTCCAAATTCACCTACTTGAGGTTTTACTGTACTATGTTAGACTCCTTATGGCACGATGTGAGATTGTCCTAGAATTGTCCCCATTCCCTGACTATTTGTTATAAGACAGTTTAGTGTGTCCTTAGTCCTTCATTTTCTTTTGAAAGATAGAAAAACCTCAAAAAGTACAGACTCAGATGTGGACATCTTCTACATGTTCCTTTTCCCATGCCTGGTCTACTTTATGAGCATAAAAATTTTCCTGCACTTGTCTTGCACTTGAGAGAAAAGCTATGCTATCATCAAGAAGATGTGTATCGCCTCAATACCATGCCTTAGTGAAGTTACACCCCTAACTCTTCTTCTTTTCTTGGCCTTTCAAAGAGCCCACTCTCTTTTCATCTCCCTTTCACTGTATGGTCCACTGAGCTCTGACTTCCACCCCATCTGTGGCTCTAGCAGCAGTCACAGGGCTCCCTGCATCGCCAAGTCCAAATCACGTTTCCCAAGCCTATCCTTCCTGACCTCTCTGTGGACTTTGGCACTGTCCGTGAGTCTCTTCCTACAAAGCTATCCTCCTTAGGCTTCTGAGATAGGTCTTTTCCCTGGTCTCCTCCTGCCTTGCTGGCCATTCCTTCACAGCTAGTCATCGTGTCCTGGAGAATCTTAAGATCTTAGCATCCTTAATACCACCTGGATCTGACCCTCTGTCAACCTTCCCACTACCCTGAACACTCTTTTGTTCTGCTCATCCCTTAAATGTCAGCTATGTCCCAGGATGCTGCTAGCAATCCCTGTCCCACTACTGTCTGTCATCCTTTATAAACAGGAATCCCTTATAAACAGAACTCATACAATGTCACTCTTCCCCTCCAAACCCTCCATTTCTCCCCACAACCTGTGCCCCTTCTTCCCATTACATCTCTGACTTCATGTCCTCCTCCTCCTCCCTTCACTTACCCCGTCTCAGCCACATTGGCTTCTTCCCTTTGCTCACACGCACAGCTATGCTCCTGCCTCAGGGCCTTCACATCGACTGTTCCCGCTGTCTGGAACACTCTTTCTTCAGATTATTTCTCAGGACTTCTCATCTCCAATCAAGACTTTTCCCAAAGCCACCTTCTCACTGATTAAAATTGTAACCTTCCCCTGCCATCTGACAAGGTGCTCCCAATCCCCTTTCCCCAAGCACCACAAGAGCAAGACTCTAGTTTGTTCTGTTCGCTGATGTATCCCCATGTTCTAAAACAGTGGTGCTAGGTGTTCAATGAATATTTTTTCAATGCATGATGAATGAAAAAACTTTTTCTGTGTCACATCATGTACTTCCGTGGTTGCAACTACCCATTTTAGGATGAACTCAAATTCATGTCTCAAGTTCAGGCCTCATACCCAAACCACAGACCTACATGTATCCACCTGGCCATTGAGAATCATGCCCAGACCTCTCAAACTCAAAATATCCAAAATAGGATTATTTTCTTCCACTTCCCTTTATAAACCTCCTCTTTCTCCTCCTCTAGTAAATGGTGTTGTCTCCAAATAGTTGTGAGCCTGCAGCTTTATCTGTGAGCCAGAGGAGTTATCCCAGACTCCTCTCACTCACGCCCATCCAACCCATCACCTGCACCCCACCTACTTCTCTAACCTCATCTCCTACCATGCCCCTCCCTTCAGCCACCATCGACTTCCATGCTCTTTCACACATGCTTCTCCTTCTCTTATCATCACCCTCCCCTCAACCTTTCTCACTCAACTCCAGGACCAACATTTATCCCATGCATTATCTTCTTTCCAGGGTTCCTCCCATGGTGTCCAGTGCATACAGACCTTTATCATATCAATAATTAGCTGTCTTATCCACCACCAACACTAGGCTCTGAGGTCTTTAAGGGCAATCAGACGATGGCTGACTGCATCCAGGTATCAAATACAGTATTTACCACATAGTAGGTGTTTAATGCATGTTTGATAAACAAATGGATCCTAATAACCCACGTAAGATGTCAGCCTTAAGTATATGATTTTAATTTATGATGAAAATACAGATTATCATTATAAAGATGATTACACTGTGCACAGTGCCTGGCCTGTAAATATTTAATATATGAGGGGGTCTTCAAAAAGTTCATGGAAATGCATATTATGGAAAAACTGTGCATGGATTTCAAAATTTTTGCATTAAAATAAACTCATACTAACTTGTTATAGCATGTCTGAACAGGATGTAGTTTGAGCATGAAGAAGGATAAGTTGTCAGTTTGAAAAGAGTTCCTATTAGAGCAACATGAATTCTACTGAAATTGAAGCAAGAAAAAACATCGAATTTCTGGTGAAGCTTCAGTGGAAGAATAGTGACATCATTGATGCTTTACAAAAAGTTTATGAGGACAATATCCCCACACCAAATTAGCAACATACAAATGGATAACTTGTTTTAAGACGGGATGAGACAATGTTGAAGATGAAGTTTGCAGCAAAAGACTATCCACATCAATTTTCAAGGAAAAAATTCATCTTGTTTCTGTCAATACCATAGACATCTCAATTGGTTCAGCTTACACAATTCTGACTGAAAAATTAAAGTTGAGCAAACTTTCCACTCGTTGGGTGACAAAACCGCTGTGCCCAGATCATCTGCAGATAAGAGCAGAGCTTTCAGTGGGAATTTTAAAAGAGTGAGATCAAGATCCTGAGGCATTTCTTCAAATAATTGTAACAGGAGATGAAACATGGCTTTAGCAGTATGATCCTGAAGACAAAGCATAATTAAAGCGATGGTTCCTAGGACAGGGAAATGGGCCAGTCAAAGCAAAAATGAACCAGTCAAGAGCAAAGGTCATGGCAGTAGGTTTTTGGGGGGATGCTCAAGGCACTTTGACTTTCTGGAGGGCTAAAGAACAATAACATCTGCTTATTATGAGGGTGTTTTGAGAAAGTTAGACAAAGCTTTAACAGAAAAATGCCCAGAAAGCTTCACCAGAAAGTCCTTCTCCACCATGACAATGCTCCTGCTCATCCCCCTCATCAAACATTAGGCATCCACCTACAGTCCTGATTTGGCTCCTTATAACTTCTTCTTTTATTTATTTATTTATTTTTGTTAGACAGTGTCTGTCTTAGTCATCCAGGCTGGAGTGCAGTGGCCTTATAATAGCTCACTGCAACCTCAAACTCCTGGGCTCAAGTAATCCTCCTGCAGCCCAAGGAGCTGGGACTACAGATGCACGCTACCGAGCCCGGCTAATTTTTGTAATTTTTGTAGAGACAGGGTCTTGCTCTTGCTCAGGTTGGTCTCAAACTTCTAGCCTCAAGCAGTCCTTCCTCCTTGGCCTCCCAAAGTGCTACAACTGCAGGCATGAGCTGCAGTGCTGGGCCTCCTTATGAATTCTTCTTGTCTCCTAATCTTAAAAAATCTTTAAAGGTGCCCACTTTTTTTTTTCAGTTAATAATGTAAAAAAGACTGAGTTGTCCTGGTTAAATTCCTAGGACCCTTGGTTCTTTAGGGATGGACTAAATGGCTGGTATCGTGGCTCACAAAAGTGTCTTGAACTTGATGGAGGTTATGTTGAGAAATAATGTTTACATTTTTTATTTTTAATTTTGTACTTCCATTTTTCCATGAACTTTTTGAAGTCTCTTCATATATACTTTGCTGAAGGAATAAATAAATGAATGCTGAGGAAATAGCCTTGATAATAGCAAGGAGATATTAAAACAGCATGAGATCAAGTAATGTGGATCATTACTAGGGCACGAAAACTCGTGATTAGTGGTGAGAGTATGGCAGGATAGCAGGAAATGAGGCAAGAAGGAAGAATGAGGAAGAAAGGGATCTTTGAGTTTGGGCTCTGCTCACCAGGCAGTGCAGAGCCCGATAGCATTAAGCCAGAAGAATGATTAATCAGATGTCTGATTTAGGAGGATCCCTCTGTAGAATAGTGAAGGATGAATTGTCAGGAGTTGGGTGTGATGGGATGAGTGGAGGAGAAGATTTGACTTTGGAAAACCAAATAGAAGGCAACTTTAGCAGCTTGAGGGTCTACAGTGTGAAGGCCTAGACGTGTTGAGTTCTGAGACATTTCAGAATTCTACATGAATCTTCCCAAATTAACGATAGCAGACTTTCACCCAAAGGCTTGAACTATGAATGGACAAGGCTTCCAGAGCCCCAGTGCTGTCATAGTAGACCAGCACATATGCGTGCCATAGGTTAATGGTTGCCCTTACCTTCTGATATAATTAATGACTAGTTTGTGAGGTTGTCATGGCCTTCAAAAAATTCAACCAAACACATATGGCCCCCTACTTACTCTTAAGTTACAGATGTTCTTGATAAAGCTCCAGAAATACAGCAAAAGAGCACTGGCCACTTGCCCATCACTTCTCTGGTCCAGAAATCAAGGGTTGCACAATGCAAAAAACTGGGGTCACTTCAGGCAACCACCTGCATTTATAAAACCCTAGGACCTCTCTTCTTTCTCTTTTTGCTATAGACTGGGTGAAAGGAAGCTTAATTCTTTGGGTGCTGGTCCAAGTATGATCCAGCTATGAAAACTAGTTTGGACATCAGAAGGTTCAGGGCATCAGATAGAGTGTTTTCAGATGTCTCAAAACTGTATGTGAAAGGGATTCAGCTTGTCGTTAACCCAGTGTTACCAAGCCTTCCCACTGGACCGACATGATCATGGTCCTGGCTGGGCCATGGGTCACAGGCTCGTGGCTCCCAGAAGCCTTTCTATCAGACTGGATTTCCTATGTGGCTATCATAGAATGAGTGCTGTTTGCACATGTGATACATTTTTAAAAATATTAATAGCTTTGGGTAGGCTGGCAAGTGGCTAGAAACCCTGCCACACAGGATTCACATCTGTTTCTTTCAGTAATGACTTGGAATGAGGGACGCATATTTGTGTTATAAGCTGTATTTTTATAAATAAAAATACTATATGAGAATATGAAAACTTGAATTACTTAATTTTAATTATTTTAGGTAAAGTCAATAATAATTTGAAATGTTCTCGTTTGCTCTTTTGTTGTTGTTCCAATGTTCTCCCAACCTTCCTTGTGCAAAGCCAAGGAATCCATAGAGGAATCACCATTTTGAAGCCCTGGTGCAGCTGCACCAAGTCTATGAACCGAAACATGAAGCCTCATGATCCAGGACACTCCATGAGGGACATTGGAAAGCATCTTTACCCTTTATGCTTCGTTGAGAAAGAAACTGAGGTTAAGGACCTGGCCAAAGTTGCAGTTGGTGAGTGGTTTGGCTGAGACTTGAGGTTATGCCCCAGATTGCAGAGCAATCCCCATTCCTTGTTGAAGGATCTCTTTTTTGAACTTGACATTTGCCAAGCTGACACTCCATGCTATATACAGAACAGTGGGTAAACACACACTCCAAAGTTAGACTGCCTGCATTCTGATCCCAGTTCTACCACTTATAAGTTTATCTCTCTTTAAAATTGTTCTTACTTAGGATGACAACAAATAGCAAACTTTTAAAATCAAGCAAACTTTGGCTCCCCTGAAGAGAGCCAATGCTCCCTCTGTCTTCCCAGCTGCATTCCATTTGCCTGGGACCACCTTTTCCCTGCCTCTATGCATATCTTAATCTTTAGATGTCAGCTTGGACTTAATTTCCTGTGCCAAGTCTCTTTTAGTCTTCTAAGGTTGAGTTGAGATCCCCTCTTCTGTGTCCCCACGGCATCATTCACCCCATCCAGCAATTGTCACCAAGTTTTTTGTTTCCATGTCTGTCTCCCCAACCAGAGCTGTGACAGTGAGCTGAGATCCCAGCTTAGCTGTGTTTTTATTATGCACTAATAGTAGTGAATAGTAGGTGCTCAAATATTCGTGAAACTAAAACCTGGATAGATGAATGAATGGACAGATAGCGAGAAGAGGTAAAGGTTGGTAGACAAAGAATTGAGGATATTCTCCTACGGACTCCTGAATTCGGAGGAGGGAGATAAACGGGTGGGGTGGAATGTAGTCGGTGGCACTTGACCTAAATCACTGGGGTCTCCATTCCCAGGCAAAAGGGAGGAGTTCTCACCAGCCAAAGACTCTCGGGGCCCCTTGCTAGAGCCTACCTCCTGCAAGACGACCCCAGAACATAGGCAAAGCGGCCAAAGGACAGTAGTTTAAACAAGAGGAGCAGAGCTCCTGCCTCCTGTCCGCCTAGATCCCGCACACCCTGTCTCCAGGGCGCAGGGAAGCGCACACCATGAACGCCCCAATTTTCCCGCTTTCAATTTCCTCCCCACGGTCTGGAGCTGAGGGTGTGAGTTCGACGAGGGGAGAAGCCGGTGGGGTAGTTACCGCCCTCAGAATCCCCCGACTCCGGCTTCCTTCACCTCCCCAGGGCTGCGCCCCCCTCTCAAGGGACGACCGCTGGGCCCGGGCCGCCGGGGCGGGGAAGGGTCGGGCTCGGGGCGGAGAGAAGCGTTTATATACTGGCGAGGGGCGTGAGAGCTGCCTCCCGCTCGCCGCGGGACACCGGAGTCAAGAGGCTGCCTGCGCCGCCGCGGGTCCCTTCCACCGTGTCCCCGGGCTGCGGCTCCTGGCGCTGCGCCCCCGGCGGTGCGCTCTGCCTGCGCACTGTGCGCTCCGAGGAAACCCGCCCAGGGCTTGGGAAGAGCAGGCCTGGGGGCTGCGTGCAAGTTTCCCCGAGGTAAGTTGAGGAACTGAAGTCCGCTGGGACGGCGCGAGCCAGAACCCATCAGTATTTGCATGGGAGGGACCGGCCAGAATAGAGGGGGCTGCGTCAAAAGGACGCGGTGAAGGAAAGACGTGAATTTCAGAAGCTCAGAATCGCCTCCTTTCGTTTTTCATCTCCTCCAGGCAGAGTTAGCTGCCCTCATGTCTTCCTTTAGTTTTCCGTATTTGACTGTCGGAGAACCCACAGCACACTCTGTTAACACTCTCTGCTCCGGGCTCTCTGTTCTCCACCGCAAACCTGGGCGCTGTGAAGGCTGAGAGGTGCCTCACCGAACACTGCGTCCCCACGCCCAGCACGGGCCCTGGCGCCCGGCCGGCACACAGGACCACTGAGGGAATGAATGAACCAGGTTGAGCAATGTGAGTCAGGAAAAGTCACTCTTGCCAAGCCTGGTGGTATATACTTCGCCTGTACTTTTGTTCTCGCACAAATTTATTAAAGACAGGTTTTTATTGCTGTCTGAGGAGAGGGAGGAAAGCAGAGAACAGCACTCTTTTATCAATTCCCAGTAACATTCTGCTGTGAAGGGAACCCCAACGCCCTGGCTCAGTATCAACTGTGCAAATAATTTTGATGAGGGGAAGAGGCAGGCTGGAAGAGGAAAAACGCTGAAACTAGGAAATGATTTTCTTTTCTTCTGTGTCCTTTTGTGATAAAGATTTTTCATTCCTCTTTTTAGAAATGTACTCTAGGGAGATATTTAAAGAGAACTTTTGCCAGTAGAGAGGGTGTATTGATAAGGGAGAGGGATATCTGTGATGGTAAAAATCATAAGACTTGAGATGAGAATATTAGAAGATTTTGTTAAGAATTTCTATAGTTACAGGATTCAGCAGTCATGTTGCTTTTTAAAAAAGAATCTATTTGATGAGTAGTATTTTACTGTAAAATTTTCAAGTATGCCATGAAATGTTAAACTTACTCAGTGTCTCCATAAATGGGGTCACTTATATAAAAATCCTGAAACTTCTAAATAAAGTGTTTTAAAATACACGGCCTTAAAAGCTGTTTATCATTATAAAAGAAGTTGTCAATTCTGTCCCTCCTCCCTCATTTTATTTCAAAATATTAGAAGTGTAGAGGAGAACCTGAAAAAATGACGACAACAAAATATTATCTTTTACTCAAAAGTATGTGTGTTTGGATGTTGTGCCATGTAAAATCAACTTTTATGGTGTTCGTAAAAGATTTTATTTTGATCACTCATTGGAGAATCATCTTTAGCTTTTTTTGAGTAACAAAACCCTTTTAATTTTGCTAAATCTTCTTGTGAAACAATTCTCCAAAAATACCATTGTAAAGTGTAAAATTTGCTTGCAATTCCCAGTTTTTCTATTCTTTTCAGATAGTCTGAATTTCAGTAAGTTTGAATATTTGGAATATTAATGTTGAAAAGATTTATTTGCATAGACAGTACCAAGAGAAGCAAATTAAGTCACTAAATGAAGGTCAGGTTACATGAATTGTGAATAGAAATTGGTGAATTATTTATTAATCTATATACACAGTATACTGTATAGTCCCACTAATATAATGGTCTTAAAAATGACTGAAAAGAACTCTGTCAGTAAGTATCCCTTGCTCCCTGAATTTCTCAAAAATATGGTTTTATTACCCCCTGCAAATAAATAAAAGTGGTCCAGACTAGTGAGTATGTTTGCAAAGAATCCTCACTCCTACGGTCCTACGAATAAGTACAGATATTAGATTTTCTATGGTTCTACTTATGCTTCTATAAGAATCATGAATATAAGACTCTTCCAAGGTGATCAAATGTTGGCCAAAATATTTTTTCTCCCTTTTTGTTATTCTTGTTATGTAAAGTAGGAAGCAGTTTAGCTTTGCTCTCAAATAGGTCTAGATTCAAGTTACAGATGAGCTTGGACAATGCACTTAACCTCTCTGAGTCTTACTTTTCTCACCCATTACATGGGACAGTGATATCTACCTGCCTTACAGGGACGCATGTGAAAAAACAGGAAGATCTTTGTAAAATGCCAAGCACAAGTGCTCAATAAATGAGGACAATTGTGATGGAGTGATAGTGATGGTAAAGCCTAAGGATCAGGCGATTAGAACTGTTCCCAACAATTCAGTTAATGTTGAGCCCAGTATTCAGTGTTCTGACCTCACTGAAATACCTTGTCTCCATGGAGTATAACACATGATTAACAGAAACGAATGATTTGCCAAACATTGTAGTCTCCCTTTTTCCCTGGAAGTGTTCCAGTTTGTAGAGATCATTTCAGGAAAGACCTGTCACTCAGGCACGCTGCTGTTCTGGAAGAGATGTTTGGGGTTGTGGCTGTTCTGATTTTATTATATATTTCTCAATATTTTAGACTTAACGGTTTGGGGCAACTTTTCCCAGAGAAGGCAAATTGTTCGTGCAGGTAGGAGGCTTTAAAAAGTGCATTCAGTGTTTTAGTTTATTTGGATAATGGTTTTGTGATAATAAAAATGTCTTTCTACTTGCAACAGAAGGATATTATATTTACATTTTCAGAATTTTAAAACAAAGTCCCCCAAAGCAACCCTAAGTTGTTCAAAGGAGAGTTAAAAAGGCATAAAGGATCCTTTACAAAACAGTGGCTGATTAAAGGCCAAACTTTTTAAATGAAAAATAATAGAATCTTAGTCTCACTTCCTCTTCTGTTTCCTCACTCTCCTCCCAAAACTGATCTTTTCTTGGGGTGACCCCAACATCCTGGCACAGGAATTTGGAAGGGATTACCACAAATAAAAATAGATACCATTAGCTACCATAAGTCATGCGCAAAAGAAAAGATCTCTTGTGTTTCTCATATCTTTAACGCTTCCCACAATACCTGGCACTTGGTAGATACTCAATAAATATTTGATAAATGAATGACTGTTAAAATTTCAAAAGTCTGGCTGAAGCGTGCTTCTCATGTAAAGCTGGAGCAGTTGCACTTAGAAAATCCAATAACATGCAAAATCTCAGAATACTTAGAAAATCCAGAACATGTAAAATCTCAGGGAGAATCCATAACTTGAAAAATCTCAGGGCAGTATCACCTTTGTTTGAGGCTCTGCTTCCATAGTTCAGTCTTGCTGAAACAAGAAACACTTGGTCTATCATTACTGACTCTAAGTCTTACCCTTATGAACTATCTAGATTGACTAAGATAACCCTAAGAACTAATACTTTTTGCAGTTTCAAATAACAAGTCTAAGAAAATGTGCTAATTTAATTTTGGCATGATGAGAACGTTTTTCCCCAAATGCTCAAATGGTAGAGGAGAGGGAAGAAAAATAGAACATACAAACCAACTTAGTCTTGTGAATGTCAACCTCAACATTCTCCTTAAGTTCTTCTTAAACAAATATACATTTAACCATTCTTTAACCATTTAAAGTTAAGAATTTGGACATTGATTTGACTTTAAAATGTTTTTGTAATGCTCTAAGTATTGTAGCCTACACTTTAGAGGGGAAAGACTTTGCCAGAGTTAGTTGGCAAAGACATTTATGTTGGCTAGAAAAACCATAAGCTAATCACTTATTGAGTCTTTTAAAAACAACTTGATTAGCATTTGGCAAGAAATTCTGACTGTAAGTCTCCATTATACGAGTCCAAATACAATAGAACTTTGAAGATCATAAGCAAGTTATAGTCATATTTGGCTATTATTGTTTGGTGGGAAAAAATCCCATAGTGTGTCAAATAGTCCATGCATCATGTTTTGGTACCCCTGCCTCACCCCAAGTCAGCCTGTGTGGTTAACTTTATAATCTCATTTACTTCCACATTTTCTCTGGGACACTTAGAACCTATAATATGACGAAGATGATGACACAGACTGTAGCAGATTCCCTTGCTGTCCAGGCCTTTCTCTTCCCTGCTGGCTAGCAGGTGATGCCAGAGCCCTGCCCACATTCCCTCTGCATTGACTTTTTCAGTGCATGCTGAAGGCTTCTTACTTCAAGCACATGATTCTCCCAAGGCCAGAGGGCTTCCTCTGGCCTTGGGAGCATGCCTGACGCAGGGGGTAGGTCAGAAGGGCCCGGGCGTTAACACCCCTAGGAGCAACCCCTCACCCAATAACAGATGAAAGTTGCTTAGTAAATACCCCATTTCCTCACACCTTGGGGGAGGCAACTCTTGAGGTATGATCCGCATGTTCTCCCAGAGGTACCCAGTGGAACTGAGCACTAGCTGCCCATAGTGGTAACCTACCTGCTTGTTAATGTCGGCTCCCTTCCCTTCCCTGTCCCACCTCCTGCTCCTCTACCAGAGTTTCCAGGACTCACCTCCCAAATAAACTAATTGCATGAATTCTTGTCCAAGGTCTGCTTTTGGGGGAACATACCCTACCATAAGTTTGTTAGCTATGTCAGTAAACACAGCATAGGTTACCCTGCAGTAAATGAAGTATAGCTTATATTTAGCTATAAGTAGGCTATAGATGCCATTCTAGCTAAAAATTAAATCAAGAATGGAATTCTTGTTTTCCACAGTACGGAATAGAATTTTTTTCTCTAGCCAATGCTGTTCCACTTATGTCTGGGTCAGTTTGTTGGTCATAACCTGATCTTAAATTCCCACCAGCTCCTTGGAAACCGTGGCGTGGACATGGAGGCAAATGTCAGTGAGGACTTGGGTGACCCCATAGTTAGAGAACTAGCACAAAGAACATATTCTGCTGGTGATGGAAAGTGGTTCAGACATGCTCAGTGAAGATCGAGCTGGCCCCTCTTATTCCTGCTGGCTGTTCCTGTCCCTTCCCCAGGTTTGGTCACCATTTACTTACCAATGACTTCCTGATCCACACCTCCAGACCAGACCTCTCCTGAGAGCTCCAGATCCAGATATCTAACTGCCTCCAAGGCACTTGAACATCTTGCACCACAACCACCAAGTCTCAAATGGTACTCATTACCTTCCCCACGAGGCCGCCCCTCTTTCTGTGAAAGGCACAACCCAATCGCTCTGTCTGAAAACTTTGAAGTATCCTTGAAGGCCTGTCCTTCTCCCTATCCCTCATCAACAATCCTATCTAATCAATCTCCAAATCCTAACAATTAATTTCCTAATGATCTCCACAAACTCCTCTCCCTTCTCCTTTTCATCACTGCTCCTAGTTCCCCAAATATCATCATTTCTTTCACGCAGACACCACCTGCCTCCTACTCCACCTCCCTGCCTCTAGTCTTGCTCACCATCTAGCATTCTCCATGCTTCAACATGCTCATACTTTTCTCTGCTTAAAATGCTCTAATGGCTTTGGATAAAATCCAAAATCCTTATCCCAGTTGAAAATCCTCCCACCATGCAACGTTTATCTACCTTCCCTACCCCATGCCTTCCTATTTCTTTGCTACCACTCCCAATCCTCCACTTCTTTAAGGAGACCTTGCTCTCTCCTACCCCTGCATTTGCATTTTGAAATTTCTTCTACCTAGAACTGTATTCTTTAGACTGTAAACCTGGCTAGCTGCTTCTCTTCCTTTAGGGCTTAGTGACTATGTCCACCCCTTGGGAAAGCATTGCTGGGTCTCTCTACTAGGAAAGTAGAGCACTCACACTAGCCTAGGCCTCCATACTCACGTAGCTGTCTCACTAAGCTGTGATTTCCTAGTCATTTATGTCCACCAGGCTATTTTCAGTGCCAGCCACTTAGTAAGTGCTTTGTAAATATCTTTTGTATGAATAAATGAGCTATACTAGCTGATGACCATGGGCAAGTCGCATAATCTCTCTGAACTTTAGTTTTCTCATCTAAGTGGGAATAATATCCAAGCACAGGGTGATTGAGAAGACTTGATGAAATTATGGATTTGGGGTTCCTGACACATAGCTGGTGCTCAATAAATAATAGTTAGTTTGGATTCAGCAAGACAGGACTACGCTTGACCCTGCAATGATTTGAGACAGTAAAGGCCACATTTCAGGAGGTATAAGATAAAGGGGCACTTTGATACAGTGGGTTTGGGTGGAATTCAGAGGGAAGAAAGTGTCATTTAGCCGAAAGCTTCCTGCTTTTCTGATGCCCTTTTAAACCATGCATGAGGTGTACTTTTGGAAACGTAAGCGATATGATAACGGTTGATGGCATCTAATTCCCTCATGCAGTTTCTTCCAAGCAATCCTTCTTCTCCTCAAGCTTTGACATCTGCATTCCCTGGATTAATGCCACAAATCCAGTTTCTAAACTGAGATTTTCCAAGAGTTTTGCCTCAATAAATTGTTCCCCACTGCAATTCCTCCTTGTTTTTTTTTTCTTTCTCCATAATTACTGTCATCAACCTGAAACAGCACCATGAAGTGCCTAATTGTTGGGCCTCCAGGGAACTGTCATCACAGTGCTCACCAAACACGATGAACAATTATAGGCGATTTAACTGGGTGGAGGTAAGCACGAAACAAATTCATGGGCTTGAACTGCTAAATGATTAAGGCGGAGAACTTTTTAGATTTTAGCATTGGGGAGTGCGTTAAGTACATAATTGGGGTGGAAATTGGGGGAATAGCACCTCGGGGAGCTGTCCACACATCTCTAGGATTTTTAGGTATTATTTGTTAAGTTACTGCTTTGGCACACAAACAGTGCAAAACAGTTTTCAGGCTCGCTGGGCCATAGGTGCCCTGCTCCACCCCAGACACACAAAGTTTATAAATCCCCTTTGTTTCTACATGTCTCAACAATTTGGGCAGACATTAGCAGTCACTATACTCAGAAAATAGGTAAAATTATGGTTAATGGTGTTGCGTATATTGGAATTCCACCTCATTTTCTTGGATAGACTTGAATAGATAAATCCATAAATATGTATTCTTAGCTGCAAAGTACTTTAAATAGATGCCTTTTTGCTCCCCAAAGCTTGAGGATTTTCATTTATCTGCATATTTATTCTATTTCTCAGTGATCCATCAGTTCTTTTGATTTCTTCATGGGGAAAGTGGCAATTGGGCATAGATGTTCCACTGTCATCTCAATCAGCAGCAGCAATAGTTACTGACTTGGGTAGCGCATTGAGCACCAATTGCATGATTCCATGAACTTTCCCTCCGTGCTAAACTCCCCACGGAGAAAGGAGACGTGTGCTGGGGATGCAGAGCTATAGCCATGCCAGTAGCTGCAGCCAGTATACAAGAGGTGGCTGGCTAGAACCACCCGGGGAGGAGGAGATGGTTGGCTGGTTGACTCCAGGTCTTTACACAGTGGATCTTTGAATGCTCCAATCCAGGGAGTTTTCTATGTCACTTAACTCAGCACATGTTAAGCATATTAAATACATTGTCACATTTAATCCTCACGACAGCCCAGTCGTGGAGGAAAATACTGTCATTATTCCCCTTCCACAAATGAGGGTTCAACATTTTAGGGGCATGAATTACTCAAGATCACAGCTGGCCGGTGGGAGAGATTTGAACTCAGGATCCGGCAAAACCCAAGCCTTGACACTGCTACCTGTTTACTCTGCTGGGGAAGCTGGAAAATGTGTGCCTCGAAAGACTAAAAACCTCTAACGCTGACCCTCAATTTAGATGCTTGCCTGGTTGGGGTAATAGTTCAGAAGTCATATGTTTCATGGTAAGAGGAAATTTTGACTCAATATTTTTTTAGAAGAGAGAAGAAAGGGAGATTGCTAAAATTCATGTGGGCATAAAGTCCCAAAGTGGTGATGTTTGAGAAGCCATAAAAAACTCAGTAGCTTGAGTCTCTGTCATTGAAAGTTGACACTGGCTAATATTTGCAAAAGTCAATTCTCATGTTGCTGTTTGAATTTTTATAGAATCTTAGAATTTCAGAGCAGAAATGGATCTTACAAATAATTTCAAGTATTTGTTTTATAAGCGAAAGTGATTGGTTCTTCCCGTACCCTTCCCTACAATTAAAATCTTTTTAATGATTTTGTGTTAATTGTGGGGAAAACACAGAAATCATGAATAGGTCCTGCAAAGCCATGAATGGCCTGGACACTTCCTCTTTTCCAGCTTCATTCAGTGCCACACTCACCTTCATTCTATTGTGTTCTATTCATACTGGACTTCCTTTGCCTCCTTGATCACACTGTTCTCCTTCCTGCCACAGGACCTTTGCATGAGCTATCTCTCCTCCTGAAAGACCACACTTCTCTTGGCCTCACCATTCCTGGTATTCTCACCATTCCTCCATCATTAGCTCAAACAGCATTTTCACAAGGAAACATTACTGACCTTTCTGAGTTAACCAATTCTCCTTATTTTGTGGTGACTTATATCATCGTAGTATATGATAACTTAACAAATGCCTATCAAGCACCTTTTTATGTACAAACCCTATTCTAGGTGCTGGAAAACAGAGGAACAAAGTCCCACCTCCAGGTACGATACAAACACTACAGAAGTCATCAAATAATTTCCAGGTGGTGTTAAGTGCTACCTTAATTAAGGGTTAATTAAAAGGTTAATTAACTATATGGGGATGGGAGGCTACTTTGGATGGGGTAGTCAGAAAGGCCTCTCTGGGGAAGTGACATTTGAGCAGACACCTGAGTGAATATAAGAGCATCTGTGGAGGCAGGACATTTCCAGGGAGGACCAACTTTGGCATGTTTGCAGAATAGCAAGGAGGCCTGAGTGGCTGGAGTGGAGGGGATGGGAAGGAAAGTAAGAAGATGAAATCAAAGATCATGAGGGCATCATCATGTAGAGCCTTATAGCCCAGGCATAAGGAATTGGAATTCAGTCTAAGCCTGATGGAAAGTCCCTGGAGATTTTGAACATGGGGGTATCAATCTAATTTATGCTCTTCAAAGATCACCCTGATTGCTGTGCAAAGAATACATGAAGAAGGACAGGAGTCAGGGAGATCTGTTTGTGTAGCAAGCCAGTCAAGAAGCAATGGTGGCAGGGGTGT
Source organism: Propithecus coquereli (assembly GCF_000956105.1). NCBI lineage: Eukaryota > Metazoa > Chordata > Mammalia > Primates > Indriidae > Propithecus > Propithecus coquereli. The sequence continues at coordinate 7,531,579 of NW_012136080.1, forward strand.
GGTTGGCAGCTGGTGAGAAGTGGTGAAATTTGGAACACGTTTTGAAGGTGCTATTGACAAGGCTTGCAGATGGATTGGTTGTGGGGTTTCAGAGAAACCTCTTTCTGACATGTACCACAGCAGTAACTTTACACTTATTGATGTAATTCTTTCATTGATATCTCATTCCCTCAAAGGACTATACGTTCCATGAGGACACAGTCGAAAGACCGTGTCTGGTTTTACTTCTCATTGCATCCCTGCTGCCTAACACAGTGCCTACCATATGGTAGATGCTCGATAAATATTACTTGCATGAAAGCATGACTGAATAAGTGAACGAATAAACACAGAAACTAAAACCGCCTTATTTTACAGATGAGGAAAATGAGTGTCTGAGAATTTAAGTTAAGGGACTGGCCCGAGGCCTCTGAGCTCAGACTATAACCCACGTCTCCAAACTCCTCTTTCAGGCCACTTTCCTTCTTACAGTGGAGCCTCTTTAAACCCCATACTCTTTTACTGGGGGGAGGGAAAGATTACCAAAATGTATTTCAAGTACTCCTATTGAATAACTGGTCTGGTTAGCCAGGCACTCGCAATGGCAGCCAGAGTTATTCCAATCACCTTTGGGGCTCTGTTGGGGCACCTTGAGTCTGTGACATTTTTTTCTATCCTTCTTTGAGCTTCTTTTCTTCTCCACGAAAGATCATTGATCTAATCTCACTATCGGTGAGTGTTATGCCTAGGACCCAAAGGAGGTCAGCCTAAGCCATATGACTTGTGTCCTGTTTTGAAAAACACTACAGATCTTTAGATGAGAGCAGCTGCTGTGCTTAATCTTCATGTAAGAAGGTAGGCATTCAAAAGTGCTCAGCCCCCCACAAGGACATTTTGAAAAAAAATCAGTTGAGGCAAGCTGTGATTAAGAGGGAACAGAGAATAGAATGCAATTAAGAGTCTCCTCTGTTCCCTTGGATGAGAAAAGCCGCCCGAGATGTAACTTTCCCAAGCAATGATCGCATCCTTGGCCCTCTGCCTTTCTAATTAAATTCCTGAGATACACACACACACACACACACACACACACATATATATATATGGATATTTCATTTAATGAAGAGCTGGTAAAATTGGATCCTTGCTCTGCAGAGGTTTACCAATGTGTTTCAACATTTCTATGTGACTGAATACTAATATTTGGCCCTGGAATACAAAAAGAGGAAATTAAATCTAACCTAGCTGCTCATCGTCCGGGGCCTTCTGGTTGCATCCGCCCTGGTCTGCATAGTAATTTGTTGTTTCCCATCAAGTTACTCCCAATGTTACTTTTCCCTTTTTTGTTGCCCCCCTCTTGGAAGCAGCACCTGCTGTGCTTTGAGACTTTTCAGAGCTGTTTCTAGTGCCCTGAGACCCAGCCTCCACCCTCATGAGGTTTCCAGTCTGGGGTTGGGGGCAGGACAGACACTGAAGAGGTAAACACTCAGGTGAATGTTTAATCACAGATTTGAGATGTGTTATTGAAAGATACTAAGGTGCTATGAGAGAAAAGTCACAATTTAATGAGGACAGGAAGAAAGGACTCCCTGAGGAAGTAGTATTGCAAGGAAAACCTGAAGGGTGAGGACTGAGCTGAACAAGGATTGAGGGGCAAAAGAGGGGGTGTAGAGGGCGGCGGCAGTCAGATGGGCACAAGGAAGTCCTTCGCAAACTTTGATGTGCATGCGGATCTCCTGGGGAGCTTGTTAACCTGCAGATTCTGATTCAGTAGGGCTGGAGATGCCGCGTTCCTAACAGGGTCCCAGCGATGCTGATGGTGATCTGAGGACCACGCTTGGAGTAGCTATAGAAAGGTCAAGGGTTGGCAAAGTTTTTCCATAAAGAGCCAGATAATAAACCTTTCAGACTCTGCACATTGTACTGTTTCTGCTGCAACAACTCAACTGTACCACTGCAGTGTAAAAGCAGCCACAGACAGTACATAAATGAATGGTTGTAGCTGTGTTCCAGTACAACTTTATTTACCAAAAGAGAGCATCCCATTTGCCTCACAGGCTGCAGTTTACTGACTCCTGGTGTAGGTGTTGGTTCCCAACCTCAGCTGCACATTCGAGTCACCTGGGTTTCAGAGAAAGCCCTAACAGGTCCCTATTTCAGATCAATAAAATCAGGACCTCTGGGGATGGGGCTGAGGCACTGGTAGAGTTAAAAAGCTCCCCAGGTGATGCTAAGGTGGAGCCCAGGCTGAAAACCATTGTGGGCCTTAATGGCATTCGATAGCCCACGGTCTCTTAGCCCTAGGAGGTGGGTAAAGCAAACCTGACTCCACCTGTCTTTAATTCTGAGAAATCATCAGTTGACCAATAGCTTTCAAGGAAGGGGGAAAAAACACAGAAGGAAATGCCTAAATCTATAGTAACACCCATCCTGATTCCATGAACGTTAAAAAGGCAGGGAGACAGGAATATGCACTTTGAACCCAGGAAATATGATATTTTCATCCTTAAAATGCAGTGAGGAAAACAGAGCACAGAAAATGTATTGGGCAGATTGTATGATGATATGCCAAGGAGATATAGGCGACATATTGTGACTTAGCTGAGCTGCTTTCAGCTCCTCAAATGGGCAAGCCCTTCCCAGCCCTGTGGGCCTCTGCAGGGACAGGCTGATCTCCCTGCCTTGGACCAGCTTCCCCACCTCATTAGAATCACCTGCTTCATTCCCTCAGGTCTCGGTTTAGCCATCAGTTTTTCTGGGGCATCTTCCCCGTCCCTGTACCAGTGAAGGGACCCCAGCTGGGAACACCTCTGGCCCTTAGTGAGGTTCTCTATCGAGGCCAGATCTCTTTCTATGGACACAAACTCGGCCTCCAGGCTCTGGAGAAGTCATAAGGGTAGAGACCATGACTGCTTTGTCATCATTTTATCTCCAACACCTGGTATACAGCAAAGGCTCAGTAAATCTTTATGGATTACATGCACTTTGGCTCTGTCCTCCTGCTCGGCAGAGGGCAGCACAGTAGTTTAGAGGGTGATTCTCAAGGTGTGGTCCCAGACCTGCCACATTAGCATCACCTGACAATTGTTAGAAAAGCAAATCCCTGGGCCTATCCCAAACCCGCTGAGTGCATTTCTAGGGGCGTGGCCCAGCAATCGCTGCTCAGCCGGCCTTCCTGGGGATTCTGGAGCTTGCTCCGGCGTGAGGACCACAGGTTAGGGTATGGACCCTGGAGCCAGACTGCCTTGCTTCAAAGCCTGGCTCTGTTGCTTAAAAAATATTTGGTGGTGGGGAATTAACGCCACCTTTCTGTACCTCAGTGTTCTCATCTACAAGATGGAGTTGATGAAAATAATAGTAGCTACCTCAGTTGGATTAAATGAGATAAAGGTAGAGCTGTTAACATGGCACCTGCTCAAAGTGGTCAAAATATGTTGACTGTATTATTAGCTATGCAACTATGGGAAAATTCATTAACTTCTCTAAGTTTTATTTCCTTTGTCTTTAAAACAAGGATGAAATTTGCTTCACAGGGTTTTGAAAAGAAAATGCTCATGATGGTTAGGTGAGGGTGCCCAATTACTTGGTCAAACCCCAGTCTGGATGTTGCTGGGAAGGTATTTTTTCAGATGTGAGTAACATTTAAATCGGTAGATTTTGAGTAAAGCAGATTAACCTTCACAATGTGGGTGGGCTTTATCCAGTCAGTTGAAAGCCTTAAGGAAAAAGACTAAGGTCCCCTGAGAAAGAAGGAATTCTGCCTCCAAACTGCCTTCAGCCTCAAGACTGCAACGTCAACTCCTGCTGGAATTTCCAACCTGCTGGCGTGCCCTGCACACATGTGATTGCCAACCCCACAATCACGTGAGCCAATTCCTTAAAATCAATCTCCCTCCTTCTCTCCTTTCTACCCCCTCCTCTCTATGCACATACTCTCACTATATCCTATTGATTCTGGTTCTCTGGAGAATTCTGACTGTGCTAAGGAAGTGTAGGTCAGGGTGTCTCAGCCTATACAGGTTCTCAGCTTTTGACATTTTGGATGGATAATTCTTTGTTGTGGGGACTGTTCTGTGCGTTGTAGAATGTTTAGCAGCATCCTTGGCTTCTACCCACTAGATGCCAGTGGTACCCCCAACTCCAGCAGTAAAAATCAAAAATATCTCCACATACTGCCAAATGTCCTCTGGGAGTGGAAAATCACCTCTAGTTGAGAACCACTGGTATAAATAACTAGAAAACGCTGGGGCCTTTGCCCGAGGTTATTCCCACTGAACCAGCTTCACACTGCTGCCCAAACAGCCCAATGCTCGCCCCTCCCCCCATTAAAACACGTTGCTCACTTCCCACAAAGTGTAGCTCGAAACCACGGCCCTTCAGCTCCCACAATCATGCCTGTCTTTTCACACTGTGTTCCAGTGGCTTTTTATAGTCTTGTAGGCCTGATCTTTCTGTGTCCATCTCTGTTGGACCTCCTCAAAGGCAGGGGCAGCCCTGAAAGAGAAGTAGATCATTTTATTTGAATCCAAATCCTGCTGTCTACCAACCTGTGACCTTGGGAGAGTCACTCATTCTTCCTGAGTTTCGGTATTAATATCTGTAAAATGGAAATAGTTATGTCTACTTCATAGAGTGGTTATAAAGCAAAGGCAATTCGTGAACTATAAAAATACTGTGTAGGCCTTTTCTTCAAAAAAGCAAAACCGTACCAGTTGTTTTTTTTTTCCAATGGGGGGAGTTTAGAGAATAGCCAGTATGGGGGAAGAGGTTTTGGAGGAAGGTGCTTAGGATGAAATAAGATCTTTGAAAAATACCAAACGAAAAAATGTATAAATTTGCATATCATATTTTGCATTTGATTTATTTTCTTCTGATACCTTTTGAAGTAATGTAGGCAGGGTCTTTTCTGTGCTTTCTGAGATTAATATTTAAATTGCCTAATGGGGCAGTTGCCAAGGCAATGCAATTTGCCTACTTATTGACATCAAGTTCCTGGAAATGATGGCACTCGTCAACACTTCTCTCTGCCCGCATTGTCTAGGTCTTTTTTCCCTCAGGGAGCCCTTGTGCCTGACACTGAGTATTTTTCCTTCAGAAATTATTGAAGCAGCCACTCTACAAAAAATTAATTTCTATGCCCCCCCCAAGGGACTGAGACGCCTCTTTTCTGATCTTGTATCCCCCCTTGGGCCTGCCCTTGCCTCCCCTATCAGACTGTGAGTTAATGAGGTCCAGAGCTGTGTTTGCTGGATTTTGTGTTCCCAGGGATTAGGTGACTGTACTCATGAGGATGGTGACAACTCACGAGGGTTCCAATACTGCATGTCTGGCTGTGGGATGTGTCTACTTTCCATGACACAGGATACCTCAAATTCAGCATATCAAGGAACTAAACCTGAGTCTAAACCAGTTGTCTAACATTGCAAAACAAACCATTCCAAAAAGTAGGGGCCTAAAAACAACAATTTATCATCTCGTGGTTCTGTGGGCTAAATGGATTGCTGGGCAGTTCTTGGTTAGGGTCTTGGTTAGATGGTGGCTGAGGCTGGAGTCATCAACAGATTTTTCAGTTACATGTCTGGCACCTGGGCTGAGATGGCTGGATCATCTGGGAGCTGATCACGCATCTCTCCTGACCTCTCCATGTAGCTTCTCCATGGTGCCAGCTTCACAGCACGGTGGACTCAGGATAGTGGAATTCCTTACATGGTGGCTGACTTGGCCCAGAGCAAGCACTCCAAGAGCCCAAGTGGCAGCTGCAAGTCGTCTTACGACCTAGCATTGCAAGTCTCAACACTTCACTTCTGCCACTTTCTAGTGATCAAGTAAGTCACTAAAGCTAAGCCAGATTCAAGGGAATGCCAATCTCAATGGGAGCAGGAGCAAACCGTTTTTCTAATAAGTGCCTTACAAACCTACTGCTTCTATCAATAGTTTTTTCATAAACCTACATCTCAGGAATTTTTTTAAAAAATAACTTAGTGTCAAACACAGATGCTCTACCTAGTTTAATGGTAATGGATTCCATCACTTCCACCTGCTGCTTTCTCGTTTACCCTACAACCCCCTGCCAGACTGGTTTTCATAAGACATGAACACTCCTTCTTTTCAAGAAACTTTCATTCCTTCCTACTTCCTGCATTGTCATTCAGCATTCCTTTTTCCTTTCTTATTGATTTCTTTCAAATATACAGAAAAGCACAGTGAATAATATAACATTCCTTATCCAGATTTAATGCTAACATTGCAATGTTTCTTCAGACTTTTTTTAAAGAAATAAAATATTACAGATAGGGTTGAAGTCCCCTTGTTCCCTCTCCTTGGTCCTGTTTTCCACTTTGCCTTCCCAGAGGGGACCACTGTTCTTAAATTGATTTCTGTTATTCCAAGTTTTGCTTTAATCTACATCTGCATAAACATAGTATTTTTGTGTATTTTAATACTTTTACATGGATGATACACTTCTAAGATGTCTTCCCTGAGTCTCTCATCCAGGTTTGGGAGCTCTGCTATGGGTAGGTCATATCAACCTATAACTAGTTTTCTCACTATGTTTTGAGATTTATTCCTATTGAAGCATGTAGACCTAAATTATTCATTTGATGTTTGAATAATATTCTCATATATATGTGCCCACTTAATTACTCCTTTTACCTCTGCAGGAACATTTCGTTGGTCTGCAGTTTTTACAAGCATTCATGTTTTCTTGTGCACATGTATGAGAGTTTCTCTAGAGTATCTGCTTTAAGTGAAATTGCTGGGTCTTTAATTTTACTAGATACTGCCAAATTGCCCTCCAAAGTAAGTATATCAAATTATATTCCCACCAGCCATGTATGTGAGTTCTAATTTCCCTACATCCTCTTCAACTTTTGGTGTTGTCAAACTCCTTAGTTTTTGCCAGTCTGAAAGGAGGGAAATGATACTACTGTTTTAATATGCATTTCCCTGTTACTGATAAGGTTAAGGATTTTTCCTGTGTCTATTGACCATTCAGATTACCTCTGCTGTGAACTGCATGTTCGTGTCCGTTGCCCATTTTCCTGTTGGGTAGAGTGGTTTCTTCTTGATTTGTGGATATACTTCCTATATTCTGGATATTAATCTTTTGTTGGTTAAATATGTTCCTCTAGACCGGTAGCTTGTTTTTATCTATGATGTCTTTTGTCAGCATAACATTTTAATGTACTTATATTCACCAATCTTCTCCTTTAGGTCTGTACTTTATCTTCTTTAAGAATTTTTTCCAAAGTCATATGGGTGTTGATTTGTATTTTGTTATAGTGTCTTTAAAGAGTCTTTTGTTTGATTTATCAACAATTTAGTTTATCTAAAAGTTTATCTAAAGATTGAGTTTAATCTTAATATATAGCTGTACTTTTCTTAACTAATACAAGGACCTAAGAATATTTTTCTTGATTTTTTTCCCCTCGCGTCATATACATTATTATTGAATATTTTAGTTATGCTTTATTTTAAAACACCCCAGTTATTTATAATTTTTCCACAGTCAATACTTATTTAGATTTACCTACAGCATTTAAATTCTTTTCATTGCTTCCTGCATTTCATTTTTTATCTCTGGGTTTAATTTTCTTTTTACTAAAATAAATCCTTTAGTAGTGTTTTAGGTGAAAATCTGGAAGTAATTTTTTTCTGTAAATGTCTTATTTCATTCTCATTCTTGAATTATAAGCTGAATGTTGGGTTTTTCCTACTACTTTAAAGACATATTCTCTGACATCTGTTGATGTTAATAGGAAGTCTGCTCATTAAATCTCTTTCCTTTGTTGATTTATTTTACATCTTCAAGTCAAGTCTTGGTCTTCTCCAACCGAGAGTACTCATAGCATTTTCCTGCAATTCTGGAAAATTCTCATCCATGACCTCTTCAGACACTGCCTCTCATTCTCTACTCCCTCGCCCCTCCAGAATTTCTGTTAGATCTGTGCCAGTTCTCTCTCCCTGCTCTTAACATCTCTGGCATGTATTTTATCTCTTTATTTTTCTTTGCTCCACTCTGGGTAACTCAATTTTGTTTTAAAATTTTCTGAATAAAACATAATGTTTAATCAATCCATTAGTTCCAGTGAACATATTTTCCAGTGGTAGATATTTTGTTGGTGGTTTTTCAAATCCACTTTTTGCTTTATCCACTTTTTGCTTTATCCTCTTTGTGCTCCAGCTGTTTTATGCTTTGCTATTTCACTATGGCATCTATGATTTCTGTGATCGTCTTAAGCACCTTTAGCATATTTGTCTCTCAATCTTTTTCAAATTATTTTATCACTTCGCATTCTTGGATGCCACATCTCCTCTTAGTAGGGCCTTCCACCTCCCTTTCAGAGTGATTCATTTGCTTTCATAGTTGTAACTTTTTGCTATGATCTCATCCTCAGCAGTGGCTATTTTTATGTGTGTAAGAGACTCCTGTGTACCTAAAGTTGTGAAAATGTCCCTAATGAGTAGTTTCGCCTCTGCCGCAGCCTTGGCGTTCCAGGGTCGAAACAAGTTTCTGCACTAATTCCTCAGTTAGGGGTTCCTGTACCATGTGGGTTTTGTGTGTTGAAGCTCTGTCTGTTTTTCACCAGACTTGAGTTTCTTTTCTCACCTATAACTCCTTTTAAATATAGAGTTCCAGTGCAACATTGTGAGAAAGTCTTGAGATTGATGGGAAAATGCGTGAGTTCAAATCCCCTTTGAACTATTTCCTCTGTGGGGCCTTGGAAAAGTTATGTAGCTTCTCTGAGCTTCAATTCCTCATCTGTAAAATGGGGATAATACTATAATAGAACTTACTTCATAGAATTTCTGTGAGTATTAAATGGTAGCTGGCACATGGGAAGAGGCTGATATCCTTATTCTGGCCATTTCTCCAGGCTGGTGTGCCAAGTGTTTCCATTTTTTATTTTAGAGAAGGAGATGGTCTTTGGTAAACTCTAATAAAAGAAAACTTCTCCACTAGTCAGTCTGACATGGTGATTTCTGCTCATGCATCTTCATGAAACCCAAATTATTTCCTGCTTTTCTTCTGCACGTAATCAAATTCTATTTGTCCTTCAAAGTCAAACTCAAGGCTCGTCCTCTTCACAAGTCCATCTGTCCCTACACCACAGTCAGCTCCTATCTTTGTGGTGTTCATTCATCCATAATCCATCCATTCATTGCCTTGTTCATTCACACAAGTGGGTCACAGTGGGTCAGGCACCATTATGGACAGAGGTGCAGCATGTAAAAAGACAAGTCCCTGACCTCCTGATAGTCACAATTTTATGAGAAAATGGACCATAAACAAGGAAAAAATGTTACCACAATAGATTTTCAAATGAAGACAAGTTCTCTGAAGAGAATAACAGCGATTGAGGGCAAGGAGATATGGAAAGGGAAATTGATTTCAATGGGGTGCTAGACAAGGTCACTTTAAGGAGGATATTTAAAGGGGTGATTGGGAGGAGATGAGGTCAGAGGATTAGTAGGGCCCACAACAAGGAAGGCCTTGATGAACATGCTAAGGAGTTTTGAGTACACATGTGAGATCTCATTTTTCAAAGTGCAAAATAAAGCACTCTAGAATAATCTGTAACTGGTAAGAGTAGAAATATGGACTCCAATTAGAAGGCTTTGCTAAAATCCAGATGAGATGATGGTGGCTCAGATTAGGGTAGAAGTAAAAAAAGATGTTGAGAAATGGCTGTATCTGAGATTTAATTTTTTTTTTTTAAGTAAAACCAGCAGTATTTGTCCAGGGATGTGAGAGAAAGATGAATCAACTATTACTCCTATGTTTCCATCCTAGGAAACTTGGTGAGTAGTGGTACCATTTACTGAGATGGCAGTTATATTCAATAGTGTATAATTGAAGTGCTAATTATTCTTTAATTATTTTCTGCATTTGTTATAGCTCAGCAATTAGATTGTAGGTCTCCTATCTCCCTTAACATAGACAAACACAGTTGGGGACACTATGTTCACATTTGATTGATTAGTTGATCCCACCCCTAACAATTAATAACTGTGTGACTTTTGGTAAGCTACTTAACCCTCTAACTCAATCTCATCTGTAAAATGGATCTAGTAATTATTAACACTCATTGGTTGTTGAGAGAATTACATGTGGCCCCTAGAACAATGTGTGGTACATAGTGAGTGCTCAGCTGCAGTTCCCAACCCCTGGGACACTGACCAGTACCAGTCCGTGGCCTATTAGGAACCAGGCTGCACAGCAGGAGGTGAGCAGTGGGCAAACGAGTGAAGCCTCGTCTGTATTTACAGCTGCTTCCCATCACTGGCATCACCGCATAAGCCCCACCTCCTGTCAGAGAGTGGTGGCATTAGATTCTCATAGGAGCATGAACCCTACTGTAAACTGCATGAGAGGGATCTAGGTTGCGGCTCCTTGTGAGAGTCTAATGCCTGATGATCTGAGGTGAAGCTGAGGCAGAGATGCTAGTGCTGGGGAGTGGCTACAAATACTGATTATTATCAGCAGAGAGGTTTGACTGCACAATGAATGTAACACATATGAATCATCCTGAAACCATCTCCCCCACCCTGTCCATGGAAAAATTGTCTTCCATGAAATTGGTCTTTGGTGCCAGAAAGGTTAGGGACCACTGGTGCTCAATATTAGCTCTTATTATTCATTGCAGAAACACATCTGCATCCCAACCACTATAGTCAGTCAAACTGGAGATACTACGAGTTACTCTCTACTTAGTTTGCTTAATGCAAGGTCAGAATGTTTTTCTAAGGTACCAAATACTTGAGCTAATAGACAAAATCCATGCCAGCTTCAAAATCCTACTCTGTTGAATCTCTCTAGTCACCCTTTGCTTTTCCAAGCCAGAAACTTAGTAGGTCAACAATTAGCAGATATTTGTTGAATGTCTACTTTGGGCTTAACTGCTGGGATACTAAAAAGCACCAGTTAGACCCAATTCTCACTTCCTGCCATATTAAGCCATGCGTGCTTTTGATTTAGCTGCAATGAATAAATATTTTTGTGACCAAATGCATTTTATTACCTCTCTGGTCCTCCCGAGTGTTGCTGGACAGATTTCAGATTAGTTGATGTCATTGTTGGCTTTTGTGAATTGTGTCAGTATAGCTTCCCTCTTGTATCTTTGGCCAAATTTAGAAAAACAGCAACTTGGAGACATACAGCCTCTATTCAGACTTAATGGGATCAGCTCTCAACAGCAGAAATTCACAGCTCTTAGTACCCATTCATTGAGAAAGAAGACAATTTAATTTCCAGTAAAAAGTAATTACAAACATAGATTATCTGGTACATTCTAACACATTAGATAAAATTCCTTCATCTGCAGAGAACTGGACATCACGCAAAGCATTGCCTCAAGAAAAGCAACGTGATATAGTGGAAAAAGCACTGGAATCGGATCACCAGGGCTGGCTGTGACCTGAGGAAATGTTCAAACTTGGCAAGCCTCAGATGTTTCCTTTGTAAAAAGGGAATGCTAATTCCTATGCCCTTCACAGGGGTGCTGTCGGGATTCAGGGACAGAATGGCTATGAAAGGAATTGGAAAAGTGCAAAACGTTATACCCAAGCACGTGTTATACAAGCCTATACATATGTTAAGGTTTGAAAATGTGTTCAGGGAAAGACTTTAGGAGAGGGAGTATGTAAAGTTCCTCTCCAGGGTATTCTTTAGCTAGTGCCTTTTCTAGATTACTCACAAACTATCTCATTGTAAAGATAGCAATAACCAGAATAAAACTTATAACAGCTAACATTTAATACTTACTGTAAAGCAGATGCTGGTGCCAACTCTTTTACATACATCAGTTCATTTAACACCCACAGAAATTTCTCAAAGCAGGCGTGGTTACTAACACCATTTTATAGATGAGATACAGGCTCAAAGTGATTAAATTACTTGCCCAGATGTTCAGTTTGTGGTCTCCAGAACCAGGATTTTAATCAGGCAGTTTAGTGCCAGAACCTGTGAATGTAATTACTAGACTACATAGCTTTACAGGTAGATCCTAGTGTAATTGGGGTGTGACCTCAGTATTGTGGATTGTCAAGTCATTTTCAGTGAAGCGATTCCCCCCATGCCTCAGGAGCTTGTTTTACTCCTATGCCTTGCTCACAGTTTCTCTCTTGTCCCTATTATTTCACGTTATCCTACAATTGCAGGTATTAGAGGCTACACAGATTTGGGTAACACTTGCTGCTGTAGCTAATAAACCTAAAAATGCATACCTATACCAATGCACACACATTATTAAATTATTACTGGTTTATCAAAAGTAGGTAGATAAATACATTCACAGAACTGCCCCTGTCTACCCAGTCATTCAGATCCCCCAGCTGAGAGTAGCCTGCCATCTTCAACATTTGGCACCTGGGATTGTCTCCATTCCAGCCAATCAGAAGGGAAAAAGAGCTAGAGAAGTGCTCTGTAGGAGATCGTCTGCTGAATTCCACAGGCTAGCACTCCTCCTGTCATTTTCTCTGGTGTGTTTAAGGGCAGGGGAGGCGGGAAATGTAGTCCCCAGCTGGCAGTCGTGGCTCAGTGACAACTTTGCAATGTAGAAGGGGCTTTTTCTTCAGCTTAAAACAATCCTTATGCCAAAGTGGCATTTTGGGGTGGCATATTCTGGTTCCCTCCCTATGTATAGCTGTGGTTCATTAGTTTTCTCTCCAGTGTAGTAATCCAATCTATAGATCAACAAAGAGAATGGACATCATAACAATATTTAGGTCTTTAAAAAAAACTCTTATTTTGCAATTTTTAGTATACAAATATTTCAAAGTTTTGTCAGATTTACCATAAATACTTCATATTTGGTGCTATATTAAATGGTAATGTCTTCATTTCAATAATTCACAAATTTTCGATGAACAGCTAGATGTATCTGCCCACAGGGATCATGATTACTGCTGGGTGGTTTTTCATTGTTGAAACTTTATTCCTTTGAGTTTCTTTATTTGGGTCCTGCAGGATGCCATGGGGAGTTATGGACTTAGAGAAGTTTTTTGGTCAAAACATACTCCTTACTGCCTTGTTTCCTGTCCCAGTAGTACACAATTTATAGATAACCATTTCAGAGGGACAAATTCTCCCTGTGACTATTCCAAGCCTGCTCTCAACTTTTGAGTGGGCTCTCAGCTTAATTGCCTCATCTTTTTTTTTTTTCTCCAACAGTATTTGATTTAAAATTTTTTGATTACTTTTAGATACATTTATTGGATTTCAGGTACATAGAGTTGGTTTAATCCTAACCCTCAATTCATTACATACTCTCATCCATGGGCCCTGGCAAGAAGTTCTATTTATTTGCTTATTTGTTAATAGTAAAAAGCCATGAACCTCTACTGATATGAAAACTGTATGACAATGACAATAACATATCTACAATGAGTTCCCTCCCAATACCATCCCCCTGCCTCCCACATCCTATGTAACCACTATCCTGGATCTTATGTTTATTATATCTTCGCTTTTTTTTTTTTAATAGACCTTGTTTTTTAGAACAGTGTTAGTATCACAACAAAATTGAGCTGGAGGTACACAGGTTTCCCTTATACTCCCTAACCCACACATTCATAGCCTCCCTCTTTATCGATATCCTCTATTAGAGTGGAATATTTTTACAATTGATAAGCTTGCCTACAGTTATCACCATTATCACCCCAAAGCCATGGTTTACATAAGGATTCACTCTTAGTGTTGTACATTCTATGTGTTTAGGCAAATTAATAATGGCATGTATCCACCATTACAGTATCAGTGTGGTTTCACTGCCCTAACAATTCTTTATGCTCTTTTTACCCTTTATTCCCCTTAAGCCCTGGAAACCACTGCTCTTTTTACAGTCTTCATAATTTCACCTTTTCCAGAACGTGATATAGTTAGATTCATATAGTATGTAGGCTTTTCAGACTGACTTTTTCACTTAGTAATGAACACTTTAGTTTCCTCCATACATTTTCATGGCTTCATAGCTCATTTCTTTTTAGTGATGAATAATATTCCATTGTCTGCATGTACCATTGTTTCTTTATTCATTTACCTGCTGGACATCTTGATTACTTCCAGGTTTTGGCAATTATTAATAAAGCTGTTAGAAACATCAATGTGCAGGTTTTCATCTGGACATAAGTTTTAAACTCATTTGGGTGAATGCCAAGGAGTGTGATTACTAGATCTTATGGTAAGAATATGTTTAGTTTTTAAGAAATAGCCAACCTTTCTTCCGAAGTGGCTATGCCATTTTGCATTCCCACAAGCAATGAATGAGAATTCCTGTTGCTCAACATCCTTGCCAGTATTTACTATTGTCAAATTTTGGCCATCCTAAGAGGTGTGTAGTGGTATCTTGTTTTAATTTACATTTCCCTTATGACATATGATGTAGAACATCTTTTCATATGCTTATTGCCATCGGTATAGCATCTTTGATGGGTGTCAAAGTCTGGCTTATTTTGTAGTTGGGCATTTGTTTTCTTATTAAGTTTTAATAATTCTTTGTATATTTTGGAAAATAGTTCTTTATCAGATATGTCTTGCAAATATTTTCTTTCAGTCTTTGGCTTCTCTTTTGATTCTCTCAACAATGTTTTTCATAGAGCAGAATATTTTAATTTTAATGAAGTCAAGCTTATCAATTCTTTCACGGATTGTGTCTTTGGTGTTAGATCAGAAAGGTCATTGCTAAACCCAAGGTCATCTAGATTTTCTCCTATGTTATCTTCTAGGAGTTTTATAATTTTGCATTTTACATTTAGGTCCGTGATCCATTTGAGTTAATTTTTGTGCAGGTTGTAAGATATATGTCTCCATTCATTTTTTTGCACATGAATGTCCCATTGTTCCAGCAGCATTTGTTAAAAAGACAATACTTGCTCCATCATGTTGCCTTTGCTCCTTTGTCCGATCAGTGGACTCTATTCATGTGGGTCTATTTCTGGGATCGCTATCCTGTTCCACTGATCTATTTGTCTATTCTTGCACCAATACCACACTGTCTTGATTACTGTAGCTTTATAGATAGTTTTGGAGTTAGGTAGTGTCAGTCTTCCAACTTCATTCTTCTCCTTCAATATTGTGTTGGCTATTCTGGGTCTTTTGCCTCTCCATATTAACTTTAGAATCAGTTTGCCAATATCAAGAAAATAACTTATATTTTAATTTGTATTGTATTGAATCTAGAGATCAAGTTGGGAAGAACTGACATCTTGACAATATTGTCTTTCCATGAACATAAAATCTCTCTCCATTTATTTAGTCCTTCCTTGATTTTTTCCATCGGATTTTATAGTTTTTCTCACATAAATCTTGCACATATTTTATTATACTTCATTGGTGAGAAAACCAATATTAAGGTTAAGTATTTCATTTTCGTGGGGGCTAATGTAAATGTTACAGAGTTTTTAATGTCAAATTCCAATTGTTCATTGCTGGTATGTAGGACAGTGCTTTACTTTTCTATATTAACCCTGTATCCTGCAACCTTATGATAATAATTTATTAGTATCATATTTTTTGTTGATTATTTCAGATTTTCTACGTAGACAATCATGTCATCTGTGAACAAAGAGTTTTATTTCTTTTTTCCCAATTGGTATACCTTTTATTTCCTCTTCTTGTTTCACTACTACAACTTCCAATATTAATATGATGTTGAAAAGAAGTGTTGAGAGAAGACTTTCCTTCTTCCTAATCTTACTGAGAAAGCTTCTAGTTTCTTACCATTAAAGTATGACTTTTTGTAGATATTCTTTATGAAATTGAGGAAGATCCCCATTATTCCTAGTTTACTGAGAGTTTTATTATAAATGGGTGTTGGATTTTGTCAAATGTTTTTTCTGCCTCTATTGCTATGGTCATGTGACTTTCCTCTTTAGCCTGTTGGTTTGATAAGTTACATTACTTGATTTTAAATATTAAACTAGCCTTACGTATGTAAGGCTATGTAAGACAAATCCTGCTTGGTTGTGGTGGATAATTCTTTTTATACAATGTTAGATTTGATTTGCTAATATTTTTATGTTGAGGATTTTTACATCCATGTTCATGAGATATCAGTCTATAATTTTCTTGATATGTTTTTGTTGGATTTTTGTATTAGGGTAATACTGGCCTCATAGTTAGGAAGTATTACCTCTGTTATTACCTTCTGAAAGATACTGTAGAGAATTGATATAATTTCTTAAATGTTTGGTAGGACCCCCCAGTGAACACATCAAGGTCTGGTGCTTTCTTTTTTTGGAAGGTTATTAATTACTGATTTAATTTCTTTAATAGATATAGGTCTAGTCAGATTATCTATTTCTTTCTTGTGTGAGTTTTGGCATATCATGTCTTTCAAGGAATTTGCCTATTTCATCTAGGCTGTCAAATTTGTGAGCATAGAGTTGTTGATAATACTTCTCGTTAGCCTCTTTTTTTTTTTTTTTTTTTTTTTTGAGACAGAGTCTCACTGTGTTGCCCGTGCTAGAGTGTCGTGGCGTCAGCCTAGCTCACAGCAACTTCAAACTCCTGGGCTCAAGCGATCCTTCTGCCTCAGCCTCCCTAGTAGCTGGGACTACAGGCATGTGCCACCATGCCCAGCTAATTTTTTCTATATATTTTTAGTTGTCCAATTAATTTCTTTCTATTTTTAGTAGAGACGGGGTCTCGCTCTTGCTCAGGCTGGTTTCGAACTCCTGAGCTCAAACAATCCGTCTGCCTCAGCCTCCCAGAGTGCTAGGATTACAGGCGTGAGCCACTGCGCCCGGCCCTTGTTAGCCTTTTAATGTCATGGGATCTGTAGTGATGTCCCCTCTTTCATTTCTTTTTTTTTTTTATTATTATTTCAAAATATTATGTGGGTACAAATGTTTTGGGTTACATATATAGATTTTGTTATGCTTAAGTCAGGGTTATAAGTGTGCCCATCACCCAGATAGTGTTCATTGTACCTGTTAGGTAGATTTTTGCCCACCCCCTCTTCCCCCCAGCTTGATTTCTACTGAGTTTTACTTCCCTCTATGCATATGTGTACCCATCGGTTAGTTTCAATTTAATAACAAGTACCTGTGGTGTTTTTCCATTCTTTAGATACTTCACTTAGGATAACGGCCTCCAGTTCCATCCAGATTGTTGCAAAAGGTCTTAATTTCATCTTTTTTCATGGCTGCATAGTATTCCATAGTATACCTGTACCAGATTTTGTTAATCCACTCATGAATTGATGGGCAATTGGGTTGATTCCACATCTTTGCAATTGTGAATTGTGTAGCAATAAACATTCACATGCAGGTGTCTTTTTGATAAAATGACTTTTTTCCTTTGGGTAAATACCCAGTAGTGGGATTGCTAGATCAAATGGTAGATCTACTTTTGATCCTTTGAGGAATGTCCATACTGTTTTCCATAGAGGTTGTACTAATTTGCAGTCCCACCAACAGTGTATAAGTGTTCCTTTCTCTCTGCACCCATGCCAGCATCTATTGTTTTTGGACTTTTTAATAAAAGCCATTCTAACTGGAGTAAGATGATATGTCATTGTGGTTCTTATTTGCGTTTCCCTGATGATTAGTGATGTTGAGCATTTTTTCATATTTTTATTGGCCATTGGTCTATCTTCTTTTGAAAAGCTTCTGTTTGTGTCTTTTGCCCAATTTTTAATGGAGTTGTTTCTTTTTTTCTTGCTGATTTACTTGAGTTCTTTGTAGATTCTGGTTATTAGCCCTTTATTGGATGTATAGCTTGTGAATATTTTCTCCTGTTCTGTAGGTTATCTCTTTCCTCTTTTGATTATTTCCTCAGCTGTGCTGATGCTTTTTAATTTAATCAAGTTCCATTTACTTTTGTTGCTGTGATTGCCATTGGAGTCTTCTTCATAAATTCTTTGCCTAGGCTGATATCTGCAATAGTTTTTCCAACATTTTCTTCTAGAGTTTCATGCCTTACATTTAAGTCTTTTATCCATCTTTAATTAATTTTTGTGAGTGATATATGGATCTGGTTTCATTCTCCTGCATGTGGCTATCCAATTTTCCCAGCACCATTTATTGAATAGGGCTTCTTTTCCCCAGTGTATATTGTAGTCTGCTTTGTCAAAGATCAGTTTGCCATATGTGGATGGTTTTATGTCTGGGCTTTCTGTTCTGTTCAATTAGCCTAGGTCTCTATTTTGTGCCAATACCATGCTATTTTGGTTACTATAGCTTTGTAGTATAGTTTGAAGTCTGCTAATGTGATGTCTCCATATTTGTGCCATTAGTAATTTGTGTCTTCTTTTTTCTTAGTATAATTATCCTAGCTAAAGGCTTATCAATTTGATCTTTTCAATTAAAAAAAAACCTTTTGTTTTTATTGATTTTTTTCTATTAGTTTCTTTGTTTTCTCCTCTAATATTATTTCTTTACTTTTGATTTCATTTTCTCTTTTTTTTCTTGTTTCTGAAGGTGGAAGCTTAGATAACTGATTTTAGATATTTCTTCTTTTCTGATGTATTCATTCAGTGTTAATTTTCCTCTAAGCAGTGCTTTTACTGCATCCCACAAATTTTGGTAAGTGCATCTTTGCTTTTATGTAGTTCAAAATATCTTTTAATTTCCCTTAATATTTCTTTTTTAACTCATGTGTTATTTAGAAGTGTATTGTTTAATCTCCATGTATTTGGGGATTTTTCCAACTATCTTTTTGTTATTGATTTCTAGTTTAATTCCATCTAGTTTAATTCATCCAAGAAGCAGGCATTTTATGATGTCTGTTCTTTTAAATTTGTTAGTTGTATTTTATGCCCCAGAATGTGGTCTATCTTGGTGAATGTTCCATGTGAGCTTGAGAAGAATGTGTATTCTGCTGTTGTTGGATAAGATAGTCTAAAGGTGTCCATTACATATAGTTAATTGATGGTGTTGAGTTCAACTATGTCCTTACTGATTTTATGACTGCTAGATCTGTCCATTTCTAATAGAGAGGTATTGAGGTCTCCAACTATATTAGTGAATTTATCTATTTATGACTTCTGAGGAGAAGTTGAATGTAATTCTTATCTTTGCTCCTCCATAGTTCTATCAGTTTTTGTCTCATTGTCTCATGTATTTTGACACTCTGATATTATGTACATACATATTAAGGATTATTATGTCGTCTTAAAGAATTGACACCTTTTTCATTACATAATGCCATTCTTTATCCCTGATAATTTTCCTTGCTCTGAAGTTTTCTCTGTCTGAAATTAACATAGCTACTTAAGCTTGCTTTTGATGAGTGTTAGCATAGTACATCTTTCTCCATCCATTTATTATTAATCTATATATGTCTTTATATTTATAGTGGGTTTCTTGTAGAGAACATATAGTTAGATCTTGTTTGTTGATCCACTCTTATAATCTGTCTTTTAATTGGTGTATTTAGACCATTGACTTTCAAAGTGATTATTGATATAGTTTCA
>NW_012136080.1:7563387-7564242 GCF_000956105.1 Propithecus coquereli
TCCATGTGAATAACCATTTTCCTCCCACCAATCTTCCATGACTCCTATGCATGAGTACCTCTGGACTCTCTGTTCCCATTACTTTAGCCACATGTTGTCCTTTGATAAAGTTTTATAATTTTTGCTATCAATATTTTACATATTTTAAAGTTCACTTCTGGGTATTTGATATGTGGACACTATTTTAAGTTGACTCTTGTAAAAGACTTACATTTTCTGGTTGTATATTGAGGAAATATGGAAATGTAATTGACTCATATCTTGATGTTATATGAGGACACCTTGAATACTTTCCCTATTTAATGATTTGTCTGTAGACGTAAGCAATCTTGTCACTTGCAAACAATGATAATTTTATTCTTTTTTTAAAATCTTTGTGGCTTTAATTTTATTAGAACCTAGAAGTGAGAGTGGGCCACCTTTTCTTTTTCCTGACTTTAAAGAGTATGCTTCTAATATTTTCCCATTAGGATGATACATATTGTAGATTTTTATTTATTTTTTTTATTTCAGGGTATTATGAGGGTACAAATATTTTGGTTACATTTTATGTCTTTGCCTCACCCAAGCGAGGGTTAGAGGCATGCCCTTCCCCTCTACAATGCTCACCGTGTCCTTTAGTTGTAAGTTTACCCCCCACCAGCCAATCCCCCTAATCCCTGGAGAATATTACTGTCATGTGAGCACCATAATGTTAATCAGTTAGTACCAATTTGATGGCGAATACAAATGGAGCCCATTCTTCTGATCTTCTGATACCTGTGTTTGATTTGGTGTCTGACATTAATGTGTGGAAATTCTCAGTCACTATTATTTCAAATACTTCTTTTGTTCCTTCCTCTTTCTTCTCCTGGT
>NW_012136080.1:7564527-7567993 GCF_000956105.1 Propithecus coquereli
GTGAATAATACAACAATGAACATGGATGTGCAGATACCCTTATGAGGTATTGATTTCATTGCATTTGGGTATATATCTAGAGGAGAGATTGCTGGGTCATATAATAGTTCTATTTTTAATTTCTTTAGGAAGCTCCATACTCTTTTCCATGTGGCTGCACGAATCTACATTTCCATCGACAGTGTTACAAGTGCTCCCATTTGCCCTCAACCTTACCAATGCTTGTTATATCTTTTTGATAGTAGCCATCCTAACAGGTACGAGTGGTATCTCATTGTGGTTTTGATTTGCATTTCCCTGGTGATTAATGATTATGAGCACATTTCATATACCTGTTCGTCATTTTTATGTTGTCTTTGGAGAAATTTCTATTTAGGTCGCTTGACCATTTTTAATCAGGTTGTTTGTTTGTCTGCTATTGAGGTATATAAGTTCTTTATTTTTTTGATATTAACTCCTTATTGGATATATGGTTTGCAAATGTTTGCTCCGAATCTGTAAGCTGCCTTTTCCTTTTGTTGATTATTTCCTTTTTTGTGCAGAAGCTTTTTATAATATGTATATATTTTTTCCTGAAGCCTTGTTCTGAGTGAACAGAAGCGTTTTAGTTTGATGTAGTCACATTTATTTTATTTTTCTGCTTTTGCAGTCTGAGCTTTTAGTGTGATATCCAAAAATCGTTGTTCAAGTCCAATGTCCAGGAGTTTTTTCCTGCTTTCTTCCAGGAGTTTTATGGTTTCAGATCTTACATTTAGAGCTTTTATCCATTTTGATTAATTTTTGTGTATGGTATAAGTATCCAATTTCAATTTTTTGCATGTAGATATCCCATTTCCCCAGCACCATTTATTGAAGAGACTATTCTTTCCCTATTGTGTCTTCTGGGTTCCATCTCTTTCACTTTTGAAGGATACTTTCCTCGGATACAGAATTCTCTCAACAATTTAAATTCTTCACTCCAGCTTTTACGAGTTCTGGGAAGAAGTTGAATGTAATTCTTATCTTTGCTCATGTTGAGGGTTTTTCTTTCCCCCCTCTGGCTTCTTTCAGGATTTATTCTTTATCTTTGATTTTCTATGGTTTGAAAATATTATGTATAAGTGTGATTTTTGGCATTTATCCTGCTTGGTGTTTTGAGCTTCCTATGTGTTTGATTTGGTGTCTGACATTAATGTGGGGAAATTCTCAGTCACTATTATTTCAAATACTTCTTTTGTTCCTTCCTCTTTCTTCTCCTGGTATTCTGTTATGCACATGTTATACCTTTTGCAGTTGATCCACAGTTCTTGGATATCTTGGATAGTCTTTTTTTTTTTTTTGTCATTTTTCTTTTTACTTTTCAGTTTTGGAGGTTTCTGTTGATATCCTCAGGCTAAGACATTCTTTCCTCAGCCATATGTCCAGTCTGCCTATAAGCCCATCAAAGACATCATTTCTGTTACAGTGTTTTGATCTCTAGCATTTTTTGGGGGGAGGTTCTCTCTTAGAATTTCCATTTCTCTTCTTATATAGGCCATCTGCTATTGCATGCTATCTACTTTATCCATTAGAGCCCTTAACATATTAATCATGGTTGTTTTAAATTCCTGGTATGATAATTCCAACATCCCTGCCATGTCTCTTCAAACTGTTTTTTTTTTCCTTTTAGTATGTCTCATTTTTTCTTGATGGCTGGATTTTATGTACTGGGTAAAAAGAACTACTATAAATAGTCCTTCAGTAATGTGGTAGTAGTGTGTGGAGGGAGGGGAAGTGTTCTGTAGTCCTATAAGTGGGTCTCAGTCTTTTAGAGAGCCTGCGCCTCTGGACCATGAACTTCACACACACTTCTTAGTCCCTTACTTCCCTTTGTGGGGGACAGGATGGTTAGAGTAGGCTGAAATTGGGTATTTCCCTTCTCCCACATAGAAGGCTGACTCGGGCTGGAGTTCGGTGTTTCTCTTCCCCCAGGTCAGTGAGGCTCTGATAAAACCCCAGCTGGTTAACTAGTTAACTAGTTTCCCCTGGAGGCAATCCTTGTTAAGAAGAGCAAAATGCTCTGGCATATTTCACAGTGGTTCCTTTTTCCCTTCCCCTACCAGAAGCATGAGGGTATTTTCCTTCAATATTCACCATGAGGACCTGATAGAGCTCCAGGAGGTAAAACTCACAAAAGTAAGGGGTCCTCTATGGCTGAGTCCCCTGGAGTTTTTATCTCTCCAACATGTATACTCTGAGCCTCCAGCAATTTATTAATTACAATTCAAGTTTTCCTATCCCAGCACGGGTCTACACAGGGGCTTTAGCTCATGGATTTCTGTTCTGGTAAGTTTTGATTCTCTGTATTTGCCTGTTAATCTCCCCAATTTGGAGAACGATGGTTTGCTCTGTGGCCTCACTTCTTTTATAGATCTAAGAAGAATGGTTGATTTTTCAGTTTGTTCAGCTTTTTACTTGTTAGGACAGAATGATAACTTCCAAGCTTCTTACATGATGGGCTGAAAACCATCTCTTTGAAAATATAGTCTATCACATTTATATTCCTTTAAAATTATGTAATTTAGTTCTTTCCAATGCTATAAAAAGAATATTATACTGTGTATAGTTTTCCAGGACTCGTTTTTTCACTCTCTGTATTACTAAGATTCATTGACATTTTGTACCTAGCTGTAGTGGTAATTTGATTTATGTATAAGATTTCTTTGTGTAATTCTGCTACATTGAATTATTCATTTTCCTATTGATAACTTCTTTGGTTGTTTCCAGGTTTGTACCATTACAATCAGTGCTGCTGTGAAAAGTCTTGGACACATCTACTGGCATATTTGTGCAAGAGTTTCCTAGGAGTAGAATCACTGGGTCATGAGAATGTTCAATTTTATAAGGTAGTGCCAAACTGTTTTCCAGAGTGATGGTACCATTTTATAGTCCCACTAGCAATGCCTATAAAATACTATTTATTTGCATCCTTTAAATACTTGATTTTGCCAGATTTTTAAATTTTTGCCAATTGAATGGATGTATGATAATATCTCAGCATAATCTTAATTTGTATTTCCCTCATCACAATTGAATTTGAATATTTCTTCATATGTTTAGTGTCCATGTGTTTTAGGTTCTATAAAATACCTGGTTTTGGGTTTTTGTCCATTTTCTTTTGAGTTATTTCTAGAAATTCTAGCAACATTTATATATTTTTTATGCCAATCCTTTGTCAGTATTGTGACTCTTTTTCCAATACGTAAGCTGACCTTCTACTTTCTTTTAGGAAAATTTGAATACAAATTTCTTATTTTAATGTAGTAAAATTTAAACTTTTTAGCACTTTCTATATATAAAAGTCTTCCCTGCCCCCTACCCAAGGTCAAAAACATATCCACCTATGTTTTTTCCCCAAGATTTTAAAACGTTGCTTTGAATATTTAACATTTATCTATCTGTAATTGACTTTTATATACATAAATTGTAGAGATCCAATTTCACCTGT
>NW_012136080.1:7571113-7607762 GCF_000956105.1 Propithecus coquereli
TTTTAAAGTATATCATTTGTTAGGTTAAGTATATTTCCTTCTACTCCTAATCTGCTAAGCTTTAAGCTCAGTGTTCAAATGTGCTCTTAGCTTAATTGTTCATATTTTTTTTTTTTTAGTCATGTTTCTGAGATCAAAGGACTGTTAGAGTGTGGAGTTGCTTGGACTTAGAGAGATTTTAACCCCTTGAGCTTCAGATTTGAAACCTAGGAAAGTGAGGTGGTATTGTCTAAGATCATACAGCAGTTTAGAAATGGAGTGGAACCCAAGTCATGAGACTTTATCGCCTGTGCTCTTTCTACTCAGCCAAGTGCCTCCTCAACAAAAAGAGTGTTCATTTTACAAAGTGGCAAAGTCATCTGCATGACCTTGTTCAAATATGATCAACATGGAAAGCTTTTTTGTGATTCCAGAAAATGGAACTGGGGGAAGGTGAAAACTATGCAATTTGCTTACACCACAAGTACTTGTGTATTTTGTTTTCCATACCACCATTGATCAATGTTTTTTGTGCCTATTGTGTGTCAAGGGTTTCTACTGCAGCATTTTAATATGACCTGAAGTCTCAGTTTGAATATTTTTCTTTCTACCTTTTGACTTCTGAGTAAAATGGCCGGAGGAAGGCAAATAATGAAGACATCAGGGGTTAAATAGGCAAACAACCATTTATCTTTAATACTGTGGCAAAGACCCAGTGCTGTTTCCTACAGTGAACCAGCTGATAATATTATCGTTTCTGAAGAAAAATAAAATCAGTACTTACAAATAATATATCCTGCATGTTTCATTTTTAAAGGAAAAAAATGACATTTATCTTAATTTTGCTGAAGTTTCTTCTGTATTCCTTCTGGGCTATTAACTTTTTTTAAAAGACATGACCCAGATTATGAATGGGGCAGAAGTCTCTCTGAAACACTTGGTTCTTAGTAGCCTCGAGAGAGGTATTGTACAAGTTCTAAACATTCTGGGTTTGAAGCCAAGGCTTGGGTGGCTGTGTTTCTTTTGCAGCTGTAGTTTAAATTAGAAACATTCTAGTTTACAGAGATCCAGATTTTTTAAAAGGCATTTATAGCATGTAACTTCCAAAAGAGATGTGTTGGCCTTAGCTTTCTTGATTCAGAATGAATGCAATGCAACAAAATTCAGATTATAGAGACGTGTACTTTTAAGAGTGTTTCCATAATGAGAGGCGATCAATCTTACTGTTGTTATATCAAGATGGAGCTTACTGTGAATTTTAATTTTATATTGATTACTGTAAATAAACATCTCCTTCATTCTCACCTCACATGTCTTCAGGTGATCAGATATTTTAAAAATTCAAGTTTGAAAATCCAGGTCATATTTGGTAGTAGAATGACATACAGATTATAGGTTCTTTCATGTTTTGATGTGGCACAAAGGAGCCCATCTTACTGCCTCCCAAGCATGAATTTACCACACCCCCTACACATACACAAAGTAGGGCACACAAGCATCTCAAGAGAATTTTTCAATGGGCTTCAACATCGTATAGCCTTACAGCACCCCAGACTTTGAATTCATTGAAAGACTGCAAGAAAATTGTTCTGCAAGATGCTAACCCAGAGAAATTAACTTTTAAAGTACCAATGGTATTGACCATCTGTGTGGGGAAATTTCCAGATGCCACATGCTACTTTCGGACTATTGTGGCCTCACCTAATCCTTTCTTCCCTATCTAGGTATTTGACCTTCGTTCTTTACTGTATTCTACCCATTTGACTGTGAAACCTCTAACATTGATCCTGTGGACTCTCCCCAAAGTATTTTTTTTTTCTTTTATCTCTCATAACTCCTAAAGACTGTCCTAATTATAAAGCTCATGATGTAAACAGACAAGAAAAGAATAGCATAAAGCCCTGGTTTTGAAAAGAGAAAATTAAAAGGTATGAAAACAAGCACCAATAGTCCTTAATACTTAAGAAGACTTAAAATGGAAGAGACTGGGAGACACTTTGTGTTCATAACATTGAGTTTGAGATGCAGGGTGACTGAGTTTTAAATGACAGGTTTGGAGTGAGACAGACATGGGTTCTGGTCTCAACTGTAGCCCATTTTACCATTGTGACCTTCCCCTTTATGAATCTGTTTCCTTATCTACAAAATAAGAGCAGTTATAGTAGCTGCTACTAGGGTCATTATCAATATCAAACATGAGACAAATGTAAAGCTGTTAGCACAGGGCACGGCATATAGCAAAGTCTTATTGAATGATAGCATTTATTATTTATTATACACATTGATGAAAAATTTGTACAGATGGGATAACTTGGTTTTCACTCTGGGGTTTAGTTACTCTAAATGAAAGAGTTGTTCTAGAAATAACCTCTTAGGAGCCCCTTCCAGCTCACTGATTATTGATTTGAATAGACTGATAAATTGATTTACAGCCTGAAAAGTTTATATCATCCAGACTTGTGAAGGACTAGAACAGAGTTCCAAGTCACAAAACTTCAGAAGGACAATGAAAGAAATAGGGATGGACTTTCTCTTGGCAAATGTCCCTTTTCTGAAGAGGTTAAATATTGAACACTCGGAGCCTACCTGGTGTAAAGTGGAATAGTCAAATACAGTATTGCAGATACATGTTTGGGTAGCAGTTGAGCAGGACACAGAGACACAAGTTTATTAATGGATTGGAAAATGGATCAATTGATCTTTTTCAATGAATAAATGAGTGAATGAATGAGCTCAACCTGCTTTGTTAAAATATTTATTCTCAATATCTTTAATATCTTGTTTCATCCCATGAAACGAACATTTCAAGGTGGCTAAAAATGCTTTAGGCCCATCTGATGTTGGAAAACCCTTGCCTCGTAGAGTTCTAGGTTGTTGGACATAAGATGGCATAAATTGAGCTGCTCATTCTGAGGAACAAGGCATCATATGGGACATGGGGAGTCACTGCTAGTGTTTTTATGTCTTCTCTCAAATTTAAGGATAAAAGGAAATAGTTACCCTTCTAATTAGGGAGAAAGAGGAAAAGACATGGAACCTTGGCCACATCTAAATTTTTTTTTTTTTTTTAGAGACAGGGTATTGTTCTGTCACCCAGGCTGGAGTGCAGTGGCATCATCGTAGCTCACAGCAACCTCAAACTCCTGGGCTCAAGGGATCCTCCTGCCTCAGCCTCCCAAGTAGCTAGGACTGCAGGCCATGTGCCACCATACCCAGATAATTTTTTAAATTATTTTTTTGTAGAAACAGAGTCTCACCATGTTGCTCAAGCTGGTCTTGAATTCCTGGCCTCAAGGAAAGAATGAGGCCTTGGTCACCCTGGCCTCCCAAAGACCTGGTATTACAGGCATGAATTACCATGCTTGGCCTAGAAATAATTATTATTCAAAGATGAAACACACCTATGTGTTCATGATGGTGAGATTACAATACAGATCTTAGACTGTGTCCCAACTGTGAACTCTGAATTGTCTTGGCAATGAGTAGACAGAGGATGACATTAGGCTATGGGGAAATGATTCATTGGAACATGTATTGTTAGAACTAAAGTGCATCTGGCTACCTCTATTGACTGTCCAAAATTTCATGTTTCTACAGGGTCTGGGGACCAGAAAAACTCTCATGACTATAAATGTTGATGGTTCATTTTTCTCCAAGGCACTTCACAGATTAGAAGGTCGGTGAACCTCAAAAATTCCTTGTCCCCTGTTGCTCCTAATCTATTATATAATTTTGTGTGCTCTTATTTGTGTGACATTAGATGTTTATATTTTTGTATTTTATATTTCTATTTCTGCCTTTCAGATTTCAAGTTGGAGATTTTTCAGGTCATAATATGAAAATGTTACTGATTTTGTTCCTCATAATAATTTGTTCCCATGTTTCTGTGAATAAAGATCCTGGTAAGAAAACAAAATGGAAAGAATTTTTTTCCTTAACTTTCATTATAGAAAATAGATAATATATGAGCTTGATTCACTTAAATGTTAAGAGTTTTGTTTCACTTTGTTTTGATTTTGATAGTAATGAGGGTGGAGGTGGTAGGTCACTTTCTTTTTGTGGTTGCCCTATGCTTCTTTGAACATCATTTATTTCTGTACTTTATTCCTTGTTAACGATAGAAAGATATGAGAGCTGCCATTTTCACCTTGGTTTCAACCTGTTTTAGGTCTTCTAGGAGATTGCATTAAAATTCTATCTGTTAATATTAGGTTCAGCCCTGGAAAATTTGGAATGTCTCTACCTAATTCATTTATGCCAAAAGATTGTCTTGATTAAATTTCCGGATTTTGTTCCAATTTAACTGTCTGCTTATTCTAATGAAAGTGTTTTTGCCATGAAGAGAAAGCTCTGTATCATGGTTTGCTGTCTACCAGCAATCTATGTCCAATGGATTTAAAGTCCAAATACTGGGCCACCCTTCACCACTCTACCACCTCTTTAATAACTGGTTCTCGTGCCAGTCAGTTCATATCCAGGGCCACCTACATTGGCTTGTATAGCTTCCTCAAGGACTCTGACCTTGGAAGCAAGTTTTGTGAAGAGATAAACTAGACTGTGCCCTGCATACATCTTCCTTTGATGTCTCACTGGGCCTTAACCTGTTTAAGGAGAGGCAGTGGTTTTTTTCCCCCAGTCATTTCATGGTTCAGACATAGTGGTGGACCTCATCAGAACCCAAATCCACCTCCTGTGCCAGTCATCTATATTTCCTTTCCCCACACAAGATATGGGAATTTGTTTGTGAATAGAGAGGTCACTGTTGGTCTCAAGTCAAGCAGTTCTGGGCAGGGCTCACCTGACAGCCCTCATTGGGATCCCAGTCTTGGCGGGAAGATATTGATTCACCCTCATATATTTCTTCCCCTGAGATGCTGCTGGCTGTGTGACCATGAAAGGAATCTCAAATTGGTTGGAATTAGGTTATTTTAAGGATAAGAAAAAATTATTTTATCTACTTTGCCTTGGTCAGACTGATATAAAAAGAATGAAATAGCACACAGAGTGCCAAAGCCGGCTTCCTAGCAATGGCAGAAAGGAAAAGATTGACATTATTTTCAGTCTTATTAGAATTTATCTAGTAACCATTTCAGATAACAAGAATCTCAAAGTTGAGGAGGTATCTTAGATATTTTCTAGTTGAATCTACTAATTTTATAACAGAGGAAACTAAGGCCCAAGTATATTAAATGGCTTGACAGAGCTCATAGAATTAGCTGATGGCAAAGTCAGGGCTTTTATTACTTGTTCAATTACACTGTATTTTCTTAAATATATACCACACACACTTCCTTCCCTTCCCTAGACAAGAAATGGATTTTGTGCTAAGATAGAGCTCTGAATCCAAGCCACCAGACCAACAGTAATCAACATTTAGTATTTGAATCCAGTGATTCTTTATCATGTAAAAATATAATTCCAGATACCTAGTGCTGAATGTAGCATTGAATGAAACTTTAAAAGTTTAGTAAAATATCATATTCCTATATAAAACTTATATTTTTAATAGAAACTGAAACTGTAATTCCTTTTCTAGCCCAAGATATATTGCTGCCATAACATTTTGCATATGTGAGAATAAATTCGCCAATTATAATGTTACTCATGATTTATCAAAAATATTACAAATAACTTTAAAGCAATTCCCTATTTTTATGACTGGTAGGTATTTTTTAAATTTCATCAATTTGACAAATTGGAATACAAAACTAATATGTCCATAAGGTAATCAGATCACCTGTTGCAGTCCTCAAATGAGAATGAAAGGCTGTCTTTCAGATTTCATCATTCAAACCAATTTGAAGGAGTTTGGTTCTTCATTAAAATTTTTATCCTGTTGATATAAATTGAGGTCAAATTCTGAGAGCAAAAAAGTACAAGCGAAATTAATACACAAAAGGTACAAAAACCTTTCTTCTTCTAATTAACTAACTCCTTGAAAAAGTGATGCTTAATTTTGTGATCACTTCAAACAAGAGGTTGTATAGAAGATTTATCCCAAAAAACAAATATTTCTTTTTCTTGAGAGAATGTGTAGTTTCAGATTATTATTTTCAGTTCATTGGGAAGGTATTAAAAAAATACAGAGAAAGGTACTTTCCTCCCCCCCTTCTATTTGGCATTAAATATGGCAATAAATCTTTAATTTGCTTTGTTTATATGTATGTTTGTGGTTCTGTAGGCCCTGAGTATGCAGATGTGGTGTTTCTGGTGGACAGCTCTGATCACCTGGGAATTAAGTCCTTCCCATTTGTGAAAGTGTTCATCACCAAAATGATCAACAGTCTCCCCATAGAAGCCGACAAATACCGCGTGGCCCTGGCCCAATACAGCGATGAGCTCCACAGCGAATTCCAGCTGAGCACCTTCAAGAGCAGGAACCCCATGTTGAACCACCTCAAGAAGAACTTCGGGTTCATTGGTGGGTCCCTGAGGATAGGACGCGCTCTCCAGGAGGCTCACAGGACTTTCTTCTCTGCACCCACAAATGGGAGAGACAAGAAGCAGTTCCCCCCTATTTTGGTCGTCCTGGCTTCAGCCGAGTCTGAGGATGATGTGGAAGAGGCTTCGAAGGCCCTGCGGAAAGACGGGGTGAAAATCATCTCCGTGGGGATGCAGAAAGCATCTGAGGAAAACCTGAAGTCCATGGCCACGTCCCAGTTTCATTTCAACCTCCGGACGGTCAGAGACCTCAGCACGTTTTCCCAAAACATGACGCAGATCATCAAGGATGTGACAAAGTACAAGGAAGCAGCAGTTGATGATATCATTGTAGAAGGTAGGCTTAGAATGCACGTATAAGAATGGTGATAACATGCTTTTGAAAAATCAATATGAGGATTGAAAGTCTATGAACATCCCTGTTCCCAAAATGGGTTGTATTTTCAGATGTTCTATGTCCACATGTTCAAGAGGGTCCAGCGATTATGCCCATTTGAAAAATCCAGTGAACACCAGAAGCCTTGGTTTTCCACATTTCACTTATCCATGTTGCACGTCATTCACAGACTTCTTAAAACTCAGGGACACCTTCTCTCTGGGCTTTAGTTGCGATGTAGTTTTATTACTTGTTCATTTAAAAGGTAAATTTGCTTCTAAAGAAATCCTTGACTCTTGAAGCCACATAACATAATCATAGCATGTTAGAGCTAGAAACAACTGTCAATAGTCCAAACCTCCTTTTCTGCAGAGAGGACCTTGCAGGTGTCCTTAGACGTGACGTGCCTGGCCCAGGTCAGGTTGCTAATTCCCAACCAGGTAGCTTCAACCCTGCGTGGCCTCTCTCCCTGCTGCTCTCTTCTGAACTAGCTTCCCTATGTTCTGCTTCACGGCCAACATGCCGTCCTATTTTGTCCTCTTGTATTACTCTAGTAACAAGAATGGACAAGAGTTTATGAACATCATTCAAGAGAGGGGCAGGGGATATCTAGTAAAAAACAATTTGTTCAAAGTGTATGTGTCCAGATAAGAAGTGTAGGAAACTCACATTATTCCTGGTTAAATCAGTTTGAATGAGATGATGTATATAATTACCTAAGGGTAATAGAGAATGCTTTTCTCGTGGTATTAAATAATTTATGAAAATATGAATCCTTATTACTAGCATCTTTCCCCAATAGAATAATTGAAAGTACAATTGCTATTCCATTACCATTCCATAGGAATATTTGGACTGTAGCTACTGATTATAACGTGATGCTTAAATGATTTTAATATGATAGCAGTAGTTCCTGTTCATTGAGTGAATCTTATGTACCAGGCCCCATGCTAAATATATTATTCATTTAATCCCCATACCAACTCTATGAGAGAAATATTATTATCTCCATGTTACAGATGAGGATATTGAAGCTGGGAGTTTAGCTAAGATCTAGTATTTGAACCCAGGTCCCACTGATCTCAGGTTCATAATTATTTTGCATATCTCCTCCTTTCTTTAAGTGTATAACTGAGCCCCAGTGTATGTTCCTCATGCCTTCCAGTGCTGAGCAGAGATGCTGAATCTCCAACTAAAGTTGTACTTGTTCATTCTTTGCCCACAGTTTGCCAAGGCCCTTCTGTGGCCGATGTTGTGTTCCTGTTCGATGTGTCTATCAATGGAAGCCAGGAGAACTTTGACTACCTTAAAGAATTCCTGGAAGAAAGTGTATCTGCCCTTGACATAAAGGAAAATTGCATGAGAGTTGGCCTCGTGGCCTATAGCAATGAGACGAAGGTGATAAATTCACTGAGCAGGGGCGTAAATAAGTTGGAGGTTCTCCAGAATATACAGAACCTCTCTCCCCAGGCTGGGAAGGCCTATACTGGAGCTGCCATCAGAAAGCTCAAGAAGGAAGTCTTCAGAGCACAGAATGGCAGCCGGAAGAATCAGGGGGTGCCTCAGATTGCAGTGCTGGTGACCCACAGAGCTTCGGAAGACAACGTGACTAAGGCAGCCCTTAACCTCCGGCGCGAGGGCGTGACCATATTCATCTTGGGCATAGAGGGGGCTAGTGACACCCAGTTGGAAAAGATAGCATCTCACCCAGCTGAGCAGTATGTCTCCAAACTGAAGACCTTCTCTGACCTGGCAGCTCACAACCAGACCTTTCTGAAGAAGCTGCGGAACCAAATAACACACATGGTCTCTGTCTTTTCAGAAAGGACTGAAACACTCAAATCTGGTAAAGTCTTTTACTGAGACAAGGATTATTCTTATTCTTTTTTCCTTGTCTTTTTTTTGTCTTTTGAATATTATATATGCAAAAGGGATTGGTGGGGTAGGATATGGGTGGGGAGAATAAGTTTCTAATTTTTTACTTTAGCTTGATAATATGAAGTCCGATTTGGGGGAATAAAAGCCATTGAGGTGTTGGCATGGGGAAAAGGGATTTCCCTTTTTACTTCCTTTGTGCAGCTTTAATGGAATTCGTTACTCATGCAGGCCCTAGGATGATACCTTCCTTTGCTATTTTTCTCCCTTATCTTTTTCATTCACTCCTTTGCCACTCACATTCCCTGATATTTCCTTTCTTTTTTTTTTATTCTCTTTTTAACTTTTCTTTCTCCTCTTCCCTCATCCTCAAATTCCAATTTAGAGAATAAAAAGAGGAAATATGATTTGGATGGAGGACAAGGTAATTACGTAATTTGTTGTGAAGTACCATTCTAAATTCTGCAAGTTTAGAGAGAGAGACAGAGGCAATGTATTTTATACATCTCGTATATGCACATGTGTGCTATGGAAATGTTTTTGTGTATAGCTATACATATATGTATATATGTATACATTCTTCAACAAATATTTATAGCATATTTACTATAAAAATGTCATTGTATTACATACATAAGCTCACCAATATCTCTAGTTGACTTAATTGATGAGTGAGGGGTAAATAATTTGTTCAAGATTTCAAGAAAGAGAATTCATATGTCTGCAGTGTCCAATCAAATGCTTTCTCCATTTCCTAACACACCACCTGACTATTTGCTAAGCAATTGTTTACTAATGGGAAAAGTGACTTGTAAAAAGCAGCTTCAAGTTTTTCTGATCTTTTACTATATCCAGATTTACCCTGTATAATGGCAGAGAATTAGGGTGATAAACTGTCAGAAGCAATTCATTTGGCCCAACTGATGCTAAGATTTCCCCTTTTTAAGCTAGTAAAGAATGTCTTTTAAGTCCAGAAGAAGCTGTTTCCCATTTTTCTGTCTGAAGAGGTTCGTATTTGTTCTTCTTCCATCTGCTACCATTTCTTCTTCACAGTTGCCCCAAATGCCACATTCAACTTTTTGGTTCCATTGTAGGTTGTGTGGATACTGAGGAAGCCGACATCTACCTGCTCATTGATGGCTCAGGGAGCACCCAGCCCACAGATTTCCAAGAAATGAAGACCTTCCTGTCAGAGGTGGTAGGCATGTTCAACATCGGTCCCCACAAGGTGAGGGTCGGGGCCGTTCAGTATGCCGACAGCTGGGACTTGGAATTTGAGATCGATAAATACTCAAACAAGCACGATTTGGGAAGGGCCATTGAGAACATCAGGCAGATGGGTGGGAATACCAACACAGGCGCAGCCCTGAATTTCACACTGAGTCTGTTGCAAAAAGCAAAGAAGCAGCGAAGAACCAAAGTGCCACGTCACCTTGTTGTCCTGACAAACGGCATGTCCGAGGATAGCGTCTTGGAGCCTGCAGACAGACTGAGAGAAGAGCACATCCGTGTCTACGCCATCGGAGTCAAGGAGGCTAACCAAACGCAGCTGAGAGAAATTGCAGGCGAGGAAAAAAGAGTGTACTATGTGCATGACTTCGATGCTTTGAAAGACATAAGAAACCAAGTTGTTCAAGAAATCTGTGCTGAAGAAGGTGAGAGAAGTGGTGGTTTTGCCTTTTGACTTTGGCTCATAGATTGCTGTGATATTGCTGGTTTAGAGAAACAACATAAATTTCTAAGTTGAGGTTTGTTGACTTATGTAACTATGTTTGTTCTCCAGAACAAAGCTAAGAGCCCACTATAGTGTTATAATTAATATCTGAAGTGTAAGAAAGATATTTGGAGGGATTCCCCCAAGAAATATTAATTAGCTTCCTCCCAGAAATCCCTGCTGGGATAGATATATTATTAGATACCAAGTGTGTAATATGATCAAATTGTTTGATTTTAGGAGTATTTCAAGTTTATGTAAATTTCTTTTTTTTTATAAAACTTTTATGAAATCTTTTAGAGCTATGTCAGTAGTTTTCAACCAGAGGTGATTTTGACCCTTCAGAGAATATTTGGCAATGTCTGGAGACGTTTTTGGTTGTCGTAACTGGGGAGTGCTCCTGGCATCTAACAGGTGGAGGTCAGGAATACTGCTAAACATCTTCCAGTATCCACAATGCACAGACTGCCCACCTTAATAAAAATGATTTGGCCCAAAATGTCAATAGTGCTGAGATTGAGAAACCTTGAGTTATGTTTTAGCAAATCACTAAATAACAAAAAGAATATTCTCACTTTTATTGCCTTCAATGTTTTATTTACCTACTAACAATTCTTATCAAGCACACACTTAACTTCAATATAAAATTATTTGTGTTTTGGATTTTTCTGTTCATTCAATTTTTTACATGTAACTGACTTGAATAAACATCCTAATTTCTCCCATGCAGCCTGCAAAGAGATGAAAGCTGACATCATGTTTCTGGTGGACAGTTCTGGCAGTATAGGACTTGAAAACTTCAGCAAAATGAAAACATTTATGAAAAACCTGGTGAGCAAATCTCAGATTGGGGCAGATCGGGTGCAAATTGGTGTAGTCCAGTTCAGCGACATCAATAAGGAGGAGTTTCAGCTCAACAAATTCACATCCCAAAGTGACATTTCAAATGCAATAGACCGAATGGCTCACATTGGAGAAACCACCTTGACCGGTAGTGCCCTGACCTTTGTGGCTCAGTACTTCAGCCCCAGCAAGGGGGCCCGGCCCAATGTCAGGAAGTTTCTCATCCTCATCACGGATGGTGAAGCTCAGGACATAGTAAAGGACCCAGCAGTAGCTCTTCGGCAAGAAGGCATAATTATCTACTCTGTGGGAGTGTTCGGCTCCAATGTCACCCAGCTCGAGGAGATCAGCGGGAGGCCTGAGATGGTTTTTTATGTTGAGAATTTTGACATTCTGCAGCACATTGAAGATGATCTTGTTTTTGGAATATGCAGTCCTCGTGAAGGTAAGCATGGGCATATTCACTAGCAGGGCTATCCAAATACCGATGTCTATGTTAATCATTATTTCTTGAATTAAGTACAGTTCTATTCAAACATTATAAACTTTTTGTTTTAATTAAAATGTTTATTTTAGTGGCTTTGGCCTGTTGAATTAAACAGACAGCGAGGAAGGATTTTATTCACCTAGACTCAGTCCGATTTGTAGGCAGATAGCACTAGGGTGGTGGATCCTCAATTTAAGAAAAGTAGTGTCATACTTAGATTCCCGAAAAGCAGCAGTTGGTCAGGGTTTCTTGTGGAAGTGATGTATAGAGGAGGTGTTTTCAGAAGGGAGTAGGAAAAGCAGGCCAGGGCATGGGTAGGAGCTGAGTGAGGAGGTCATCTGGCTGGAGTCTCATTTCAGTCTGATCCCATGGGAAGCTCTAGAGCATGAATCACACCACTGAGTTGGTCCTACGTTGACACAAGGGGCCTGGCCTTGTGTATCCTGCCTCACTGGGCTGAGTGAGGGCTGCTGAGGCAGGCTTAGGGGCATAGCCTGGGAAAGGGGGCTCTCCTTTGGCCTAGCCATCTACTATATATGGGGTTTATTTTTGCAATTTCTGAAGACCAATACTTGTATCAAATGAAATAACATTTGTGGAAACACCTTGATATTTATTAAATTTTATAAAGGAGGAATGTAATAGGGACCTTGAGCAATGGATTCTTCAAAGGAAGCAAAAGGCGTAGTCACCACCCTCTTCCCATGAAACTGTAGAATAATGGAAGTGATCAAACAAAAGCTTAGCAAATATAAGGGGCCAATTCATGCTGTGACCCATGTGGCTGAATGAAGAGGTGTTCTGAAAAGGCTCTGTGAAGGAGAGGGATCTTAAAGGAGTTTTAAAGGAGGAGAGGACCGTTGTTTTCTTATTCAAATAACAGTTCTATTACAGTCCCACTGGAAGGGTTTGCTGAGCACGGTCTATGTTTTGTAGAAAAAGGAGTACACCTGGTCCATATTGCCTGGGAATTCCACCCAGAACAAATACGAACTCCTCGAAGGATTCTAACACTGAGCAATCTCCCCCCAGGCCCTTGGGTAATCCAAGCAGGCTTTGCAGGCAGCTGAAGGCCAGAGGGACATAGCTCCTCCTTTAGCGGAGCCAGCTCTTCTTGGGAATTTGGTTTATGGCTCGGTACGCATGGCCTCCAGTGAGGCAAGCGCATTGGCTCTGGGGTTTTCAACAACCCTCACATAGCCAGCAGGTGGCTGGCTAAAGAAGGAAATTCCGTGAGCCTCTGAGGAGAGAGGCATTTTCTCACAATTCCATTTCTCAAGAATGGGTGAGTGGACGTTTGAATCATACCGTCCTACGGCCTGTAGAGAGGATGTGTTACATAAGGACTAAATAATGAACCATCTTCCAATTCCACTTCTCCAGAATAAATGAGTTAGAGTTTGCAACACCGCGCCTTTACAGGGAACATGCTGCACATGGATTAAATATTGTTTGCATTTTTCCTGCCTTATTTTTTCCATGGTGTTGACCTCAGGTTTAAAAAGTTATAGGAATGTCAAGCTAAGAGCAGTTTAGTCTGGCCATGTGAGAAATGGGCTTATTTCTATGATGAGGCCTAATAATGACAATAGATAATGTTTCAAAAAGCCAAAAAGGGAGAAAATGTAACCTCGAAAAATCAGCCATCATAAAACCATGAAAAAAATATACAGTGTTGCCAAATTCATTTTCATTTGGTTATTTCCCCAGGGTTTATTTTCAGAATAAAATCTCAAGATCCCTGTGGCTTAAGAAAAGGACAAGTGATAAATTTGTATAAATGAAAGCACATGTTGAAGGAACCATTTTAATAGGAAAATTTATACAGAATTGTGATTTTTTTTTTTAGTCTAAAGGTTTTTGAAATTTCTGATGATCCTGTGATTGTCACTCTGCCCCCCTCACTCCCCACAGTAGGTTTCACTTCACACATGCCTTGCCCTAAAATCTCACCTAAGTATAACCGTGCACTGGTGGCACAAATGTACGTGTATTGTCTCTGTTATCCAGGGACTTGGCGTTCTAATGCACAGCCTGAGCCCATGGAGAGAAAATGCCAGCAATTAAAAAAAAAAAAAAATGTCGAGGGATCTCCCATGCTGTCCAAAGCTAATCTCATATGCTTTTCCTCCTCTTCCTCTTTCAGAATGCAAGCGGATTGAAGTTTTGGATGTCGTGTTTGTAATCGATAGCTCTGGCAGCATTGACCATGACGAATATAATATCATGAAGGACTTTATGACTGGCTTAGTGAAAAAAGCCGACGTTGGCAAGAATCAGGTCCGGTTTGGGGCTCTGAAGTACGCTGATGACCCAGAGGTGCTATTTTATCTGGATGACTTTGGCACAAAATTGGAGGTGATTTCAGTGCTCCAGAAAGACCAGCCCATGGGGGGCAACACGTACACTGCTGAGGCACTAGGCTTCTCAGACCACATGTTCACTGAAGCCCGGGGCAGCCGCCTGCACAAGGGGGTCCCCCAAGTCCTCATCGTGATCACCGATGGGGAATCTCATGATGCTGATAAACTCAATGCCACAGCGAAGGCCTTGAGGGACAAAGGCATTCTTGTCCTGGCTGTGGGGATTGCTGGGGCCAATCCTGTGGAACTATTAGCCATGGCAGGGTCAAGTGACAAGTACTTCTTCGTGGAGACTTTTGGAGGCCTGAAGGGGATATTTTCAGATGTGTCAGCCAGTGTCTGTAATTCTTCAAAAGTAGGTAAGGCCTGTCAATTAAGTTTTCCCTAGTTATTAACAGAGGGACAAATGAGGGAGAAACCAAAGCGACAGCCCTGAGGAACAAGTTCTGCAGAGAGGAGAGAAGGAGTCCTTATTGTTTCAGAGGACTTCTCACGTTATAGAATCTCAGGGTTGGAAAGACCTCAAGGATATTTCATCCAGCCTCCTCTCCAAAGAAAAATACCTTCTACAACATTCCTACTCACATCCTCCTAACCTCGTCTAATGATGAGTTCTTCACCATTTTTGAAGAGGCTTTATTTGTTAGAACACAAATTTGCTTACATGTTTTTCCACCCACTAGTTCTTTTTCCTGATCTTTACACAAGAAACGAAATTCTCCTCCTAAGAACCAGCTATAATTGCTTGAAGTTTTCTTTCCTTCAGGCTAGAAGTCCCCAGTTTCTTTAACTATTTCTATCATGGCACAAGCTCATTCGCAATGTGGAGCCCAGTATCAAACACTCTGGTTCCAGCCTCAGACATCTCTAGGAGAGAGTACAGTGGACTTCCTTTGTCTAGATGCCGTGCTTCTATTCTGACAGATGGAGATCGCATTGCTGCATTTATGTATTGATGTATGTATATTTGTATATACATACATTTGTATGTGTTCCTTAGCATTCATTCATTCAGCTGCCATTTTACACTTTTGGATTGGAGGGAGATTGTGCTCTATTAAAATTCCTAAGTGTTTTTCCCAAGATGATTTTACTGAAAATACTAAGTATTTTTACTAGATGAATTGCTATTATCCATGATTCCAACATCTGGATGCAGTTCTTTGTAAAAGTCATTTAACTTTTCTGGTTTTCATATGTTTTACCTCCAGAATGCTACTATCTTTTTTTTTTTTTTTCCTGCTACTATCTTTTTCTTTCACAAAACTAACAAAATCTTTGTGGGTCTTACTGAAAACTGAGACAAGTCTCTTCTCTCCTTGTAGCCAATGTCTAAAATTTGATCTGTCCTTCTCAAGTCCACTGTGGAAGTTGACATTGCATTTTCATATTGAAAGTTCTCCTTTGGGCAGAAAAACAGTACTGGATTTCCTTTATTGGAATCTGAAACAAAGGAATATAATAAGCTAACCAATTCCTGAAGGATCTATTTACCATATTTCTTTTTATCTCTTCCTTGCTTATCTGGACTTCAGGAATCTCAGATACCTTTAATCTTTTCGGAGGCTATCATGAGAGTTAATTAAGTTAGGACAGTGGTGGAAGCACTGGGGAATTCAAGGAAGTATAATGCTTACCAGAAAGCTAAGGAACACACATGAATATGTGCCAAGCATAACTCATCCGTTGGCAATAGCCTCTCATATTCTTTTTGGTTTTTGTTTGCTGTAGTAATACAAGCAAAGCATCTCTACATTGCATTGTTTGTTCAAAAACATTTTTCTCAAGTGG
Source organism: Propithecus coquereli (assembly GCF_000956105.1). Lineage (NCBI taxonomy): Eukaryota > Metazoa > Chordata > Mammalia > Primates > Indriidae > Propithecus > Propithecus coquereli. The sequence goes on from NW_012136080.1 coordinate 7,586,983, forward strand.
TATTTTTGCAGTGGTATTTCTGGTATATACACCAGAAAGGGAGCTGATAAAAAGGAAAACCAACTAGATACATACCAGAAGGCACACTTTTAAAATGTCTCCTCAATTTGCCCTAATAAACCAGAAAAATATTTATTGGCTCAAATGCCCAGGGAGGCCAAGTCAATAATACAAACCATTTGTTTCTTTGTTTGAAACTCTTAAGTAGGTATGTGTTGTTTTGTTTTCTCTTGCGGTGCTACTACTATTACTGGGCTTTCTGGAAGGGTTAAGCCTAGATTGCAGACGAGAACAAGTTTTCTGCAGCACCCTCCCCAGTTCTATTAGCATATCAGAAAAGAAAATGGCATAAGACCAAATGGCCAAGCCAAAAGAAGCATACAAGGATGTATGAGTGGTTTTGCCTGGTGCTGACTTTATGAACTTATTGTGTGTTTTTATTTCCTCTCTGATTAATGTGACCACAGGGTAGCCCAGTAAACCACTTCTAGAAATATTAATGTCATTTTTATATAGCTGCAAACACTTAATTTACTCTTGGTGGATTAAAGAGAGAATAACAATCGGGGGGGGGATGTTCTCTTTCTTCTTCCTGTAGATTGTGAAATTGATAAAGTAGATCTTGTTTTCCTCATGGATGGTTCAAATAGCATTCACCCAAGTGACTTCAAGAAGATGAAGGAATTTTTAGCATCTGTTGTTCAAGACTTTGATGTCAGCCTCAACAGAGTGCGTGTAGGAGCAGCCCAGTTTAGCCATACCTATCGGCCGGAGTTTCCGCTGGGAACTTTCACAGGTGAAAAGGAGATATCGTTTCAGATTGAAAACATCCAGCAGATCTTTGGATACACACACATTGGTGCTGCACTCCAGCAGGTGGGACATTACTTCCAGCCAGACATGGGCAGCAGGATAAACACAGGTACTCCACAGGTGTTGCTGGTCCTTACAGATGGCCAGTCCCAAGATGAGGTGGCGCAGGCTGCTGAGGCCCTGAGGCACAAAGGCATCGACATCTACTCTGTGGGCATCGGGGATGTGGATGACCAGCAGCTCATTCAGATCACCGGGACTGCAGATAAAAAACTGACAGTTCATAACTTTGATGAACTGAAAAAGGTCAAAAAAAGGATTGTTCGCCACATCTGTACCTCGGGGGGCGAGAGCAGTAAGTATTTAATGAGTTTTTCATATTTATTCCCTCCACTGTCTTCCCTGACATTTTCCTCAAGCTCCACTTACACCCGCTGGGGCTGGTGGGAGAATTTAGATTTGTGCCCCTGGATTTCAAATTGAACTTTTCACAGTTATCAAGTATTTTTTGTGACTTGTGGATTGAGAAACAGGGTGTTTGAGATCCTGTGCCTTTTTTTCCTCCCTCCCTCCTGGGGGAACGTGCCCCCTTTGTGAATGGGAATGCCTCGACTTCAGAAGGTGGGAGAAAAAGGCCACTGTTTACAGTCTGGCTGGTTTAGAAGTTGAAGAACATGTGTCAAAGAAGAAAACTACTTGGTGGAGTTTGGTTGCCTGGCAATAGGGCCTGCAGGGCTGCCAAGTGCAATGGTGCAGGCAGGTAGGGAAAATCCCAAGAGGATTGTATCTTTATTATGAAAATTTACCACAGAAGTTAGTAAATATCTTCTTTAAAATTTACACGTTTTACTTCTGTTTGTTGGAAAAAATGTCAACGTGTCTTAAAGAAGGGGTACATTTTTCTATTATAAAGGCGGCACCTTATGGGTTGGCTGTGATTCTGTGTAACTGCCTATGGTAAACATTAACCCCAGGTTTCCACCAAAAGAAAGGAAAGCTACAAGGTCGTTAAGAGGCAGCTCTGGAGACAGATGACCTGACCACAAATCCCTTCTCTGTGACTATTTTTTCTTGGACAAGTCACTTCTCTAAGTTTAATTTTCTCACGTATGAAATGTGAGAAAATAGCACCTAGTGCAAAAGATCATTTTGAGGATCAAATGAGAAAATGCGTGTTTTAAACTTTACTTTGAATAAGCATGGCACCTGGGGTGTAATTGTAAAGTCGATTCATTTTTTTCTATACCACATGCCCTTTACATTTATTATGGGGGCCAGCTCTTCCCTGGGCCCTAGTTACTTTCAGGAAATAAATGAACCGCCTCTTGGTGATTAGTACGTCCATCCCAGTGTAACTGTGAAAGCTGCAAAACTCATTCAAGGCTCTGCCGCTTTTCTAGCCTGCTGCAGGCTGCTCACCTGCCATGAGAGAAGAGACCACACATGGTTGGTGTTTCACCTGTTGCCCCCCCTCCCTTCCAGTTCTCCCCCTCCTCCCATCCCTGCCCGCCTCTTGCTAAGCATGGTTTCTGGCCTCCCCAGAACTGACTTTGAAAGGGAGAAGAGCTAAAGGGGTACAGGAAAGTTTTAATCTGATGGTCCTTGTCAGGAATTGGTTTTCTCTGATGATAGTGCATATCTACAGCTGGGTCCATTCATGGGTCCTTGAAAGATTCTCCTTTCTGTTCTCCATCATCTCTGCCGCCACCAAAGCACATTCATCAGACGACCTCCCAACCATGGTTCCTTTGAGGAGGATAGGTATGTCTCAATTCTGGATGGTTCCTTATAGCTTCCTCAGCTTCTGAGCATCTGGTGATACCTCCAGCTTTGTTCTGCTGAGGTCTCTCTGCCCCCTCCAGGTAGGCTTCTTGGATAGGAGATCAGAGAAGCCCACAACAGCTCTTTCTTACATTTGGCCATATCAGCTCCGTGGGAAACAATAACATATCAGTGCCCTCCAATGTGGATGTCTCTCCTTTGCAGGGAGAGCAACATGCTATCCTGTGTATCATTCTTTAGATTAGATTCCAGGATTAAGTTATCTCTTAAAGCCCCTCTCTTGACTTCAAAAGGAAATTACTGTGTGTGTGCATGTGTGTGCATGCGTGTATGCACACGTGTAGTGGGAGGACTCATAGCACATCGGCAGCTCTCTCCAAACACGCTCTTCCAAACTCCAATCTCAAACCTTTTATAAGACTTAATGTGTATGTTAAAGGTTAAGATTTAGGGACTCTTAAGTTTAAGATTTAAGGCTGTGTAAATCCTGCTTCATGGTTTCCCCATACTTTGGAATGTGTCTGATTACCTCAGCCAGCCCTTCCACATTAATTTCCTATTTCACGTGAAATACCCATTTCCAATTATTAGACAGAAAATTTTCTTGGAACCATCTAGTTTCTATTTGAGTGCATGGAGAAAACAATGTAAAAAGTCAAAAACAGGAGTATGAACTCCAAGTAGTCAGTGAGTTATCTTTAAAGGAAACAGTCATGAAAGCAAAAAAATAAAATAAATATTCTTTATTAAAGTAAACTTGAGGCTATTACCCCAGCAAGCAAGAATGTGAGGCCTTTGTAGCCAGGCTGTGAGCTGAGGACTGAAGGGGCTGGAATGAGCACTGATAAAGCTTCAAAGGCATGTGCAAATGTATTAGGGTGTGCCAGTTCTTCTCAAACTATAAATCCCCAAGTCAAGGAAATCAGACAGTAGCTGGGTGTGGCTCAGAACAAGTTGGACGTAGAGCCTGAACATTTGCTCTGCTTCTTACTAAAACATCCACAACTTCATAGAAGTCGCTACCCTTTCTGAATGTTACTTAGTTTTCTTATTGGTAGAGCTCAGTCCTCTCTAAGAGCTTCTCTAATTGTATACTATGATTTGATACATGAGAAAGGAAGGTCAGCTGCTTGGAGACAAGAAGGAGGTGACCAAGAATTGTTGTATTTTGTGCATCTACAAAGGGTCAAGCCTGGTGCTCTGAGCACTTTAAATGCATTATCTCATTTAATTCTTCCAATATGCCATGTGGTTTATATTTTTATTTTTATTTCTAAATGTGGAAACTGGTGCTCAATGGAGTATTGGTAGAGTGGTCTAGTTCATACAGGAAGTAAAAGACTAAGTACATTTTGAAACCTAGATTTGTCTGACTCTAACCGCCCCCCCCCATTTTATTTTTGGTTAAATTATTTTCTTGACATAGTTGTCTGTCTAGGTTATCTGATGTTGACATGAACTAGTGTCTAAGTGTTGGCTGTCACCAGTTAATACACGGAGCTTACTACAACTTCATGGGTTTATCTCCTGGAAATTACTCTCTCAAGTTGCTGCTCCCTAAAGGAACCACTTGCTGCTAAGCTGTCACTTCCAATAACACAAGCTAGTAGCAGAGCTGGGAGCCTGCATGACCTATCATCACTGGCTACCCAGGAAGTGGTAAAACAAGGTGGCTCAGCAAACGGATTGCAGAGAAACCTGGATCTGAATCCCAAGTGTGAGATCCACAGTAGCAACTGTGAGACCTTTGGCAAGCTTCTCTAAGTCACAGCTTCCTCATCTGCAGAATGACTATTGTAAGAGTTTCTACTTATCCTATGTTTCATAAGGACAAGTGAGATAATGAGAAGTGCATGGTAAAGGTTTGTTGAGTATTCATTAGTATCACAGCATGTTGCCGAGGGCACCTTGAAGTGCTCGTATAAATGAAAATTCAGGGAGTGATGGAGTGAGTGCACAGAAGAGCAGTTTACCAAGAGTTCCTTGGTTTAGAGATTTAGCTATTTCAGTGGTATTTTGAGCTATATTCAAATGTAATGTCTCACCTATATTTTCTAGATCATCCTTTTTCTTTTTTCATCTAAAATACCCCTTCTTTCAAAGTCCCCAAGCAGATTTCTCACCTATCCCAGCTAATAACTGCCAGTAACATCATTTTCCCCTTTAAAGGATTTTCTCAGGAATCTGTCTTATTTTATGATTACACCCTAGCTTCTTAACAGCAAGACTAAGAATCTGCCATCGTCGTTGACTGCAGTTGTTTTACAAATCAGATAATTAGAATCAGCTTTGGAGCCTGGCAGGGAGCCCTGAGACTGCAACTGTCTAGTCAATTCACTCTCTTCTGTTCTTTCGTATTTTTATTTTGAAATATATAATCCCCTTACTTTTGTAGACAAGAAAATTAGTGCCCAGAGAGGTTAAAGATTTGCCAAAAGTTTTTTAGCAATAACAGAGTGGTGACCAGCACATGCCTAAAACTAAACTTCTTGTCTTCCCACTCAAAGGCCTGCCCCCCAGGCTTCCGCATTGCTGTTTGGAGGACCGGTCAAGGGCTCAGGCTGCTACTTTTACTTCTTTTATCGCCCTCCATGGCCAGCCCTGTGGTTGCCTTCTTCATTCTCCTTGTTTTTATTGTCCCTGTCCTGCTCCCACTCCTGTCATCATAGCGTCTTCACTATTTCTTTGGAAATTTGATTTTAGCCTTCTCCCTAGCTCACTTCTAAGACTGTCCCGGCCTCCAGTTAATTCAAATCACCAATGGCAGATTGACTTTAAAGCACAGCCTCTGTCAGGGAACTCTGCAGTTCCAGAACTTTGGAGGGCCACTGACTTAAGGGAAGTTGTCTCAGAGTTTTTAAGGCCATTACCTGAGAGCCCACTTGACCGGGATGGCCTGCTCTTCTAATTGTACTTAAACATACGATTGCTAACGCTGAACTCCACCAAATTCAATTGCTTTGATCACATTGTCATGGAATCATTTGTCAATTTGAATTAAATACAAGGAGCTTCTTTACCTGAAGAAGTGTGTACTTTCAACAATCTGGACAAAAAAGTTAAAATACTCGATATCTGTGGGAAACAGTTCCCAGGGTCACTTGATATCATTTTGGCATTTCTGCTAGTTTGTTTTTTCACGAGTCTGTTTTCCTTGAAGGCAGTAACATATCTTGGTTGCTAACTGGTTCTGTCTTCAGAGGTTAAAACAATGTTCATCTGAAAGTGAAACTTTCAATCTCAAGACAGATATGAGAACATTAAGATTTGAGAGGAATTTTGGAAAGGACATGTTCTGATGCTTCCTCTGACTGTTTCTCTTCATCTCACTTTCTGAATATCCAAGAGGAGATTTTCCAATAAAGTAAAATACAGTAATATAAGAAAACCAACCTTTTAGTTTTTTAGATGGCCCATTGATTTACCTTGAAGCTCATGGGGAAAATTGATTATCAAATAAGGCTTTTATTTTCCTTCTTCCAACTCTTCAAGCCTCATCTAGCCCTTGTTTTAAGAATTGGAATTGACATTTTGGTTTCAAAAACTTATAGTATGTCTGGGCAGTGGTTAGGCAGGTATTCGTCCACACAACAAATATCTTAAAAAACTGCTGATCTAAACAAAGCAAATTCAAAAAAAAAAAAAATCACTCCTTATTTTATCAAGCAAGCTGTATGTATTGAGTTTGCTGAAAAGGTTGAAGTTGTTAGCCAAGTCAAAAATTCTTAGAAGAGCGTATGTGTCATATAACTTTATCCTTCTCTAACTATCTGCCTGTATCCGCTCACCTTAAAATATCAAGCCTCCTCCAATGTTTACATTTCCCTGGAGTTAATAAGGATAACAGCAAAGCACTTTAAAATGCAACACCTCTCTAGGTGTTTCTAGAACTCGAAATGGCAGTGTCCTTGGCTTCCTGAATGGCTGAGCTCCTGAAGGCAGCACTGTCTTTGACATGGTTGAAGATGAGTAATTTGCTTCCTAGTTTCTTCACTTGCAGGACTTAAATCAAGCAAAAGCTCAAAGGATCCCTTGGGTCTTTAAGTTTTGTTTTTACTTTTCCTTTTCTGAGTGTTGTTAGAAGACAAAAAGAGGAATCAAAGGCCCTATTTAGAAAGACAAATCATCAAAATCATTCCTTAGAAAAGTCCTTTGTGATTTTTTTCTAAATGACTTTCTCTATTCAAATGTTCTTACATTTCTCTTATAATTATTATAATTTAATATGCGTTGAGTGACCTCAATTGATAAGTAGCATGATATGAATTTCTTATTTTAGACTATTAACATTCCCACAATGTACTTTAGAGATATTCAAATGTCGCTGCATGGCTTTTTCAATGGCAACAATAAAATCTTTCAGAGCTTTAATTGTTATAGAATCATGCAGATTTTATACCAGCTGGAAAAAAATGTACACTTACGCTTTTACAGATTATAAAAGAGTGATTCTGAACCTCTTCCATTTACTCATGCCCTTCCTTGTTTTCCAGCTTTATAAGGGAAAAAGAAATAAGTATTCCGAGTCCCTTGATTCATACATGGCATCCAAGTCAAATAAAGGTGTTGATTTAAAAAGACATGCTTTTCCCTTGAATTCTAGATTGCTTTGTGGATGTCGTGGTGGGATTTGATATCTCAACTCAGCAGAAAGGGCAGACTTTGCTCGAAGGCCAGTCTTGGACAGGAACCTACCTTCAAGAAATCTTACATGCCATCAGCTCCCTCAATGGGGTGAGCTGTGAGGTGGGCACAGAGACTCAGGTCAGTGTGGCTTTTCAAGTGACAAATGCCATGGAAAAGTACTCTCCCAAGTTTGAGATCTACAGTGAAAACATACTGAACAGCTTAAAAGGTATAACAGTTAAAGGACCATCTCTTCTCAATGCAAACCTCTTGAGTTCTCTATGGGATACATTTCAGAATAAATCAGCTGCTCGAGGAAAGGTAATGTGGTATTTTATTTGTTGGTCTATGGTTCCAATGAACTCCTCTTACTCATTTTTCTTTTTTGAATTCTTTCTTAGGTGGTCCTTTTATTTTCAGATGGATTGGATGATGATATTGAAAAACTTGAACAAAAATCTGATGAACTTAGAAAGAAAGGTACTGAACATGGGGGAGGAGTGGGAAGGGAATGCTTATAAATGTTACGATCTCAGAACTCAATTCTGGCTCTTAAATTTCCAGGCACTCAAATAACCCTGAATTTTCATTCTTTCTACTTTGTTCTCAACAAAGCAAATGAGCTCAGAACATTATGGTGTCTACTTTTTCCCTCATGCTCTGTGTGTATGAAACAGTGCTGAATACAAAGTCCTATCTTTTGTCTCATGTTACTATATTTCTTCCTCCTAACCTTTCCTGGAGAATGTTCCTTTCTCCCTTGCCCCACATTGTATAATATTGCTACTTCTTTAGTGTTAGCTGAACAGTATATTTCTCCTTGACCAAGGAATGGGAGAGTTTTAACATTTTCTTTTAACACTCTTAAAGTTTTAAGAGTTGCAAGCATTGTTGGACAAGTTACTTATGTTTTGAGCCTTTTTTTTTTTTTTTGGTTTTGGTTTGTTTTTTTGTTTTGGAGCTTTCTAATCAGTTCCTTCCTTGAGACCACAGATGGACCAACCATGGTGTTTATGAATTTTTAACGCTCTGGCACCAGGCTTTTGGAACCAAAGGCCAATCTGATTTATTGTCAGTTCTTATTAAAATATGGATCAGTGGAAGCAAAATAGACCCATGTGTTCTGGCTTCCCTAAGAATAGAAATCCTCTCCTGTAAGTGGGTGCTATTGTCGCCCCACCCAGATCCCCTCTGCTGGCAGGCTCACCCATCCCTCCAGCTGCTGTGTTGGCTACTAACGACTCACAGCTTACTCCTTCTCTGAGGACTGTCCTTGGCCAGGGGGAGCCCCCTCACCTGGAAGGTTACTCCCCAGCCCGGTGCTGTGGTGCACTTTATGCTCCAGAACTTCGTGGGATCAAGCCAAGGCTAGGCTCCAGCTGAAGCACTGTCTTTCTCAGCAGTTTCCCCTGCCCTGTCCTGTTTCCTCACCCCTTTTCTTCTGTGCATGCTTCCTCAACAATTTGCATGTCTCCAAATCCCTATCTCAGGCTCTGATTTTAGGGAGCCAGATCTAAGACATCTACCTCTCAGGTTAGCTAAGGAACACTGACTGGACACTTTCTTTTCTGTTTGGTTCTCTCTCCTTAATCTTAAACAAATTGCAATATTCTCTGAATTTACAGCTGGAAAGTAAGGGTTTTTATTTTATCTTCTATTTACTACATCTGCCTTGTTTTTATTCTATCAAGTTTTGGCCTTTGTTCATGAACTGTAATAGAAATTTTAATAAGGACTGAGAACACCACCCTAGATTGCTTAGTTTGGGTAGATTTTTGTTTGTTTGTTTGTTTGTTTCAGCTTTTCTTCGTGGGGAAAAGATGTATGTCTTGCAGACAACATTAGAGTTTCTTCCAGGAAGTGCTTTGGAATACCCAGAAGTCTAAGACCAATCCTCTTTCTTCCAGCTCCCACTGAAAAACTAATAAATGAGAATCAACTTCAGAAGCTAGATTTTTTAATAACATCCTCAGAAATTTAGAATCTTAGAATGGAAGAGATGAAGAAATTATGCCCATAATGTTCTTTGAAAGGTCAAATGGCTCTCATTATGGGCATGAAGTACCTCTAGCCCTGGCTTCCCATATGATTTCAGTTGATGCTGGGCTCTATGATTCATTGTTCATATTGGCCTGGAAGAGCCTCCTTAATTTGAGGCCTATGTAGATACCACACAGGATCTCAGGCCCCATCCCACACCTGCATCTCGACATGTAAACTGTGGCATCATCACTGAACAAGAGGAGACAAGGAGAAAAGAATGCTTGATGGTGGCTTTATAACTTGTCCATGTGGATTGGGGTTTGAATTAGTTTATTAATTTTGTATAATAGAATATAATACCCTAGAATCTACTCAGTGATTCTTTATTCCCCCAATTCTAAAATCTTTTCTTTCTTAATTCATTTTTAGAAATTGAATACACTTTATTTAAGACCATATGACACATTTGTTGGATGAGTCTAAAAGGTAGAGTACTTTGGAGTACCCCGATCCTGAGAAAAGCAGGAATACATAATAGCTATATGCACATTTCCTGCAAATCAACAATCCCATGATTCTCATAACGCTTAAATATTTCCTGTAATTTATTTAAAAAATCAGATGTGAGAAGATTTTTTTCCCTTTTATAAATAGACTCATTGGCATGCCTTCGCCTGATCACTAAACTCCAATCCATGTACAGAGCATTGCCTCTCCCAGCTCACCCTACAACCTCTTCCCCCCGCCCTCCTCATTTCCATTCTAGCAAAATGACCAACTGTCCTGGTTTGCTTGGGACAAGACAGGAACTTCCAGCACTAGAACCAGGAAAGTGCCAGGCAAACCAGGACGAATAGGTCACCCTATTTCTTTGGTGGTTCTTTCTTTATTCCACTTCAGCCAGCCATTCTGTTTGCCTCTCCTAAAACTTGAGCCTCTCCAATATGTCCTTGCCACATTATTCCTTTCCTTCTCCTCTCATCTACACCTCACTTCATTCAAAATCACATCATATAAACTTATTTGAGAAGGTGTTCTTGATGCTTAGCCAAGTCTTCGAACTTTTCTTTATTCTGGCCCATTGGCATCCAAATCGCAGCTGAAGAATTCTTTACCCATCCATAATAAAATAAGAAAACTTAGGCCAGTGGAGTCAGATTTGCGTTAAGCTAAATTTGTTCAATTTTAGGACTAGTCTTTATTCCCTGGTTATATTCTTAGTGCATTTTTGTTGTTACACTATCTTTTGTAGGCTTTGGAATCGAGCTGTCTATGTGAAAACCTAAAAATATCACTTGAACCAGTCACTTAACCTCCCCAAGCCTCAGTTTGCTTATCTGTAAAATAGGGCTATAATCATATGTACCTATAGTGTTGTAATTGTATCTTACAAATAAGATAATGCACATAAAGCACCTAACCAGCTCCAGGCACACAGTTAGCTGTTAGCAAACGCTAGCACCATTGCTGCGGTGGTTACTCCCTCCACCATGATGATTGCCAGGTTTCTTACCGTCATCAATTAATGTTTTTACTTAGCAAAATAAGTCATTGGCAATCCTGTGTTAGTCCTAACAGTATTTTTAGAAATAATCTTATCCCTAAAATCCCAAAGCCTAAGAGCCACAGCTCTAGATGATTGTGCATCATTTGTTCCTAATTACCTGACAATAGGTCTAGCACTGTCTTTTATTATTTATAGTTCTAACTGGATAGTCGATTTCTTATCGGGTCATTTAGAGCTGTGCTTGTCAAATTTTAATGTGCATAAAAACCACCTGGGGATTGTGTTAAAATGCAGATTCTGATTCAGTAAGTATGGGAGCGGCCTGAGATTCTGCCTTTCTCATAAGCCCCCAGGTGATGCCAATGCTGCTGCTCCAAGGATCCCCCACTGAGTGGCAGAAATGTAGAATATTTACTTTCTTGATATGTGAATGCCTCTGTATTTTAGCATGCTCTTCGCTAACTTTTAACTCACTGTCTCACTTCAAATCATCGTGGAACTAGAAGTTTTGTTACCATTTCCCCTGTTTCCAATTTAATTAGTTTTGAAAAATATAATTCCTTTTGTGCTCATATTATAGCCTCATCACTTGTCAGATTTGCATCATGTAGTTGGGGGAAGTAGACAATAAAATGAGAGTTCTTCTTGCAACCGAGAATGACAATTTAAATATGTTTGCAAAAAGATTAAAGTAACTAAATCCACCTCAACTGGAGAATTGTACACTGTGTTGACTAGGTCTGAATGCCCTCATAACTGTTGCTCTGGATGGACCTGTAGATTCCAGTGACTCAGGTGATCTTCCCTACATTGAATTTGGGAAAGGATTTGAGTACAGGACACAGCTCACTATCGGCATGAGGGATCTTGGAAGCCGGCTATCAAAGCAGCTGGTAAGTTATTCAGAAAAGGCTGGTGAGCTTAAATTTTCAATTACTGCATATAGACTTAATATTTATACTTATGGATTTCAGCTAATGGTGTTTATTTGGGAGAGAAGAAAGACTTTTCTGAATTAGTGAACAGCCTGAATAAGAGGGTGTTTGGTGGCAATGTAGTATGTCAAGGCATGTTTAACTTATATGTTTGGCAAAAAAAAAAAAAAAAAAAGAGGAAGAAAAAGAAGGGGAAGAGCAGACAAAATATTTAAATGGCACCTACAATTCTGCCCAAATTATAGTCAATGAACATGAGTACCAAAGAGAATCTGAGATGTGAGCATGAATCGGCTATTCCCTCAGCCAGCCAGTTTTCACATCCTTTACAGATCCTAAGCATAATAGCTTACCCCACTGAATATAATTCTAGTGTTGAAGATGTATTTTTCCTGCAACATGGCCTATAAATGAGAGCAAATTATATTTGGAGTTCAACTAGCAAGAACAATCTGCTCTAATGCTGGAGGGAAAACTAGTGACAATAACCCTCATATGTTGTACTTTATCAGCAGTTGAACCAGGGTTGTCATGACTCTGGGATTTTCACCTTATGTTCTATGTTTGGAACCTAATGTTGTATCTCCATCATATTCATTTCAGAAACATACAACAATTCAAACTTGAGTGGTGAAGTGTTACCAAGCTACTTTAATGAATGGCTGATGATTTGTAATTTGCTTATAATTCATAATATCTTTAATCACCATATGAGAACACTTTCCAAGAAAGGGCTAGTTCCTGCTATTTTTCTACCTATCAATTTATATGTAAATATTTAAACAGTTTTTTTCAGTGTAGTAATTATGTAAAAATAATATAAAAACTTTTCAGAATTCCTTCTTACCTAGGAAGATAGTGTTTATTTTACAAAATGTATTTTTCTGCCTGCTACTGTTTGAAATCAGTATTGGTAATTCATAGAGAAAGTTATTCTTTAGAACAAACCCATCGGTTTTTAGATATCACATAAATGGAACACTATGTAAGAAACATAATCAATTTGAGAAATAGATCAATTTTAATGTTAACAGTAATAGATTTGGTGCTATAGGATTTTGGTGATCCAAAGAAAATTTATATTGTCTCATATGAAGTAATAGAATCATTTTGTTATTGTTTGATTTCACATGTTTCCAGTGTTATGGTTTTCTCTGAAATTTTCAGGAAAAGAGGGAGAATTTTATAATGTCAAAAGGACATTATAATAGGAAATAAAGGGAGAAAATCGCTAAATTTTCTTACAACCATGTGTTGTAAAATTTTTCATTTTTTGTTGCACTGAAATTTAATGGGAAATTTCACAATATGAAGATTGATTCTACCCCACTAAAGTGAAACATAACATTGACAGCAAATAGAAGTTTCCTAAAAATAACTCTGATGGGTTAATTGTAAAAATGGTAATGCAATATGTCAGCTATTCAGGGGATGACTAAGTCAGTCCAGGATGAAATTCACTCACATTTTTAAATATATAATATGGGGTTTTTTGGCCAGAGTATAAAGAGGAATATTCTCCCCAGAGCCCCATCCTCTGCAGCAAATGCTTCCAAAATGTTGGACATGTAATTGGTGTTTTTGAAATCTTATCGAAAGTGTTCTGGAAGAATTTATCACTGGACTCAGTTCCAAGCAGTGTTACATTGGGCATTGTCTAATGCCCTAGCACACCAAGATTTTACAAAATGGGGAAAGGAGAAAACAGCACTCATTCATTTTATTTGAACAAAGCTTTTGGGGCAGAATTATAGAAGGTAATCAACAATACCATGGTCAATGTCGGGGTGGGGTGGGGCGGGGCAGGAACAGGCAACCACACTAATAAATTAGTATGTAGTGAGTTGGCCATGGCTACACTGATACCATTTTGAGAACACAAAATATTTTTGAGTTGAGTTGGAATTTCTCAAATGGTGGAGAATGCAGATCACAGAGGAAAGATGAGAAGCAAAAGAATATTTCATGCATTCCTCTAGTGCAGTCATTTTAATGGTGAACAGGCTTCCGAGACTGTGGTAGGAGTCTGGATCACATGGTTGAGCTTTGTACACATGATTTGGGAAGCAATACCACCAAATGTAATATATTTCCCACTCTCTCCCAAGGTCAATGTTGCTGAAAGGACATGCTGCTGTTTGTTCTGCAAGTGCATTGGAGGAGATGGCTCAATGGGAGATTCTGGACCACCAGGGAAAAAGGTGATTTTAGTTCAGGTTTATGGTTCACTTTAATTGAATTGTAGTATGTCTTTCAGACATGGATTTAGGTAAAAATCGGGGTGCTTTTAACTTCCAGATAGAGTCACTAAGGTAAATAGTTTATTATACTCCCTTTTTTATAAGTTGAAGTAGATAGTCATGGATTTTCCTTGGTATTTTAAATTGAACAGTTTTTTAAAAAAGTTTTAATAGAAGTCTTAGGAGAAACAACTGTCAAGATCATTGATTATCCAGTGTTCTGGCAGTGATGACAAGGATACAGAAAAATCAGCTGTGATGGCTCATGTTGAATAATGAAAACCTCCTTAATACCAATAGCTCATCTTGGCATTCAATTTTAATGATGGCAGTCATTAAAATCAAGTAGAAGATATTTTGTGTAGTCTGCTGAAAATCACACTAGATCAGATCAATCTCCCATAACAAACGATGTTAAGATGTTTTGTTTAGCTTTAGCCAGGTCAAATGTTATCACAGATATATGCCCCAAAACAGGCCAATGATTAAAAAATATTAACAGTAACCAACAACATTGATCTATATATTTCCTAACCAAGAACAGTTTATGTACCCTTATGTAAAAATATTGTTTTGAACTTTAAGAAATATTCAAATATGTATAAGCACACTATGGATATGTTAAATAATTTCAATGCTCTTGTTTATATATGTGTTTCATTTTTGAATAATTTATAGATAGCAACTATATTCCCAAATCACTGGGACTGTGTCTCTGAATAAATTTTTTGGACCAATTATTTCCTGAATGCTTCAACTTCATGTCAGGAGAAGGGCAGGTTTTTTTCTTTTTTAAAAACAGGCCTCAGAAAGAACGGAAAGAAATGTGTGTGGTCTCTTTTTCTATGTGTAGCATAAATCCTAAAAAAAGAGGTTTTTTAATGAAAAGAAGATAATTCCAGTCTGTCAGGGGCAAATACAGCTGTGTTCGCTTGAATGTTTGTCTCAAAAAAAAAACTCCAGTACTATATATAAACCCAGAGAGAGTTACAGACAATATTATTATTGCACATGGACGCACACCGTTGAGTTATCTGGAGACTTGTCACAAAATTCCATTTCTTTTTATGTATATAAAGGCAGCCTAGGTTGGGAAGGAAGAACTATTTTTTTCAAGCTCTTTATTACACATGAACTAAAACTGTAAAGCTGAAGAATTTTGCTTCATTACCTTTGGGTTTTGGTCTATGGATGCTAATGTTTTCTCCCGTGTCTTATTTCCAGGGATCCCCGGGTTTTAAAGGCAGTGAAGGTTATCTGGGAGAGGAGGGCATTGCTGTAAGTCAAGGATTTGTTCAACTCCATTTATCTCTAAGAACACATCTACAATATGAAATACCTTGAGTCAATTCAGAGGGAAGCAAGGAAGGTCGAGTTCTAAAGATTCATGTGCGCAAAACCTAACGTCTTTCTTATCTTCGCTGTGCTTTGCTTCTGGTGGTCAGCAGTGGTTTATTAACCAGCTGTCTCCTCTTTGACTCTCCACCAACATTGCACAATGAATTCAATGCAAGAGTTTTCTTCTTCACTAGGGGAGTTGAATCACTGCTATTTCCCCTGTCCTGGAACATTTTGCAAAGGTAAACCCACTTGCCACCTTGTTTATCAAGGACCTCACTCTTTCTTGCATTCATCCATCCGTCCTTCCATCAGTCCTTCCATCCAAATGTTTCTTTAACAATTAAGTATTAAACATCTTACCATTTACCACATTATTTGTCAAAGACCTTAATCATTAATGTAATTTATTAATTTATCAATTTAACAAATATATATCAAATATCTTATCATGCCCCAGGCATAGTGCTAGGCCCCAGAAATAAGAAAAATAAATAAAAGGAAAAATATGGTTTCTACCTCAGGAAACTTCTAGACTAGTGGAAACGCAATGAGTTCCAGTTGTTATATACAAGGGCTATACTAGAAGTATACAGAGGTACAGAGGAGTGTGGCAGAACAAAATACTTAGGTAATAGCTTTGGCTGAAGTTGGGGCTTGAGGGGGAAGGCTGCAAACAAGGGGTGATGCTTGGGCAGACACTTGAAGGACAATAGGAATTTCTTCAGGCAAAGTTTGTGGGAAGGAACATTCTACTACAGAGGAAACAGTGCATTCAAGGACATTTAACTGAGTCAGAGAATTGCATGTTTGCAAAATAGCACATGGTCAACATGGCAGGAACCCAGGATGCTACAGGGAGGAGGTTATATATAGGAAGAAGACCTAGGCTATTGGTAGTCTTGAATACCCTGCAGAAGATTTGGATTGTGTCTTCTAGTTGATGGGAAGTCACTGAATGGTGTTGAGCACAGCAGTAAAAATGATGGGGGTGTAGGCCGGGCGCAGTGGCTCACGCCTGTAATCCTAGCTCTCTGGGAGGCCGAGGCGGGCGGATCGTTTGAGCTCAGGAGTTCGAAACCAGCCTGAGCAAGAGCGAGACCCCGTCTCTACTAAAAATAGAAAGAAATTAATTGGACAACTAAAAATATATAGAAAAAATTAGCTGGGCATGGTGGCGCATGCCTGTAGTCCCAGCTACTCGGGAGGCTGAGGCAAGGAGGATCGCTTGAGCCCAGGAGTTTGAGGTTGCTGTGAGCTAGGCTGACGCCATGGCACTCTAGCCCGGGCAACACAGTGAGACTCTGTCTCAAAAAAAAAAAAAAATGATGGGGGTGTTTAGAAAGCATGCTCAGGCTACATTTTGGATGATGATAAAGTAGGGTTATAGGCAAAATCTTACAGTCATAGGTGCAAGACAAAGAGGTCTTAATCTGGGCTTGGGATAGTATGACTAGATTGAAAGGACATATTAATAACTCAGTGACCACTTGGGGAGAGAGAAGCCCCACCCGGGCAATCTGCAAGTGGGATCCAAAGCAAAAGGTTATCCTCAGGGTAGCTCTGATTTGTTTCCACTCTTAGTTTTTATAAGTATGAATTCTGGATTGTAAACCATGAGCAGTCACACATTTTTTCCAACAAAAGCTTGTCAAGTTTCCAAGACAGATTCCAAATTACCATAGAAAAAGCTCATCTGGATATGTGCTCTTTCTCAGGGAGACAGAGGAGCCCCCGGACCCGTGGGAGAGCCAGGTACTAAGGGATGCCATGGCACCAAAGGTCCTAAGGTAAGAGTCGCATAACACATTGCAAAGTCTTCCCAACATTAATTCTGTTGTCCTGTGCTAACTACTACTGTCCTTTCTATTTTCAGGGAAACAGGGGACTAAGTGGACAGGAGGTATAGTACCAGGCCACATTCATTTATCTGCCTATCTGTCATCTAGAAATATTTTTTTGAGATTATTGAACTATAAATTATCCAACTGAAATTCATATTGACATTCCTTTTTTATTACCAGCCATTTCATTTTGTTTATTTCTATTCTTTATTGTGGGTGATGTATATTATTTGTTATAGTTTCTATTACTGAGTAATCTTTGATGTTACCCAGGTCCAGCCTAACAAAGAGGCTGTATGTGAAACACAAAATTAGACTAGTTTTGTTTTGTATCTGACTTCTTTCCACATGCATGTAATGCACTCTATTCTAACCACATCTGCATCTTTCTTTTTCAGGGAGAAGCTGGGGAAATTGGACTTGATGGATTAAATGGAGAACAGGTACCTTGTACCATAGTGACCCTTCTGAGCTACTTCCCACCACAAAAATGGGACTTTGAGGGTTTTTTTCCTCTGTTTTTTTTAGGGTGACAGTGGTCTTCCTGGAAGAAAAGGAGAAAAGGGTGATGAGGGATCCCAGGTAGGGATTCAATAAAAGGACAACATAAAAACTGTACTGGGAATTAAAGTGTATTGATGGAGTAGAACACCTACCCTGGGTGTATCAGTCTGCTATTGCCACAGAATTGTTTTGTGACAAACAACAAAAGCTCAATCACATAGAACAAATACAACAATACACACCTACTTCTTATGTGTCTGAGGGGTTCAGCTGATCTAGGCTGGGCATGGCTGACCATGGCTCATGTGTCTGTAGGTTGGCCAAGGACTTTGCTCCATGTGTCTCTTATCCTCCTGTGACCAGGAACTAACCGGGCCATGTTGGCCATGACCCTTTCATGACCTTGGCAGAAGCATAAGGGAGCAAGTGAAAACATATGAGGCCTCGTTTGGTAACTCTCACAGCAACACTTTCATTTCTTTCTCTTGGCCAAATCAAGTCAAGTGGCCAAATAGGGGAAGGGAATCTCACCCACCATGGTTGGAAGTCACTGCAGTTACCTGGCAAAGGACATAGAAACTGGGAGGAGTGGATTGTGGCCACTAAGGACAAGCAGCTACCACATCAAGAACAGAAGTAGGGTGTTGACAAGGATGTGTGGTGCAAGGCAGCGCCTTGAGGAGTGCATGCCACTCATTTCTGTCCAGAATAGATACCAACAGCAGTCATGCTTCCCTCATCTGCTTTGTCTTTAGAGAGTGAGCAGTTGAGTCAGAAACCTGCTTTATAACTGATGCAACCACTCTGGGCAAATTGTATAATATTACTGAATCTCTCCTGCCTTATATGAGAAAGGTAATGAGCCATTCCTGCTTCGTAGAATCGCTGTAAAAAGTGAACAAGACAACAAATGTATCTGGAACACAGAGTTCTCCACTGTGGCAAATAATTGAGTTCATGATTAAATTATTTCTATGATGCTTGAAACTGATTTTTTTATTGTTCCTCTTTCCAGTTTAGAAGTAACCTTAGTTAGAAAAATATTTATTCACACCAGGGAGGAGATAATCCCTTTGCTTTTATTAATTTTATTTAAAAGTCTTGCCTTTGATGACTCAAAAAATAAATAAATAAAAGTCTTGCCTTGTTCTTATTCTGATTTGTATCAATTTAAGGGAAGCCCAGGAAAGAGAGGGACTTCTGGTGACCGTGGAGCAAAGGGCCTGCGAGGAGATCCTGTAAGTGCCTGGGCTGCATGGGCTGTGTGAACGGGAGTCAGGGCTCGTTCCCATCCGCACTTCTGGTAGGGAGAGGTGTTTCCATTATAATGTACTACAATAGCAATCGTGAGTTTGAAACATCACTTAAGTCTCCAAAACCTTAATGAATTAAGACTGAGATTTGTTTTTAAGTGTTTATTGAACTGTAGCATACATCAGAAGAGTACACAAATTATGAAGCTCAGCTTGACGACTATGAATACACCTGTGTAGTCACCCAGGTAAAGAAACAGAACATTAGCAGCATCTCAGAAGCCCCCCTCATGCCTGCACCAGTCACAACCCACCCTCCCCAAGGTAATCACTATCCTAGCACCATAAATCGGTTTTACCTGTTTTTGAACTTTGTCTAAATGGAATCGTACAGTGTCTAGTCTTCTCTTCCCGGGTGCTTTTGCTCAGCTTTGTGAGATTCGTGCACGTTATTCATTCAATCTCATGGCTGCATAGTATTTCATTATGTGAATGTACCATAATTTAGTTATCCATTCTACTATTGATAGATACTTGGGGTGTTCCCAGTTTTTGTTGTTATAAATAGTGCTGCTGTGAATATTCTTGTACATATTTTTTGGCGCACCTTTGTGTACATTTCTATTGAGTCAATACTTTAGGAGTAGTATTTCTAGGTCATAACATGTATGGTCATACTCAGCTTAAGTTTTTATGCCCAAACAGTTTTTTGAAAAATGTTTATACAGATTTATACTCCCACCAGCAATGTACTAGCAAAGTGTACTGTACACCCATTGGAATGGCTAAAATTTATGAAAACTAACATTACCAAATGCTAATGAGAATGTGGGACAACTGGGGACCTCGTGGGACTTTTTAACATATCCTTCCCAAGGATATGCTAGGTTGATCCACGAAAAAAATTGGTGCAATATATATCCTCAAATGCAAATGTTAGATATGCATTGATGATAACTTTATTTAAAAAGCTGAGAAATTCGCACTTGAAGACAGCATTGTTTACTTAAGTGACATCTTCTGATAACAGTCTGGTGACCTGAGAGTTAAGTATCTAATTTAGAACCAGAAAACTATC
Source organism: Propithecus coquereli (assembly GCF_000956105.1). Taxonomy (NCBI): domain Eukaryota; kingdom Metazoa; phylum Chordata; class Mammalia; order Primates; family Indriidae; genus Propithecus; species Propithecus coquereli. Next base: position 7,606,886 of record NW_012136080.1, read on the forward strand.
CACATATAAGTATAATTAAGAAATACCATAATACTTTAAATACAAAGACATTTCAGTCATCTATGTATGATCAAAAATTTATTCAGGGTATTGCTATACAATTTCCATTGACTTTCATCAGAATTTCTCCTAAATTGTCTGCTATAGATCTTGTGATTATATAACATATTTAAAAGAATACTGTAAAAGGATTTTTATTTTAAAACGCATGTTTTATGACTTCAATGTGGCTGAAAATCCAGCCCACTAGAGCTTCTCTGTAAAGTGCTGTTTGTCACTATACTGACTTTTGGTGGTTTTTCAGTATATAACAATTCTTCCCACCATTTGGAAACATACATCTCAACTCTTTGTGCTTTATTACATGTGGTTTTTGTGGGTTACTATTTCAAGAAAAATTCAGGAGAACAAGATCTGTAGAATAAATAGATCACACAATAATCAGATTCATAGGATTCATAGGAATGCATGCACATGGCCCAAATATCCGAAATTCTAGCTTATTCAGATAGAATTTCTGATCACATGAAAGCTCATTTGTCTATTTGGAATTTTTCATCTTGACTGGGAGATTTTTTTTTTTTTTAATTTCATGTAATGTTGAGGGGAAATTGAATTAAATTATTATCTGATCTATAAAGGCTAGAAAGATTTATCATTGACAACGTATCATTATTGGGAAACCATTTCTCATCGTAAATGTGTTAGATGATGTTCTTCTCTCCAGTTGTATGGATAGAAAAAGACTAAATCAGTTCATATTCACATTGACCAAACAACTTATCCACATAAAATTTGGGTTTTGGGCCGGGCGCGGTGGCTCACGCCTGTAATCCTAGCTCTCTGGGAGGCCGAGGCGGGCGGATTGTTTGAGCTC
>NW_012136080.1:7608070-7655387 GCF_000956105.1 Propithecus coquereli
TACAATAAGGGGCTTATATGAGCAGTGGAATAAAATTCTGAACTTTGTATAAACTTCCTTTTCCTCATTCACCTTTTTCACCAAAATACAATTTTCTAATATTATAATTTAGATATACCCTGCTTGGAGAATTGAAGACACAAATATTTAAATTTAATTGAAGAGACAAATATTTAAAAAGAAAATGTATAAAATAATATTTGACTTTGGCAGGTAGAGGAAAGAAGTAATTTTTCATGTACATTTTAGTAATATCAGTTATATAAAATAAATTCCAAGCCCATCTTTTTCACCCCATTAGCTTATAAGCTCTGTAAGTGCAAAAACTATTTGTTTTAAAAGCTTAGTAAGTATCTGGAACAAAGCTATGTCTCTGTTGGTGATCGCAAATTAGTTATTGATTGATGAAGGTAATCTGGACTGCTGTCAGCCCAACAGCCCCACAGCTGGTACTCAGCAGGACTGGGTAATTGTTTCCCCTCTCAATTTATTGGAGCATTGACTGTATTGACCGGCTCAATTGATTAATTCAGCATCATGGAGACACAGCTCTGTTTGTGGTCCTTACTACCAAAGTTAGAAAGCTTTCGGTTTGACCTGCCCAAGCATAATATCCCACGATGTGTGCCTGTTTTCAATGATTTCCTGCTGGAACATTTGCATTAATATTGGGAAAAACTCAAGATTCAAGGATTTCCTGAAAACCAGAAAAGTAAGGTGAGCATATAGGGTTAGTGTATTGGAGCAGCCATGTGTCCAGGAAGAGAAAGAGGGACTGGATGGCAGATAGAGTCTTCAGCCTTGTTTAGCGTGCTCACATTATTGTGGTAGAACCCATTACAAACACTAGCCTTCTCCCAAGAGTAGGAGAGAGTAAAATTTACCAATTTTAGCATAAATTTGCCCAGGTTCCAAGAAACAAGAAGGAAAATTAAGAGAAGGGTTGGCAGTAACAAGAAGGAGGAACCTCCTATAGACTTAAATATCACAAGATCTATACGTTTGGAAAGGAGAACTTCATTTCTTATAAAGGGTTGCAACCTGCAGGCTGGGAACAGAGCATCTGGCACCTCAAAAGCCGGCACCTCAAAGGAGGAAGGGTAGAACAGGAATGTATGCTGAATGGGTTGGGTAAACATACATGTATAACAGGTTATAGGAGGGGCTATGAATATTTGTGAAGGGGGTCACATGCATGTGTGGTAAACATACATCTTACATGCATGCCATGTTCACTTTGGAGTGGGGACTTTAAAATGCAGTAAAATCAGGCTCTATTTGTCAAAATGTGAAACTCAGGACACAAAGACACTTTGTACTCAGCCTCTGTAAACTGACCAGAACCAGTCTGTGGTCAGTGGTAATTATTTGGGAAGGAGTATGTTGTGAAACTGGTCAGCTGTTATGTTGAAACTACAAAAAGGGAGTGGGGGTTTGTCCGTGGCATCAGGCGAATGGTTGTACGATAAGTCTAACAAATCCCCTTGTCCTGTCATGGCCAGAAACAGTTTTTAAAGTTTTCTAGGGTCTCCTTGGCCAAGAGGGGTCTTTTCAGTCTGTTGGGGTCTTAGGATTTTATTCTTACTCCACACTTCAAACCCAGGATAAGAGGAGTTGTACACACACACATTACGTCCCCCTTGCTTCCCTTGGTTATGCCATCTGTGGGAGCTCCTTGCTTGCTTCCCACACACTCACTTTAGCTCTCAGTTCTCTCTCATAATGTCAAGCGTGGAGGAAAAGAAAACACTTATAAGCCATTTATAATTTTAACCTACTTCTGCTTTCAACTGGGTTGGACTTCTCTTGTCAACTTTTTGAGGGAGAGCTAAATAACTCATACATAAGGTACATTTTTAAGGAGAAATATTCAAATCTATTAATTTTTCTCTTTATTTTCTATTTTTTAGGGAGTTCCTGGATTTGATAACAGCATAGAAGGACCCAAGGGCTTGAAGGGAGAACGTGGAAGACAAGTAATTATGTGGGCATTTGAGAGTCAGCTTGTAAAATGACAGTGCTACAACAGTGAGGCTGAGCTTCTTAGTGATAGAATATGAAATGCCTCACAGAAAAAATTTGGAATCAGAGTGGATATACTTGGTACAGGGAAACTGTTTTTAGGAGCAAAAAGATCTTTACTACTGCCTATCTGCTACTCTGGGATTTGAGAAACATTCTCTAAATTTGGAGTGAGACTTACTTTACCAAGCCGTACCCTTGATGTCTTCATTCATGAATAAAAGCATCAGAGCTCTAACTTATCATATAGGGCTAGATGATAGAAAGAACTGTGCTAGCAAAAGAGTTGTTGGCCTTCCCAGTATCTGGAAGACACATAACCTGAAAAGACATTATTAATAGCACATTATAAAAAGAATAAGATATAGTAGATCTATATGGCTCATACCATCAAGAAAAGTCTCTTGCAATTAATCTCATGAAATCTCACAAGTCACAATTTGGTCAACTTCCTTTTCAGGATTTTAAAAAAATATTAATAGTTATCTGGAAAATGTGTGTCTCTGGATCTTCTTGATGAGAAATTTCCCTTGATGACTCTACCTAAGGAAGAAGTATGATATGTTGGAAAGGACTTGGCTTTGGAGACAGGCCTAGGTCCTGGCTCATGCTCTGCCCCTTGCCAGCTCTGAGGCTTTGAGTCACTTTCTATAAACCTTGATTTTCTCATCTGCAAAATAAGGTGAACAGCCTACTTTAGAAGGTTATGGTGGGAATTTAATGACTGACCCTGCCACATCATAACTGATTCCATGCTTCTGTATCTTGGGAAGACTTGTGAGTATTACGAGATTTTATTTACAGCATGGTGTTAATCTAGACAGGTTAGCCAAACAGCACAAGACATCCAAAGGTAGAAATCCACACCAATAGCACCATACCTAACACAGTATGCTTCAGTTATCCACGCTGTAGTGACACAGTAGGGACAGTTTGATTTGTGTACTCTGAGACATGTTCCTCAAACACAAGTGTGGTGAGTAGATGAAGTAACCCATGTCATAGCATTTAGTCCTTCTGTCCCTCATCATCCACCTAGAGATGTGATTTACGATCAGTGGAAGTTAATGCCACATTCCACAGGGCTCACTGGTATGAGCCCATCTAGCCTCCCTAGAGTACAAGCTGAGGTTAAAGGGGAAGTGCGTCCGTGCAGTGTAATTACCATCACGCATCTGTCTGTTCCTTTGACAGGGTAGAAGAGGCTGGCCAGGCCCTCCCGGAACACCAGGCTCCAGAAGAAAGACAGTAAGAGCCCTTCTAGACAAGGAGACCCACTGCTCTGGTAGCTTCTGTCGTGATGAAAATGGCTGATTGTGGGGAGCGGGCGGAGTGGTTCTACTGGGGCTCACTCCCTTGGGGAAACTGACTGAGGACCAGTTTCAAAGTCTCAGAATAGGGCTGGCAAAGGACTTGGGAAATAACAAAAATAACAGAATTTCTATGCTTTCTTGGAAAAGCAAAGAGATTATAAAAGACAATCTTTATCCAATAAGAAGAGATAACTTTAATGAAATACACTTAAATGCCTGCATTAGGGTCTAAATTCAGCCTGTCTTGTCTCATTTACAAGGTTTTTCTTTCCATTCTTTATTTAGTTATCCAGCTTTCTCTAATTTTTTCCACCCCCCCCAACCCAAATAAAAAATGCTTTAAAATTAAGCACAAATAAAAACTAGTTTAGTTTGTTGCACTAATTACTCATTGTATTTTCTGAGCAGAAGTTCCTAGAAACAGCTATTACACTCCATGAAGAAATTGTTTTTGTATCTTGGAGCATACCCATGTTCTTTGCAAGGCAGAGAAAATGGAAATCAGAGCAGTGATTAAGTTTAAAATGTGCAGAACTTGATTGCTGGAAAAGTGCTTTAATAATGCTGTTTTAATGCATATAAAGATAAAGAAATACATTTGCTATTCATTTCACTTTCTAAAAGGGTGTAGCCAGCTTACATATCCCTGGAAAACATTTTCAACTTAAAGAATATCATCCAGGAAATCCTGGCACATAAGGATGTACTTTTACTGTTTTATAGTCTCTAGAGGCTAGCACAGTATCACTATGTGTTATTTCGACCACTCCATGCCTAAGAAATATGGCCCCCATCTTGGGTTATAGATTCAACTGTGTCATTCAGAAGTAGAAGTAGGATGTTTAGTTAAAGATGGCAGAGTAAAGGTGTTTTTCACACTATCCGTGTTTTGTGCAATTCATCAAAAACAACAAGAGAAATTAAAAATAGAAAAAGAATAAACACAGCTTCAAGCCACAAATGATGACAAATACTGTCCAAACATTTCTACATCTGAACCATAATGAGTGAGGATTTAGAGAACTGGCACAAATCAACTCAGACTCAAGCAGGAATCAGATTTTTCTAAAAGTAACTGCCGTAGCCCTAAAAGAGCTGGTGAACAAAATCCAGGGGCACTGTAAATTTTGAGAGGAGCAGGGAATATACCTATTGAAACACAGTTCAACAGAAGAGGCAGAATGAATGAGAAACCAAAAAATACTCCATTTTTATTATCTACAACTAGTGACCAAGGCCATAGAGGCTGCAAACAATGAGAGAAGCAACACTGACTATCACAGCTCAGAGAAATTATGATTTAAGGGACTTTGTGTGAGTTCCACGAATCTCTTAAATGTCAAAAGCAGGAGGAAGATGTATCCCTAAGGTAAAAGAAATAATTCATTTGTTTGGGGCAATGTATCTATGTCAAAACTACCAGCCCAGCTCCAGCTACACCTCTCCATTAGTTCTTCAATAAATAGGTGGTCCTATTCAAAGATGGTTAATGACCAAAAGTTTTAATAATCTTTATTATTAATTAGATGATTAATCAGGACCTATGTATAGGAGCTGCAAGACAGAGAAGAAAAACCATGAGCAAAAGGCAGATAAGTCCTCACTAGAAGAGGAATTACTTAAGGAAAAATTTGAATTCTGGCAATCAATTCTTCAAAGTCTCAAAGAAACAAAGACAACATTATTGTTCTTTTAAAAAGTTCAAAGAATTGACAAGACAATAGAAAGTAAAGCAAGCTAGTAGTGCTTGAGGAGCAATGCAAGGAAAAAATGTACTGCAATGTAAGATATGTTACCAGATGACATTTCTAATTCTGTTTTATTTTTATTCTCCTATTCAAGTAAAATTAAATGTAATATTTTAATTTTAAAATAGCTTGAATAGTATGATCCCTTTTTAGTCAAAACTATCACTATTTAGAATTCTGTCTATAAGAATGCATAAAAAGATGTCAGGAATCATGACTACCAAACGTTAATGATAGTTATTTCTAGATGGAGGATTTGGAGTGATTTTTAAATTTTTATTCTGTATATTTTCTGCATTAAAATATTTAAATATCAGCATATATCATTCTTACAATAAAGTCATTCTTTGAGAAAGAAGAAAAATCTCGGTGTTCACTGAAAACCTCTAAAATGTAGGCAGATGAGCATGGAAGCGCACTTAGCTTCTGCTGAGTGGGTAAGTGATTGGAGGACAGCCAGTGAGTGGCAGGATGCGGCATGAAGGAAGGGGAACAGCAGGTGACCAAATCTGACCTTAATGCGTTCGACAGACAGTTATTCAACATCTGCAATGTACCAGATACTCTACTAACTACTAGAGCTATAATACAGACTCAAATAAGGCATCATCTTTTCTCTCAAGGAACTGCGAATCATGTTATAGAGCATGATGTCTCAACCTCAGCACTATTGGCATTTGGGTTAAATCATTCTTTGTTGTGGGGGGCTGTCTTGTGCATTGTAGGATGTTAACATCATCCCCAGCTTCTACCCACTAGGTGCCAGTAGCGCCCCCAACTTGTGACAATGGAAAATGTCTCCAGACATTGCTAAATGTTCCCAAGGGAAGGAAGGTGCTAAATCCCCCTCTCCTGTTGACAGCCCTGTTGTAGAGGGAGACAGACCTGCAGGGTTAGTACGCTGTCATAAGTACTGTGTCAGGAGACTAAAATGGGTTGGGGAAGAGGGAGGCAAGGAGGAAGGATCAGGGTTGGAAAGCGGCATTACTGGGGAGAGATTAGGGTAGGTTGGCTCTTTCTAAGCCAAATTTCGCTGAGAATTAAAACAGATTCTTGTGCCATGGTTAATGAGAAGCAACTGTAGCCTCAAATCAAAGCACAGCCTCCATTCCTATTCAGTCCAGAGGGCTGTTAGTTATGCTTTGCCCTTTTCCTCCCTCTTGGCACTACTTCAGACGTATCCTGAAGTGCTCTAGGACCATGATGCATCATTGTGATTGTTCGCCATTAAGACCCAGTGTTAATGTGATGATTTATAATCAAGAATGCCCTGGGCTGGGCGCGGGTGGCTCACGCCTGTAATCCTAGCACTCTGGGAGGCCGAGGTGGGTGGATTGCTCAAGGTCAGGAGGTCGAGACCAGCCAGAGCAAGAGCGAGTCCCCGTCTCTACTAAAAATAGAAAGAAATTATCTGGACAACTAAAAATATATATATAGAAAAATTAGCCGGGCATGGTGGCACATACCTGTAGTCCCAGCTACTCGGGAGGCTGAGGCAAGAGGATCGCTTGAGCCCAGGAGTTTGAGGTTGCTGTGAGCTAGGCTGATGCCACGGCACTCCAGCCAAGGCGAAGGACCCAGACTCTCTCTCAAAAAAAAAAAAAAAAAAAAGAATGCCCTGCTGTTTTACCAGTGATTCTGTCCCAAATCAATCCACACCTATCCCAGGAAATTCGGTGCTCTGATAAACAGCCAGAAAGCCAGGCTATGGGTCCCTAAGGGACTGAGTAGCCCTTTGTGGGTCATCGTCCTCTCTGGTCCTTTTGGGGAGATTTTCTTTCTTGATGTGCCCATTTTCATTCTCTTTTAAGATAAGTCAGATCGTCTAGATGTGTTACCAGACATCTGCAAGTCCTTGGGCAAGCCATTAATACATTTTGGGATTTCATATTTCCCATATGAAACATTTGAAAATTTTAGGCAAAATTGCAAAATCACCTCCCCTATTTCTTTATTTTCTGTCTTTCACACCTACCCAAGGTCTCTCCCATGACTTTCATTTGGAGCTTAAATGCCAAGTAGCCATTAATAGAGGTGCTACGTGATTACCTCTGAAGACGTTTCCATTATTGTGTGAATGGTGGATTAAAGTCTATCTCATCCATTAGGTTCATAAGCTCCTGACAAGGGACAGGAGTTGGGTTTTGCTAGTCACCACCCAGCCCAGCTCCTTGAAGGAAACACAATAAATATGTGTTGTAGTAATTCATTTTCATCAAGCCCTTTCAAAATCAAACCTAAGGACTCAAAGGAATAAATGTTTATGGATGATGTTTCAAACATTGTGACAGTAAACCAGAGAAAGTCTTTTGAATGGGGAGGTCCGTTCCACATCCCTTAAATCCTGTCACACTGGAAGCTCTTTGCTTCGCCTGAATATAAAGTTCCATTCAGTTCTTCCTACTACAACCAGTATATATCCATCTAAATTCAGGGCCTGCCCATGCACATTTCCTATTCCAAGAACCCCAGTGGCTTCTGCTAAATGTCGTAGGAACCCTTCAGCCTAGTGTTGTCAGCCTGGAAACCTTGCTACTTCCCTCTCATCTCACACTTTTGACGCAGATGGCCTTATTGCTACTACCAAATACACTTTCTGTTTTCCTGCCTCTACTTTGTTACTTAGGCTGTACCCTCTGCTGGAAAGACTTTATATATCCTCTCCCTGTAAGACTCCTTACCCATCCTTTGAAACCCATCTCAAAGACCTCTTCCTCCAGGAAGATTTTCCTGATTTGACCAACTGAATATGATCGCTTTCTTTAAAACTAGTATCTCTATCTTTCCCTTTTTTATGGCATTTGCCATACTCTGCTTTGTAAATATTTGTAATATTTATCTCCTCCTCGCAAACCCAAAGAATGGGGGTCGCCTGAGGCCAAACACCGTGTGTGCATTTGTGTGTCTCATCTTTATGCTGCCACATTTCCCATTCAGTATGCTTTGGGGGTAGATATTTTTTGGTAGATATTTTTCTGAATAAAACTGTACCAAATTGAATCAGAACAGACAAACCCTTGTGCTAAAGGAGTGGAAACAACTCCTTTTCCTCCCTTGGATAGAGGATTTAGACTTTCATCTCAAGATGGCTAATCAGTGTTTTAAGGAAATAGGCCTCTAACCATTCCCCCAAATATACAGTCTGTTTCCTACATAACAATAGATTTTGATTGAAATATAATTAGCAGAATTTAAAGTTTGCAATACTGGCCTCTCAGAACATCTACAGTAAATTTCCATCAAGACAATGTTGTCTGATCTTATTGAATTTTGCAAATCCTGGGTTTTAATCTTGCTATCATCTTACTGAGTGATACTAAATGAGACAACAAAATGTCATTGTCTTTTGGTTCCCAGATCTATGAAATATTGATCTGGAATATACCTAGACCCTCCACTAACATGTGAGAGTAGCAGACAAATCCACTTGATTGTGTAGCACCATAATTTTGATTGGGTATTTTATTAATATACTGAACTGAGTAACTTTTGAATGCTTGTGATAATTCTTTTATTTCTGATATGCATATTTGGCTTTTTAAAAATAAAATTAGTTGGACTATCTTTAATTTCTGAACTTAATCTGCAATGAAGTTCATGGAGTCAGTTCTTCTAGTTTTTCCTCTGGCCTCCTGCCTTTTGGCTAGTCCACTTCTGATTTCTGGCTTTCATGGTAGTTCTTGGGGAAAATGGAAAGAAATAAAATTCAAATCAGTCAATTTTGCAGCTTGTGAACAGCTCTAGTAAAAGTTTAGTGAAGAATGAATTATTGACCACAATCTACTCTCATAAGTATCTGTAGATTTCAGTTGTCTATTATTTCACTTGTCAATTATTTCAAGGAGATAAATATTCAATTGCCCTGGATCAGAAATTTGAAATTGGCAACATTTTGCTTTCATGGTACAATGGATAGTTAAATGTTTTGAGCACTATATGGGAACTTTTATTTATGTCAGTGCCTTAAGGTGTCCATTACTAATTTAAATCAAATCTAAAAAGCATTTCTGAATTAATGATATCTACCTTTTCCTTCTATTTTAGGCTGCTCATGGCCGAAGGGGACATACAGGTCCACAGGTACGGTGATTTTTTCCTAAACTCCAAATGATAAATATTCCATGTTCAATCAAGGAGCTGGAATAAAGGCACCATAAGTCTCTTCCAAGCTTAAACTTACTTTGCTTTTTGATGACATTCGTTATGGAATAAAATGTTGAAAAAAATTTAGGCAACAATTTCAAGAATTCAGATCTTAAGATGAAAATTTGCCCACTTTAATCAAAAAGAATAAAAATTAATGATCAGAGACAGTACTTACCCCAATTATTGTAAATTTAACTTTGTTTAGATTTCAAGTACAAACTCTAATAACTTTAGAGTTTGTAACCTTTCTTTAGTGAGTAACCGTTTTTTAGATTTTTGTTCAATTAATTTATGATTGCATAAATTTTGTATAAACCAAGAGAATACAATTCTAATACAAATTGGATATTCTGAATATTTTGTTCAAAAATTGGTTAAACCAAAAACCATGTTCAGTCTGCTTTGCACATGTTCATGATACATTATACATGATTCATGAATTTACAATATTTATGAAAGAGCAGTTGTGACTTAAAATTTTATAAAACACACATCCTCAGATTAAAAATACAATGAGGATAAATAATCCATTCTCAATGAAAACTGATGAAAAAGAATGTTAAAGATAAAAATCATGTTAAATATGACCAAAGAGAAAAGACAGTTTTACTCATGAAAAGAATGACAAATTAGATTTCAGCAGACTTCTGTTCAATAATAATACATACCAGAAAACAGAGTAATATCTTGAAAGGGCAGAGGAAAAGTAACTGTTAACTTAGAATTTTATACCTAGCTAAACTTACGTGAGAATGTAAAATAGACATTTTTAGACAGAGTTTATCATCCACAGATATCACCCCCCTACACATACTCTTTGTCTTGGTCCAGTCCTGCTGATACAATAAAATACTTGAAACTGGTTAACTTATAAACGACAGAATTTTATATCTTAGTTTTAGAGGCTGGGAAGTCCAAGAACAAAACAGCAACAGATTCAGTGTCTGGTGACAGTTTGCTCTCTGCTCCAGAAATGGTGCCACCTTGCTGCATCTACACATGGTGAAAGGGGCTAAAAGCTACCTTGAGCATCTCTACAAAGGCACTAATCCCATTCAAGAGGGCAGAGCCCTCATAACCTAATCACCCTGCAAAGGCCCCACCTCTTAATACTATTGCATAGGGGATCACATTTCAACATTAATTTTGAAGGAACATACACATTCAGCCTATTGCACAATTCAAGGTTAGCCTTCAATAAAAAGGCATGCAGAAAAATGGCATGATATAAATGAAATGAGATTAGAGACAAAGGTATTAAGAAATTTCTTCTTAGTTCTAGGAAAAATTATTAGTAAAGGACATGTAATCACATCTAGCTATATAACAACTGAGACATAAACTTAGGCTATTTTAATAGTTGCCTAAATTAAGCTTTCTTAATTCTTTCTTACTGTTTTTGGAATTCTTACTGTGACAGAATCCAAGAACAATGTGGAGAGAATGCTCAACTTTTGATCCCTAAATATTTAACTTATTTTAATATAAATGTTAGAAGATGCCTGGAGATGTTTGAAGAAAACGTGAAGTATATTATTAGTTTTCATATATCCAAGTTAGAGATAATACAAATTTTATAGAGGCTGGGCCTGGTGGCTCAAGCTAGTAATCCCAGCACTTTGGGAGGCTGCGGCAGGAAATCACCTGAGTGCAGGAGTTTAAGACCAGCCTGGGCAACATAGCAAAACCCTGTCTGCACAAAAAATAAAAAATAGGTGGGTGTGGTGGCACACTGGGCTACAAGTCCCAGTTACTCAGGAGGCTGAGGCAGAAGGATCGCTTGAGCCCAGGACTTTGAGTTTACAGTGAGCTGTGATCACATCACTGTACTCCAGCTGGGGAGACAGAGTGAGACCCTGTTTCTGGGGAAAAAAAAAACCAAACAACCCACAAAGTAACAAATTTTATAAAAAGGCGTGTATGTGTGTGCCTATGCATACATGCATATGTTAAAAAACTGGAAGGAAATAGACCAACATACCAACTGTGGTTATCTCTGCTTGATGAGATTATAGATTTATTATAGATTTTGTATTTGCCTTCAGTTTTCATATTTTTTGCAAAAATCCCCCATTGCCATTGTGACTCGAAAAATATAATCTTGCACATAACGGATTCAAAATTATTAAAAATAAGTTAACATGTTGATTCTTTCTCACCACAGGGAAAAACAGGCATTCCAGGCCCAGATGGACTTGAAGGCTCACTGGGACTTAAGGGCCCTCAGGTACATACCAAGACCAATGAGGGTGTGAGAACATACAGAAGAATCTGGGAGTGGAAGAATCCGAAGCTTTGACAGAAATCCTCAATCCTTCCTTACAGAATGTCAGATATTTAAAGTTTTCAGTGTATAAAGTAAGGCGGCAACACAGTATCATGCAGCCCTTGGTCTCCTTTGTCTAAGTTTTGTCCCAGTCAAGAGTTGAAGTGAGAATGAGTGCGCTGGGAAGCGGGCCCTGTGTGTTGGGTTCAGGGTAGGTAAGATATTCCAGGGAGAGTTTGAGCCAGGGAAAATGTTGAGCCTCGAATCTGGGAATTGTGGTCAATTTAACACAGTAATAGCTCAATGTTATATCTCTGGATGCCCATGATGTAGAAAAATTGGCTCTACTCTTAGGAAAGAATTGCTCGAAAGACAGCTGGAGTCTTTAGCAGGATGATGCACAGTGTGACACTCAGCTTGTCCTTTCCAGCTCTCTTCTCCAGGGAGCTGCCTCCAGCACTTTTTCCTCTGCAAAGAACAAGCCATAATTGGCTCTTTGCACTGATCACATGAGGGAAAAGGAAGCATGTGCCAGAGAGGGCAAAATATGTAGCCTAAAATAATACAAGAAGCGAAAGGAAGTCTGACCATAAAAAAGTTTGAAATTTTTTTTTCCTCTCCAAACTTAGTTTTGAAAGCTTGAGAAGTAAGTGTACTATTTTGCATATGTAAGACAATCAATGGTTCTGCTATTGTTCAAAGTTTTAATCTACATAGTTTAAAAAAATAGAAGTATTATATGTTGGCAGCTTGGTGCATGGGAGTTGGGCAAAATATCCTTAAACATCAAAAGAGAAATTTTGTCCACATTTTGCCAAGAGTGCAGAGCAGTAAACGGCTTCCCCCTTGGACCTTTATCTCTTTCTGGATTGATTGCTTTTCTTTGTCATTACTTGCCAGCTGAGGAAAGCTCACTTTTCTTACCTGCAAGTGAGAGATAGTTGGCACTGGGGCTATGGGTAAGCATTTCAGTAGATTGACTGGCTTTACTTCACGCCGAGCCAGTAATATTATAGCATTCTTTCTTCTATTTCATAGAGCCTTACCTTTTCGGTCACATAATTTAAAAGGAGAAGAAAATCCAAACACAGCATGAAGGTTTCTCTGAATAGCATATAGAAGCCCCAGCTAATAGAAGTAGAAATATCCAAATTTCATCCTACCACATAGCATATCTTGTTTATGACCAGTCTTTAGTATGGTTATCGAATAGAAAATTCATTTAAATTTTCTGGTTTCAGATTTACATGATTAAGGATTATTTTTTTCTTTTTAACATAGGAAATGTAGGGATTTGAAGTATGAAAATGCTTCGGATAATTAGCAATACTGAAAGGCTCAAATGCTCAGTATTTTTTCCAAGTCCTGGTTATTTTGGCTGCAAATGCCCAAGCACCTAAGTTTCAGACTGGACGTTCGTATTCCCGCACGGGTCAGGGAGAGTTCAACAGACCAGGACAGAGGCAAAGGCATGATGGGATCTCTCTCTCCAACATCCATCCATCTTACTTAGCATTGCCACTTTTAATATTTAACTTAATATTCAAGTGTTCTCTTTTAGGGTGAAAATAATGATTTTATTATATGTACTTAGGGCCCAAGAGGAGAGGCTGGTGTGAAAGGAGACAAAGGAGCCCTGGGAAGTAAAGGGCCCCAGGTATGTAATGAGAATGACTGCATCTGACCTCATCTTGGCTTAAACACGGATGTCTTTGCGGTTTCTTCCCGGCAGATGGCATTATTTACTGCCTAGGAATGAGGAAAGTGCATTAGGTTTGACTTCTGTGCCCTGACGTGGTGGCCACAACACATCCTGGTCCCCATCTTACAGAACCAACTGTCATTCTGTCAGACACAGAGGTGGAAGATCTAGCCCTCTCTGCCCAGCTGAGGTTAAGAATTTCTCCTCTGTGTAAGTCAGTCACATCACTCCCCTGATCTCAATCCTCTTGGGGCTTCCCATCACCCCGAGAATACAGCTTGCTTTGGTGGTCCTCAACCTTGCATATGAGAATCTCCTGGGGAGACTAAAACATCCAACCCTCCCCAGAATACTTAAATCAGAATCTCTGAAAGTAGGGCCAGGATATCAGTAATACCCTGGTGATTCTTCCCCGGTGATTCTAATATAGATCTAGGATTGGTCATGACAGCCCAACATTAGAGCTTCTCCAACTTCCCAATGTGTAAGAATCCCCTAGAGAACTTGTTAAGGTGCAGATACTGATGCAGTAGATCTGGACGGGGCCTGAGATTCTGCTCCTAGGTGATGCTGATGCTGCTGGTCCCCAGAACACACTTTGAGTAGCAAGGTCCTGCATGATCTGGCCCTTGCCTACCTGCTACCATAGTATATATTCATTCACTTAGCTGTGTGTCTCCCCTTCTAGACTATAAGCTCCGTGAGGGCCAGGACTTTGTCTTGTTTACACTGTATCCCCTGAGCTTTGAACAGCAGTACCTGGCACATAATAGAGCTCAACACATATTTGTATAGTGAATCAGACAGTATATGAATGAATGAGACATTGTTGGGAATTGTACTGTCCACTAACACTAGGATAAAGGGAATCCATTACTTTGTGCTGATTAGTTGAATGGGGCAGTGGCTCAACGCTTAAGTGATTGTGCTCATCATCAGAAAATTTAAGACTATTTGTATAAACTTGTGTCTCATGACGCTATTTTAAAGCATCTTAATTACTGCTCATGAAGATATTTGTTCCCAATTTTAATGAAAATGCTCTTTAAAAAAACATGAAAATTTTAAAATTTCATGGTAGAGTTAAATTGATGAAAATAACTATTTTATATTCATATCCTTGAACCATTAAAGTGCTTGCTGGCACCACAAATTGAGACTTTAAAAAAACAATGAATACCAAGAAAAACATACAGTGGGTGATTATCTCCTCTGTTTATATAAAATATTGAGGTGTAGATGGGTTGCAATCTAAAGGTCTTGGTGTTTCCCTTGCTCTAGAATCCAAAATTGTATCCAAGTGGCTGTTACTCAAATAAGTTATTCTATTTGCCCTGTGGGGCACCTCTGTGAGCGAGTCCCCTTTCATCTTGCTTTGGCAAGATTGGTCGTAGTCATAAATCATTCAACCTCTTGGCATTGCCAGAGTTAGCCAAAAGACACCACTTCACTTGTCTAGCTCTTCCATTTTCTGGCTGGGAAACATGGTTTTCTTTGTGTGCATGTCTTGAAATACTCCTGTCCCAGTGAAAATGCTGTTTCAAAAATGTGTGAAATTTTTTATGTTCAGGACATGATGGATGAGGTCTCGGAATTGCTGTTTCCAAAGGAAAACCACAGAGACAAACATAATGAGATATATAAGAGAGTGTTATTTTTTACTGGCTCTATAAATCCACCACTATAGTATTCATATTGTTTTACAGCATATGAGGACCAGCCACTGGAGTGGAATAACAGGAGTGTTTTCTAAATGTGGACTTTAAAGTTTTTCTTAGAATATACATTTTGAAAAAGGGATGTGATTTCTGCTGACAGTGTTCTGAAGGTTTATTAACTTACACAGTGTTAGGGCATTCTGCATAAGTCAAATATGTGTTAATCCAGCCAAGTAAGTGGCTATGATATAAAAGCATACAGTCCATGGTACAATGAAAGGAAGAAAGGGCTTTGAAAGGAACAGTGTATTCTTTTGTACCTTCCTGCATTCCCTCTGTTTGACTTGCCCCAAGGTCCTACCCTAATTTGATCAATGCCAGGAAAAAGAATGGAAAATCAAAAACAAAGATACTAATTCCAATTGAAGCTGTAATAATTCTTTAAATACTTAGGCTTTCTTAGTGAAATAATAACTAGTAGCATGTGCAATATCAAGAAATATTGGAATAGTTCAATGCAAATTTGGAGTACAAAGTAGAATTTCTGTTGTTGTCTTTACGAAGAATAGCATAGTGATAAAGGGCATAGATTCCAGAGCCAGACTGGCTAGGTTTGATTCCTACCTTTGATTCCTAACTTTGTATATAGAGAACTGTCAAGGCGAGTTTGAAAAGCCATAAATGGCTCAATGTGGTTGGAGCATAGGATGCATGCAGAAGTGTTAAAAGTTAAGGCTAAGAACTAGTATTGTCAAAATTGACACCTCAGATGTTTTGGGGTTTCTTCTTGCATTAGCCCACCACTTGATGGCCTCTTACTTTTTATTTTCTCAGAGTTAGCTCATATCTAACTCTTACAGAAGCTGAGCATTTAATCTTCTTGTTTCTTCCCAGTTTGATATTTGTAGGTTGTGAGTTTTTGCAAGACTTTCTCCCATGCAAATAAAAAATAGGAAGTGACGAGGATTCCTTTTAAGTGTGAGAAGAGCCTATACCTCCTGCACCTGCCCTGCCTTATCCCATCCAAAGTCAAGATATCCTTGGCAATGCCCCACCACTAATCCTAAACTCCTAGTGCAATCCCTTCTGATAAGATGCTAAGGACAATTTTTTTTTAAAATGTTAACCTCTAAACACCTTTTCTAGCCTCACTTAACACTAAAGCAGTTGTGATTGCCGAGAGCTCTGTTGTAGACTCTCAACGTGAGCAAAACTCCCCGACCAAGTCCCCATATTGGAGGTTGGATTTGGCCCTACCCTCCTGCAACAAGTTTAGAGATTCACATTTTTAAAACTCCAATCTGGGTTGGTGTGTGGATGGCAAGAGTTTAGAAATCCTGTTTTAGGCAAGTGCCTCAGAACAGTAGATAGAAAAAAAATCAGATAGAATTGGGTTTATTTCCAATCTCATCTTCTTATTAACTGAATGATTTGGGGTTAAATGCCTTGAGAATCTGTTTTTGATTGGTAAATGTTGTTAATAGGTATCTCACTGTATTGTGAGGATTGAAGACTGTATCTGTTTACCGCTTAGCATAGTACCTTGCACAGAATAAATGCTCAATAAAAGGCAGCCATTACAACAAAGCCAATGCAGATTTGACCTCCAGCTAATGCCTTTCCCCTTTAAATGCCCTCAGCTTCTCTTTACATTTCATAGCTATTCTCCAACTCAAGTCAAGGAAACCCTTTGACTCTCTGATATCTTAGAAATGATAGGAATTTTTTTCTTTCTTTTATAAACCACCAACTTGATCCCTTATCCAACGAGCAGTATTGAGTGGTAATTTATCTGGGAACACTGCAGCTTGAGCCCCATTCAATCAGTTACAAACCTCAGTTTGTTACTTTGTGGGATCCTGCATAGGAAGCAGCATTAGGTTTTCTGATGACAAGGCCCTATGTATATTCATCCATCCATTCATCCCCAATATCTTTTATTTTGGAGCTTCTTAAAACAGGATAATCTCTCATTGTGCTTGTGCATGCTTGGGGTAACTACATATGAAATAATCTCCCAGAAATCTCCATCTCATAGAGTTCATTATGTCTGAAAGACACGTGGAAAGTAGGCTCCTAAGCAAAACTTCCAATTTGTAACTTTTTGTCAAGGACAATTAGAATCTCTCCACTTCCTTTCTCCGTGAAGTACGTGAAAATTTCATGTGGAAAACCAACACAATAAACACACTATTTCATCTCTCTTGGGAATCATTCATGGATAGGCATCTGGATAGATAGATGAATAGACGGATAGGTTGATGGGTTCTAGGTACTGTATGATATTCCAGGCATACGGAGTTAGTAGGATATGCCCCTTCCTTCAAGAAGTATGCACTCTAGTCTCTAGTGAACAAGAGAGAGAAATAAATTAACAATTATTTACAGAGTAAAGGAATCTGGCACTAGTGTGAGACCGAACATGGGCAAGGGCTTCAGATATTCTTCCTGAAACAGTGATGACAACTGTAAGGTTTTCAGAAGTGCCTCTGTACCTCTCCCTAAAGGGAAAAATGGACCAGCTAAGGGTAAAACTTACATAAGTGTGAAGACATAAGACAAACATTTGGTGACTCAGATGGTTTGATGTGCATGAACATAGAGTGATTGAAGTAGTCACAGAAGATGAGGCTACAGAGGCAGGCCATACCAAAATTGAGAGATTTTTACATACTAAACAGACCTTAAACTTTATTCTGAAAGCTACTCAGAATTGAGAATTTCAGATAAGGTGCCAGCATCAGCCTAACATTTTAAATCACTCTGACAAAAGGGTAGAAAATGGATTTGAGAAAGGCCAGGCTGCCGTGAGGAAAGCCAGGAATTTAGGAAGGATTAAGGTGGGCCTGAAGGCAAGTGAGGGCAATGGGAATGGAGGGGGACAGACACAGAAAGTGGACAGATTCTGTGGGTGCAGCTGAGTGGTTTCCACAGGTGAGCTAGAGGGAGGGTCTAGGATGATTCTTAGGCTTCTGGCTTGGGTTTCAGGGGGAGTAAAGGGTGTCAACATTTTTTGATCAAAAGAATATGAGACTAGGAGCATGATAAGGTAGATATTATTTTTGATGATTCCCATGGGGTATCCAATAGGTATTTTAATATGTGGGTCTAATGTTGAGTGGTTGGGACTAGAGATGTACATATTTAGGAGTCATTATGTGGAAGTGGTATGAGAGCCTGTGGGGGGCTACTTGGGAAGAGGGGACAAAGGGAAAAAAACAAGGTCAGAGGATAGAGCCTTAGGACACATGGAGGTTTAAGAGGCAAACAGAAGAAGGGGAATCTTTGAAGGTTAGTGAGAGGAGACTGGAGAGAGATCAAGACCACTGTAACTTGGTGTTACAGAAGCTAAGGGAGAAGTGTCAAAGAATGCATGATCAAACACAAGGTAAGGACAGAAAACATAGCGCCATGCAGTGGTGGAAGTGAAAGACAGGAATGGGTTGAGAGATATTTATGCAGGGTGAATAAATTGAGACTTTTTTTTTGGACATTAGTAATCTTTTTTTTTTTTTTTTTATTCCAGGGTATTGTGAGGGTACAAACATTATACTTTATGTCTTTGCCTCACCCAAGTGCAGGTTAAAGGCATGCCCTTCCCTCCCTTTAGTGCTCCCCGTGTCCTTTAGTTGAGACTTTTCTTTTAAGATGAAGAAGGGCAGGGGAAAGATGGGGGATTCTGGAAAGATTATCTTTCTTAGCAACCAATTCATTGTTCAACAATCCTATTAGGAAATTTTTCGTGTCCAATTTATTATATTTTTAATTTTTGAAAGATGAACTTTTTTTTGTTCTGAACAAAATAAATCTGCTAAGTATCATTGCTTATTACGCAGATTGGTTTATTTATTTTTGAATTACAACAACCGTGACCAAAAGAAAATGTGAAAATGATTTCAATTCACTGGAATTAGGATTACTTACAAATACCTGTAAACAGTTTTACCAAAAGAGATTTCTCTTGCCATATGTTTGGATATCCCAAAGGAAAAATCTGATCCCAAGTGTTAATAACAGAGAAGGGCAGTTGTGTGTTGTCTCTGAATTGAGATTTTAAAATGTTCAGTCTAAAGCTGTTCCAGTAAAACATGCTTTCTAGAACATTGGAAGCACTTCTGTTGCATCTAATAGATTTTTCCATATAGATGTGTGTTACGTTTATCCATCTGCTCAAGTTTTATAATTATGCTCTAAAGTAAGATCTTAAAGCTTTCTTTACATGGGTGTTATATCTTTCTCGTTAAATTCCTTATAAGCATTTTTAATTTTTTTCTTTTGGAAAATGGGGGAATTTCTTTACATTTACTTTTCTAACTTATCACTAGGAAAGAGGAAACTATTTTAGAATATTTCCCTTGTACTATTAATACCTAAATATATTTTGTTAGTAATGCTAATCATTTTTAGTAAAGTTTCTTGAGTTTTCTAATATACAAATTATATTATTTGCCAATAAAGACCACTTTACCCTAAAAAAAATGTTTTCTACCAAAACAAGGGACCAGTAAGAATATAGTTCAAGGCAAATGTCATTTGAAATGCCTTCTTTAAATGTTAGACATTTTAGCGACATCTGCTCCAAGAGCAAAACAGTGAGAACCTGAAATCTCTTTGGAAGACTCACAAGGAAGTACAATCCTTAAGGCAACATCTGGCATGAATTACTTTATTAATTTTCTTTTATTTACTAGACTTTATTTGACAGCTGCAATACTTTTTTCCAGAGCAGGAGTCAATACAGCCATAACTCTTCTCCCATCTGTGGTTCATTTTCCTCTTAGAAGAGACACAAAGGGTTTGAAGGAAACTTGCTTTATGTTTTGCTATATTTGCAATCCTTATTTTGTTTCAGGGGCCTCCAGGACCCGGAGGAGAAGCAGGGAATCAAGGCCATTTGGGAAGCCAAGGAAATAAAGTAGGTCACATTCTTTATATCCACCAAAGTGGAGGTTTTCTACTCAAGAGAACCATGTCTGTTTGTATTAATATTAGCCAGAGCCCTTTCAACACAAGGGAGAATATATCTCATTGCTCCTAAACCCTGGCTTGATTCTTAGAGAGCCAGCAACCTCTAAGGACATGGGTGTGGACCTTGATGAGGTCAGGGATTCCAGCTCAGCATAATTTCATGAAGGGCTACACCCAATTAAAGCTTGAGGGAGCTCAGGGAATGAGGGCTATTCTGGAGCAGACCTTCCTTTCTCTCTTCCAAGCTCTCTGCATCCCTCCCTTTGTTTCCTCCCTTCCTTTTTCTTTTTCTTCCTTCCTTCCTTTCCCCCATTCATACAAACCCTTGCCGAACACCTTTTGAGACCAAGGCACTGTACTGAGCATTTGGCCAGGCCGAAAAGCCGGCTCAAGGAGAGCAGATACCTGTTTTATTTGCTAATGCATCCCTAGTGCTTAGAGCATTTCCTGGCACATAATGCATGCTTAGTAAACGTTTGTCGAATGAGTGAATTTCTGGGTTGCCTAACAATAACTAAGACATGAAATCAACACCACAGAATTTAGAATATTTTCAAGGCTATAATCTATGACATAAAGTGTAGACAAGGATAAGGGGCTAAAATGGAGGTTTAAACCTAGCATTAAAAGACATATTTCTGGGATGGAAAAGACTTTGTATTAATATTAGCCATTCTCCATTCATCATCTACATGGTCTCCTTTTTCTTATATCTTTAGCCTCCTCCTTTCTTCCTGGTTTTCTCTTCTGTGATCCTAAACATGCTACAGTCTCTCCTATCACTGAAAACAAATATCCTCCCTGCTCCAACCTTTCCTAGACCTCACCAGTACAAATAAGTTTGTCTTACAACAAGATGAGGACTTTAGCAAACATAAAGAGGGGGCAGGGGGATTTTAATTAGAAGAAATAGTGTGAAGTAAAGCACAGGGTTGCAAAATCCTGGGAGAAGAGGGGGTGAACATTTCAACAAAATTTTTCATTTGAGCATGAAAAATGATCCTGTCTGGCAGGCAAGAACAAGAAAGTCTGTGGTGACTGACTTTATTCAGTAGCCAGTACATTTGTATCTAAAATTTTTGAATGGAGCAGATGAACACAGCCAGATTTTGGAGAATATTAAATAGGCAACCCAGTGTAGGAATATGATGAAACCTGAGAGATTGGAAGCTAGGAGATCAATTGGTACATATCATAGTCTCCAAGACAAGCAGCAATTGGGTGACTTAACAGAGTGAGGACTTGTGATGATTCCTCAGGACTCTTCCCATAAGAAACTGAGAAAGAGAACTGGGCTCGAAGACTTGGGGGCTTCCAGCCTGAGTAGTAACACCACCACAGACATAGGAGAGTCATGAGGAAGAGTGGGTTTAAAAGAGAAGAAAATAACTTGATTTGGGTGGTAGAGGAAAGTGTTCATGTCTGTTCAGAGATGTAGGTTTCAGAGAATTGGATTTTAAAGAAAAAACTCTTGGTGATGCCTATTTGTTAGAAGTGTAAGAGGAAACATAAGACAATTAATTATTAGGAAAGAAGGAAAATAAACAGAACAGCAAACTGGATTCTGAGAAGAACTGTTCAAGAAGGGGAAGAGGAGTATCAACTGGTACAGAAAAGTTAAGGATGGGAGGAGTGGAGACACCATCATATATGGTGGCTAAGACACTCCAAACAAGAGTTTCAAAAGTACAGCAATTCGGAGGAGAGAAAGGAAGGGGCACAGACTGCAAAGGACTGTGTTGGCAAGAAGGAAATGGATACGGGGCTACAAACCAGGCCTTTTAAGGAGAGGAAGAGGACATTACTCGTACTGGTGAGGTCTGGGAAAGGTTGGAGCTGGGTATTCTTTTCGGTGATAGGAGAAACTGTAGCATGTTTATGATCAGATAAGAGAAAACCAGGAAGAAAGGAGGAAGCTGAAGATGTTAGAAAAAGTAGACGATGTAGATGATGAATGGAGAAATTTCTTGACAAAGATGAGATTTAGGGCATAAGAAAAGGGGTTAGCTTTGTAATGAAGAGCTGCTAACAAGGGCTGCTATGATGGAGTTGAGCAGTTGAGTGTTGCAAAGACAATTAATTGGAGGATATAATAAGATATGTGGATGACAAGAACAGCCAACTTCAAAAGGAAGGGATTTCTAGGGCATGTGGTGTAGCAATAAGCAATAAGCAATAGTCAGGAAATGAAAGTTTGGAATAGAGGCAATGCTGCCTTCTTCCCTGGAGAAGGCTGTAGGGGACGTGGTGTCACTGATGAGAATCAAGTTTGTCTTACGAGTAAGGATGTGTGTATGTTGCATGTGAAATGAAGGCATTCCACTGGGTGTGACAGAAGGCACCCAGTGAGGGAGACAGAGATGGAGGGACCCTAGAGCTGGACAGAGGTGAGTGTGAAAGGAGATAGACATGAGCAGGGAAGTCATGCCTAAGAAGATCATTATTAATAAAAGGAACATGGTGGGGGGCAAGAATTTGGGAGGTAAGTGCCTCAGAGAAAACCCAAACTCTCTGGGCAGCCCAAGGATGGGCTGAGTCTTCTAGACTTGCAGTCCCCAACCCCTGGGCTGTGGACTGGTACCGTCTGTGGCCTGTTAGGGACCAGGCTACAGAGCTCCACTGGGCCCATCCCCATCCCCTGGTCCGTGGAAGAATCGTCTTCCATGAAACTTAGGAATGGGGGAGGGGGGCACAGCAGGAGGTCAGTGGCAGGGGAGCTGCTCCCCATTGGCTGCATCACTGCCTGAGCTCTACCTGCCCCCCACCCCACATCCATGAAAAAATCGTCTTCCATGAAACCAGTTCCTGGTAACAGAAGGTTGGGGACCACTGCTGTAGACTCATTATTAACTGAGATAAACCTCAAACATGTACCCCTGCCTTTCTCCAATAAGTTCAAGTTCCCAGGGAGCCAAGCAACCCAGCAATTAATCCTGGGTTCAATGCCTGGCTCCACCAATTGACCAAGTATATGGCTCTGGACAAGCCATGTGGCTTTCCTTGTTTCCCTACCTTAAAGCAGATGTTCTCAAATTTTAGTGTGTATGTGAATCAGCTGAGAAGCTTATTTAAAAGTGCATATTTCCGGGCTCTGCTCCCAAAGACTAATCCAGTGGGGTCCAAGAATTTTCTTTTATGCATGAACCCTGGATGACTGTGGGATGGGTGGCCCCTAGAGCACACTTTGACTACTACTGCCCTGAAAGAAAGTCATCCGGACAGATAATCTCCTGCTTCCCTTTCATAGAACCCTCTTCTGTTTCACTTCCAGAGTTCAGTGCTGGTGGATGTTTATCCGTTTGCACTTCTCACACTTACTGTTGCCTTTCTATCCCTAAAAATGATTTAACCACTCCCCACCCCTTAAGTGTAGGCTGCACACATTTCCACACTCTTTCCACAAATGTATAGTATGGAAAGGGGAAGGGGGATGGAGAGTAACATGACGGTGGGGAAACTTGACCAACCCTGCCTCAACCATCATCAGGGTTAACACAGACAGTGATAAGTCATGTTGATAACATACACCCCTAATATGATGTGATGAGAATGTACTTCATCACTGTGGTCTTCCTCCACCAAGCCCACAAACACAGTCTAATCATCAGAAAAACATCAGGCAAAAAACCCCGATTGGGGAACATTTCTACAAAATGCCTGACCCATACTCCTCAGAGCTGTCAAGGTTATCTAAAACAAAGAAAGTCTGATAAACTGTCCCAGTCTAGAGAAGCCTAAGGAGATGTGACGCATGGTACCCTGGATGGGATCCTGGAATAGAAAAAGAATATTAGGTAAAAACTAAGGAAATTTGAATAAAGTATAGGCTTTAGTTAATAAGTTAATATTGATTCAGTTGTGACAAATGTACCCTACAAAATTACATTAGTGAATGTAATGTTCACAATAGGGGCAAGTTAATGTGGGATGCATAGGAACTTTCTGTGCTATGTCCATAATACTTCGGTCAATATAAAACTACTCCAAAATTAAAATTTTTTATTTTTTAAGAAGAGTTAACCTTCCTTTGTAAATTTGTGTTAATTTTCCCATGTAACTGAACTTTCCTCAATATAATACTGAGATTGATTTATAACCCACAGTAGATGTTCTTCTAGTCAGAAACTATTGCCAGGGATGCTGTGAACCCTTGACTGTCTTGATTCACAGTCAAAACTTTAAAATTAGATTAATTAATCTGCCATTTTCACAGCAGCCAGATGATTTACGTAAATCATCATGGAAAACAATTATGTTAATTTTTTTAAAACAGTACAGAACTTCCTCCTTGACTCATGGTAAGACATTTTCTTGGCACTAAGCTGCTAAAGATGGCAGCTTGCACTAAACAATAAGTCAGACGTGCTGAGACTTCAGCTGTCAGTGGAGGACTCCTCACTGGCCAGCAATAGCTGTTCCTCTTGTCGCTTGTGCAACACACAGTCCTGGGCACAAACCAATTGTGTGTAATCCACATGAATGCAGTTGAATCCATGCCATCATTCCTAATGTCCATTGCAAAAACAACCTAACAAGGAGATATTTCATTGTTCTGTTTAACAGGGAGAACCTGGAGATCTGGGCGAAAAAGGAGCTATTGGCTTTCCTGGTCCTCGAGGCTTGCCGGTTTGCATTTTATCACTACTTTTGATCTGGCCCTTGGAATCTTTTAGTTCAATAGATACCTGGTGTAGTTCTCTAAAGAGAGTTTTAAGAATACCATCCAAGTCCAGCTTTATAGTTTTCTAGAAATTGGGAGAGAGATTGTCCTCATCTTGGATTAGTTCCTTGGCCAGCTTCCCCAAGGTAGTAATTCCTGGGTACAAAACATCATGACTGGGATGCTCTTAAAGTCAAATTGTCTTTAGCATCCCCATAATCCCCATCAGAGCCTCTTCATCAGAAACCAATCCTGTCCTTTCCCCAGTGCTCAGGGCTTCTACAAAGGCCAGACAGTAGTAGCTAATGCCCAGGTATTTAGGTGTTCTTTTTGCCTAGCAAACTGAAAATGGTATTAAAATACAAATGATATCTGGAAGAGGTAATCCTACTATCTCTTCTTTCTGAAAAATTATTACATGCCTGATATTTTCTCATTTAATCCTTATAACACTCTGAGTAGGGTGTAATTATTCTCATTTTACAGATGAGAAGACTCAGGGACAGTGCATTGTCAGTGTCTGTTACTGACAGTTGCCTTTAGTAACTACCATCACAAAATGTCAGTGGCTTGTCCCAGACAGAGAATCCTGCTTCCCAGTTTCCCTTAATTAAACCAAAAAGCTGATCTCTTATGAATAAGCCTGCCTTTATCTGTAGTCTGGAATGTTTATAATTAATCGCTTTGTTTACAGGGTAATGATGGCAGTCCAGGTTATGGTACTGTTGGAAGTAAGGGAGCAAAAGTAAGTCACATCTACTGAAAGCTAGACATTTTCCATTTACGTTTTGTTGCTTGTTTTGTTTGCCACATTTGAGAGGAAAAAAAGCAATAAATAAGGCAGTCTTGGGCAGTTAGAAATATATTGGGATAATTTATTTGCTAAAATCCCGTGGGGAATGTGGTAGAGAAGAAAACAATGTGGTGGTTTAAGGTGCAGGAAACAATTGTAACTTGAAAATGAATTTTCTGTTCTTTGCAGTGATATGTGGCTAGAGTCTGACTTGCTGAAAATTACATCTAAGCAGCCCTGCACTCAAATTTACTCAGGGAGGCATTCCAAAATTTGTCATCCTCTTATCATGTTTGCTTTAACCATTAGTGAGGGGTTTTACAGGGTTTTTTACAAATGCATTGGGGCCAAGCAATAACTTAAAAATAAAACTATATATCAGAATGATAATTTTGTATTGCCACTGAATATTTAAGTGGCTGGAGCTAAGATACATAAGTTTACCAAAACCAGTGATTTCTATATGCCAACAATAACCAGTAAGAAGGCATAATGAAAAAGACCCAAACATAATTACAAAATCCACAAAAACATAATTTAGTTAAAGATAGCCTTTCTGCAAAATGTTTGAGACCTATGACAAAGAATTACTGAGATGGAAAACCTCAGTAATCAAGAGGCATACCAAGATGGAAAGTCTTAAATATTATAAAGGATCAATATAATTTCAAGTGAAATCTCAGTGGGAATGATGCAAAAAGCTGTTTGAAAGAATAAAGAACCAAAAGAAGCTAAAACTTTTATTTCAGTTTTTCAACATGGTTTCAGAAGCTAAAACTTTTCGAAAAATAAAGAGAGATTTCCTGTGAAGTATTCATTAGAATAGAGAAAAGTTAACATAATCATAATATAACCTTTTAATATCCCATAAGAAGGGAAATATTAAGTAGTGTATGGCATTAGAATATTAGCCATACTACAAAATGAATGTATACGAAGATTGTAATTATGCAAATAAATTTTTATGTGGCAATTTCAAGTAAACTTCAGAATGTACTCAGAAAAACATTTATGGCGATTGTGTAAAATTCATTTTTAAAAAGTTAAAAGGAAATATGACGATATGTATAATTCTGGATAGTAAGATTTGGAAGACTTTATTCTTTTGATTTCATATAAGTTTGAGCATTTATTACTTTTAATCAGAAAATTTAATTTTAAATAAAATGGATTTTTTTCATCAAATAGGAGTTAATATATCTCTTTAACTATGGTCTTTGGCCAAAGTAAGGTAAACAGAGGACCTGAAAATTATCGATTATACACTCTCTATAGGCTTCCCAAATTTCTCCATTAAAATCCATTCTAAGACGATTTCAGAGACACACAGCCAAATGACCACCTATTCTGTTATATGTATGCAGAAGAAAGAGAGCTGATTCATCATTCCTCAGATGTGTACTTTTAGCCACTGATCTTGAGTTGTCATGATATTTTGATGAAACCAGTAAATAGTTTAATTTAGAAATTGGAGTTAGTTTCTCAAATACTGAGATACAGTTTCCAATTGTTCAGCCCTTCCTTGATACAGAAGTACTAAAACTAAATGAGGCAGCAGGTAAAATTAATGTCAGTATAAACCTAATTGGGTGAAACATGCATATATTAATCTTTCCTATTGTCAATTACAGGGGCAAGAAGGATTCCCTGGAGAAAGTGGACCTAAGGTATTGTGTACTTCATAGTAATTGGAGATCAGTCGGAAATACTCCTGGGCTTATGAAATGTATCCTAGGCCAACAGGAGAATAGTGAATGGTAAATAAATGTCCTACCTTTGTGGGGAAAAGGAGAGAAGAAACAGGCAAATTTTTTTCAGCTTTTAAGTTTATACATTTGTTTAAAAGTGTAAGACTTAAAAATATTTCTTTTCTAGTTTTTTAACTCAGGTACAGAAAGAAAGTTAATCCTTTTAAAATTTTTCTTCTCAAATGGATTCCTTCCCCTCTGTCATATATATTTTCTTCTTTGTTCAAAGAAAAGTAAAATGTAAAGAAAACCAAAATTGTCTGATTTCATCTGGTTCAATTTTCCCAATATGTTTATAAATCATCTTCAGATAAGTTAGCAATGACATCATTTACTGATGGCTTTTAGTTTTTCTAGAAACCCTTACTGAACTCAGTAAATATCAGGTTCTGTGGTAGAGTCAGAGGACAAAATAAACGGCACAGTTGATGTCTCCAAGGAGCCCTTGTTCTGGCTGGGGAGACAGAGAGTAAAATGATAACAGTGCAGTGTGCTATGTAGAGAGCTTTGCAAACAAAAAGGAAAAAAACTTTGTTAAAAAATGTTAAAAAATATATGTATATATAAATGAAAAATGTCTTCATGTTAGAATCAGTTTAAAAATGCAAATATATCTCTGTGAAATAGATATATTTGATTTTAATAACCATTTTATTTTAATGTACGTATTTAGGGTGAGATTGGGGACGCTGGTGACCCAGGAGAGACAGGACCCAAGGGAGCTAGAGGCAAAATGGTAAGCTTCTTAGATTTCGGTTGCTGACAGCCTCCATTACTTTGGGAAGTCCTTCATGCATTTATAATCATTTGAGTTGTCATTTTTTCCCAAAGATGTACAAAATGTGTGTATTTTTTGTTAAGGCAAACTTAGGGAAAGGAAATGGCTATATTAGACATCCCTCAGTGCTAGCCAGAAGGCAACGAACTATTTGCTTTTAGTGAAAAAGTTCACCTGTTCTGGCTGCCAAGGTACTATACTTAACACTGGAAATAAGGTTGTTTTAAGGAATCCTTGTGATCCAAAACAGGCTTTGCACTGCCAAAACATGGTCAGTTTAATCCTGTCTCCCTGGCAGGTTCGGTGCAACCGAATGCCCACTGGCATCTTGTGTTCAGTATTAAGGTTCTGTTAAACTACTTTTAATGAAGTGTACGTGGAAAGATTCCCTCCTCATTTAGCTCAAGAGAGAGCATTTCTAGTTACTATGTAACTGAATATGTCTTTATTATCCTCTGGAGGGGCTTAGATATTGCCTAATGTTTTAGATCACTCTGAATACACACAAGTCTCCAGTACACTTCATCTCACGGGCTTGTCTTGGGTTCCAGTGGGTTGAGAATGGATTTCTTGCATTCGCAGAGTCTACATAGAGTGTGTATAAATGAGGTGGCTGTTTTATATTAAAGAAAACTTAAGATAATTGTCTCTCAATACAGCCTTCATCTTTTTTCCTCAGAATAGCACTGATCAGGCAAACTGGCCTTAATTTAACATGTCAATTAGCAAGGATTAAAAAAATCTGATTAAAAATTTATACTTGAGGTGGTTTTCCAGTTTTGTCTTCATAGTTAATTTTATTCCAATCTAGTTTTCTTTTTACAAACGCTAACAAGAACTTTGTATAGAGATTATTTTTATGTAAGTTTTAGAGGTACAAAACAAGGAAACCTCTCTTTTTCCTCACCTCCTCCCGAGAGGACTGCTTCCCAGCTATAATTCTTTTGTCAGACATGTTTTTTGGATTGCTATTCTTTAACATTATGCTCTCAAAAAAAAAAAAAAAATGACAAAGGCTAATATAATTAGAAAAATAATTAGAAAAGACTTTCAAATTAATCCAGATGTCATCTGCATTAAGTATCCCTGGATCATTTCCCTTGGCTTATTAATCGAAGTTGTTTAACCTTGAACATCGGAAGCATGCTACAAGTTCAGCTGTTTGTTGGGTCCCTCCTCCCAATGGCACATTAATAATTTCTTTTAAAAAAACAGTAAACTAAGGGGAAACAAACTTTCTTCCTTGATCTTTGGAAATACTCCAATTTCCTTTTTGTTCTCCATGTTGGACAATTTATCGCTGTTTGTAACTTATTCCACCCACCCACCTGCTCTTTCCACCTTTACAAGAGCATTTTTGTATTTAAAGTTTAGACTTTGAAAAATTCCAGGTTTTCTCTTGACAGAGTTGAAGATTTAGAAGATTTTGATAAACTTTGCCTTAAATTCCGAGTTCCTCTTCAGTTCTCTTGAAATTATATTCCTAGTTTAAGTTCTATACATCTTCACTTTGGATTTTTTCCTCAAAATTTTTTTTTAGGCTGGGCACAGTGGCTCATGCCTGTAATCCTAGCACTCCGGGAGGCAGAGGCAGGAGGATCATTTGAGGTCAGGAGTTTGAGACTAGCCTGAGCAACAGCAAGACCCCATCTCTACCCAAAAAATAGAAAAATTAGCCAGGCATGGTAGTGTGCACCTGTAGTCCCAGCTACTTCAGAGGCTGAGGCAGGAGGATTGCTTGAGCCCAGGAGTGTGAGGTTGCAGTGAGCTATGATGACACCACTGCACTCTCTCCTGGGCAACAAAGTGAGACCTTGTCTCAAAAAAAAATTAAATTTTACCGTGATTTTTAACTTATTTTATTTTGTGTATATGTGTATTTTGTATGTAGTTTTTTAGTTTTTTGTTTTGTTTTTTTACCAACATTACACATGTACACAATTTAAAGCAGGGTTTCTCAACATCAGCACTATTCACAATTTTGGCTGGATAATTCTTGTTGTGAGGGGCTGTACTCTGCATTGTAGGATGTTTAGCCCCATCCTTAGCGTCTACCCACTAGATTCCAGCATCAACCACCCTCCTCGCCTAGCTACGACAGCTGAAAATGTCTTCAGATATTGCCATATGTCCCGGGGCGGGATGGGGGGAGTAAGCAGAATTCTCCCCAGTTCAGAGATTCTCTTAAACCACTGGTTTAAAGAGTCAAATAACTTCACAAGGTTTCTTATTGAGAAAAAAAAAAAAAAATGACAATCTCTCCATCCCCTCCTTTCATTTCCTTCTTCCTAGAAACAACAACTTTCATTTCTGAACTGATTCATTTGGAATTGACAGTATGCCTCTAAATATCATGCTTGTATTCTTACTTTCTTGATTTTTAAGTTTTTTTAGGCATTATAAACTGACTTGCTACTATAACAGTTGCTGATTTACCTTTCTTAATTTGCCATTTGTCTGAATCTTACCTGAAGACTTTTAGATGCAGCAAATATTCTATCGAATTTAATCCTGACTGACCCAGAGCTTCTGGCCTGACCAGCACGATGTGGTTTCCCTCTGTGTGGCGCCCAGCTGCCGCACTGCAGTCGCCCTCACGTCCACCCTGGGGACACCCTTTGCTTCTCTTCTGTGTTGGATCTCTGCTTCTCGTTCCCATTCCCAGACTCCTGTTGGATTTCCCCTTTGTTTCATGAAAAACTCATCTAGTAGCCTGCTAAGAGACGGATGAGAGGTCAATTTTTTTGATACAGCCAACATCTGAAAATGGCTTTATTCTACCTTCAGATGTGATTGATATTTTGGCCTGTATGCAATTCTAAGTTGGAATTAAATCCTCAGAATTTTGAAGGCAGTCATTTCTCTACTATTTCCAGCTGCTTTTGTTGCTTTGGGGAAGGACAAAGCCATTCTGATTCCTGATCTTTTGAATGTGACCAATTTTCTCTCTCTGGAACCTTATTGGATTATCCTTCTGTCTCTAGTGTTTTGATACTTCATTTATGAGCTGGGGTGTGGTGCCTTTTTATCCATTTTCCTGGGCATTCGTTAGGCCCCTTGAGCCTAGAAACATGTGTCCTTCAGTTCAAAGAAGTGTTCATTAATTATTTTGATGATTTCTTGCCCTCTGTTTTCTCTAGTCCCTATTTTTAAAATACCTACTTGGTATATTAATATATTCCTTCAATTTTCTTATCTCTTCTCTCCTATTTTCCAGCTCTTTGTTTTTTTGCTCTATTTTCTGGGAGAGTTCCTTGAATTTACCTTACAATGTTTCTCTCATACTTTAATTTTCAAGAGCTTGTTTTTGTTGAGAATGTTCCTTTCTTGTGGTAAACCATTCTTGTTTCATGGTTGAAACATCTTCTCTGATCTCTCTGAGGATAAATGTGTATTTTGAAGTTGTCTCTGCCCAACATTGTTTTCTGCAGTTTCTTTTTCTGTTTTGATCTCTATTTCTCAAGTTTCAAGAATGAGCTCTCTTCATATTTAAGACTTGAGGACAAAAAGACTGAGTGGAAGCCCTGAGGACATGAGTGGCGCTTGTCAACTACAAGTTTCACTGGAGAGCGCTCTGGCTGAACTCTTTATCTAGCAAAGCCGCGACATCCGAATCTTTAGGTCTGTCGTCTTTGTCTAATCAAATTCCCCTGAAAACAATTTTTTCAGTTTCCTACCTGGACATTAAAAGTCTAGCTGGCAGATATCTAGAAGCCATGGGAAAAAAGAACTAGAGAGTCTCACATCTACTGTGCACACCTGCATTTCATCTCCCGGTTTCAGTGTGGTACCATGGGTCCTCCGCTCTGCCTGGAGTCCCACTTCAGTTTGTTGCTAGTGTGGAAAAAGGGACATTGACTCAACTGTTGAGAATAGAGAGGAGATTTGGGGATTCTTAAAATGATTTTCAACTAAACCTCTTTATTTCACCTCTTCCCCTCACCTTCACTTCTGGAGGGCGTGGTGCTGCCAAATCCTCAGCCTTCTGGGAATGTGTGATAGAAAACACGTTGGTTCTTGGCTTTCCCTGCTGCTAGCTTAGGATTCATCTTTCTCAGATCTGCTAAGCCATTTAACACTTACACATCTGCTTTCCAGATGCCTATTGTCTTCTTCTCATTTTCCCTATCATTGTTTTTTGCCTTTTTTAAAAAATCTGCTTACTATTACTGGAGAGGTACAAAAGTAAATGCATGTATTCAATCTGCCATTTTTTTCCTGGAGGTTAATCAATATCTTCTAAATAAAATATGGGCAGTAAGTTCATTTTCTCACTCAACCCAGAGCACTATCAATATCATTGTACTACCCAAAGGACATCAATAATTACTGTTTCATAGGCAATAATTTTACAAATTAAGTTGATTTTAGACAACTTCATTTTTTATTCCTATAAAGGTTATAAATCCTTGGCATATTGAATGAAGTATAAATATTACTCCAATTTTTAAACTAAATTCTTAGCTCTCCTTATGATAAATTTATTGTTGAATGCACACAGAAAAAGCAGATAACAACTGTGGTTTTTTTTTTTAATTTCAAAATCTTTTTTTAATTTCAAATGTTTTTGTTACATGACAACTGTTGTTTTCATTATTGCTGTTATCCCCCACTTCATTACAAATATTTCCAGCTAACAGTTAAGTGTTTCTGTTATTTTAAAGGCTTTTAAATTCTAATTTTGTCTTTCCAGGTTTTTTCTTTTTTGCTTGTTTTTCAGTTTACTCACCTACCATTTCGTTTAGATAAAAAGTATTTTTTTGACCCAAGAATTCTAGTCCTAGCACTCTTCCCTAAGGAAATAATCAGAATTGTGCTTATTACAACAATGTGCTTATTACAACAAACCTAAATGCTAATAATCAGGGACTGATGAAATTAATCACAGTATATCCATATAATAGAATACATCCATAAAAAATCATTTCGTAAAAGAATATTTAGTAACATGAAATATTCAGAGATATATTTAGTTTAAAAGGTAACAGGAAAAAGTATGCTCCAAATAAATTTTAAAAAAAGGAATATATATCTTAATACTAAAAGAATAAAAGACACCAAAATGTTAACAATGATTATTTGGGGAAGAAAGGATTGCTGGGGACTTTTTTTCGTTCTTTGTGTTTTTCAGAAATCTCTCAATTTTCTAAAGTGAAAGGGAAATTTTCACTTTTGAATTTGCACCTTTGAAATTTAAATTTTTTAATTGGAATTTAATTTTTAATGTGAATTTTAATTATACATATGTGCATAAATGTAACTTTTAAATAAACAAATTCTACTTTGAGGTATCTGCTGGGCTTCCAGGAGAGCAAGGATCCCCTGGGGAGCCAGGACCTCCTGGACGCAAGGTAGGTAGAAAAGCTATAAATCACACCAGGTCCTTTTCCATGTTAGAAAAATTCAATGCATAGAAACTTCACTGTACAAATGTGAATGCCTTCTGTCTCTGCTGCTTGGCTACTGTCTTCACTATTCTTCTACCTTTATATGTTCAGAGGAGAAAAAATGCTGATTAAATATCTCTTGGGAAGTGGGGGAAATTGAGGAAGGAAATGAAAAGTATTAGACTAAAATGGTATGTTTCAATTCTCAATGAATTTTATTTATCTGTCCAGTCATTGCCCTATTTCTACATTTAATAAGTGATCATTGAATGAATGGAAGTGGAAGGAAATTAATAAATAGTGAATATGGTCAAAGTTGCATTCACATGAAACTTATTTGCTTCAGGAGTTTGGATGGGGCTCTGTGGCATTTTTTCTTGGGTGTCTTTCTTTGAGAAAAGCCAGACTCTTCCTGTTCCAAAAATGGGATTGAACACATGAAATTAAAACCAATTCCACTTTGTTCTTTCTATCCCCAACCCAGACAGATATATATATTCATATATTTTTTTTCATTCATTTTTTTGGAAGGTAGTTGGGATACCCTTTCCAGATGTTCAGTTTGAGTCTCATCCTTTTGTCATCCAGCCAGTGAAGGGAACAGATGAAGGTTCAGCTCTGGCTGCTGTTCAGTGGCCAGGGCAGAGCACGGGAGTTGAAGAACTCTAAACCTCTGCTGTAGGAGGGAGGCAGCCGCACGCATAAGGTTCAGCCTTAGCTAGTCCTGAGTCATAGGCCTGCCCCAAAGCTCTGCAGCCAGTGTCAAGTTGTTGACTTCATTCTTGGAGTCTGGACAGCCCTTATCATCTGGGGATAGAGCTGGAGGAAAGTAGCCTTTGGAGGCTTGGGTGCCTCAAGCTTGATGCTTATAGTTTGTTCCCCTCAAAATATTGCTGTTAATTAGGTGATGCATATCTACCTGTATTCTTTTTTTCCCCCTTATTTTTCTAACTTAATAAAAGTTAGGCTTTAAAAGGTATCACTTTCTTAGGGTCATGTTAGTGCACATTCTGGCTACTGATGTGTGTGTCTAGAGCCATGAAAACTTTTTGTTTGTTTGTTTCTCTAGGGTGTGAAAGGTGCCAAAGGATTGGCTTCATTTTCAGTATGTATCTCCTGACTACAGCAGAGTGCTCTGAGCACTCCATTAAATTTATTTGTTTTTAAACTTCAGGGTCTAACAGTCTGTGTTGTGTAATTCTTTCTTTTTTATTTTTGAACTGCAGACATGTGAGCTTATTCAGTATGTGCGAGACCACAGTCGTAAGTACCCTGCTTAAAATGATCACCCAAGTCGTCAGCATTCACAGAAGGAAAACGGGAACTCTGCATTCAGAATTGAGATAATTTATCGGCTAACTTCTTAAAATTAGAGATGTCACTGCATATATTTTGAATCAGCATAGACTGGTGACTATTAACTCCCTCTCTGGCTGCCAGCATCTCTGTTAGAGCCTGTTCCAAGCACTGAGCAATAATATATCTAGTGCTTTTAATCTGGAGAAAATTGAGGTTTAAGGTCAGCATTCTCTTAATGGTGAAATCAATCAGTGAAGAGTCACAAGGAACTTTTCAAAAATGATTATTAACGCCTGCCAGTAACTGATGGGATTGAATTCACCTGGTGTGAAAGAAGCAGCTCTGATAAGAGGGTGGAAGCCTGGTGGGTGGAAGCCCTGATTTGAATACTTTGGTTTACTATTTATTCCTTTCCTGAAAAGGTATGTTTGATTACTTTTAGTTGAGCTGATTTGCTTATAAAATTCATAATAATGCTCATTCTGCCAATATTTTTTTCTCTCTCTCAAAATTTTTAAAAAAATATAATTTGATTTTGTAAATGTTCATTTGAATTTGTTTTAAGACCCTTGTATTAAATAACAGCCTCTTCTATCAAAATATCTTGGTACCATCAAAAAAATTTCATGTACAAGATTAGGAGAGAGTTGACTATTCACCTACAAATGCATAATAACTTCTCAAGTAATATGACTGAAAGGAGGAGTCAAAAGTTCCCTTAAGGCATTTGGGGGGAGAAAAATAGACAAATTAAGACCCCATTTCTATAGAGAGCATTGGTCTCCAAGATACAGACTTTTAAAAGCTCAGAATGCAGTATCCATCAGAGCTCTGTTTTTTCACAGCAAAACGGAACCACGATGGGAAGCAAAATACATATATATGTTGGGGTATGAAGATTGGTTGTTTTGGGGTGAATTAGCACAGTAGGTTTTCTGACATAGGAGCCATGTGAATCATAATGGCTCAAGGGCAAATCCAAGTGTGATGGGACTTGACCTTTAAAAATTTGAGAGGCTCAATACAAAATCACAAATCCAAAAGTAGGTACAAAGTTATTTCAAAAGTAAGTGTTAGAACAAAAAAGGAAATGATGAGTAACTTCCGTACATTTTATAAGAGCATGTGGTCATGGAACAACATGGCTAGGGCCCCTCCCAGGAAAGGCTTTGCAAGGGGACCCTGTGAGAGATCTCAATTAGCGCTGTCCAATAGAAGTTTCTGCAATGATGGAAGTGTTCACTGTGCTGTCCGATACAGTAGCCACAAGCCACATGTGGCTTTGAGCACTTGAAATATGGACAGTGTAACTAAGAGTTGAATTTTTAACTTCATTCAATTAAAGTTTCAAGAGCTATATGTGGCTGTGAATGCCATGTTGGACAATGCAGGTCTAAAGCAAATATTCATTTACTTCAGAGTAAATCCACCTCTGACATTTATATAATATATAAATATGCACATATATATACAAATACAAACATACAGACATATTGTGTGTGTATGTGTATATATAATTGATAGCTATGGGTAGCTACGTAGGAAAGATTTAGAGTAAAGGGAAAGGAGTTAGGACTTTTTAACTTTTCAAATTCAGTGCACCTCCCTGCAACATCATGTTCCCTCCCAGGCAAAGACTCTTTGCCTCTGACAGCTGGCTGCAGGCTGCTGATTTATGGCTGTAAATGGTCCCACTTGTTCTCCCGTCCCCTTCCCCATGCTGGGCTTTGTCTACATTTTCTCCACACCCTATCTGTTACCTTGATTTTTGAGTTATCTACAAAAAGCAGACATAGCAGAACCTCACTGTCATGATTTTCCTACATGGTACAGAGCTCTATTCTCCTACCAAATAATAACTGATGTTCTCTGTTCTTCTTTCCCAGCTGGTGGACACGGTGAGTAATCTATTTACAGCATGTCTTAATCAAGCTCCAAAATGTCATACATCTGGAAAGATGAATTAGAGCCATGTATTGGCTGCCAACTGATATAAATTTTATCCAGGCTTTCTTTGCTGCTTTATACTGGTAGCAGAGTCCTGCCTCCAATAAATCACTCAAGTTTTAGCTGAGCTTCAGAGCTATTTCTCAACCAAGCATTTTTTGATTTTTATTAATATCTTAATGACTAACATCACCATTCAAGTTACTTCTAGATTTTTTTAATACTATTCTTACCCCTTCATTTTCTTTCTCTGTCATATTGTCTCTGTAGTCCAGTGGTTAGGGATTAAGAGGCAGAGGGGACAGAATAAAAGTAGGGAAGATCACATGGCAGGTAAGCAGAATATACAGCTCAGATAATGCTAAATCCACGAGCTTGTGCCTGGTGTTAATTACCACATTGGCTTAAGAGTTTCAGTGCTGGTTTTCAAGTATCTTACAAGTGCTTCCTGACATGTTTTGGTATAAACCCCTCATCACCCTCTTATACATTTATATCCTTATACCTTCTGCATAAACCCACCAACTCATGTCCTCTGATTGCTTGTTCATGCATTTAACAAATATTTATTGAAAGCCTACTTTGTGCCAGTATCTGTCCTAGGCCCTGGGGACACAGAGTTGAACAATGGACGTGCTTCCTGGCCTCAGAAACTCCTGTTCTTGTGGAGGATCCAGATAATAAATAAACAAATATGGATGAATTAAGAACCCTGTAGTTGCTGTGAATGAGAGAAAGCGTAGCATACTCTGTCACAGGATAGTGTGAGGGGAGAGATGTTTTGGACGGAGGGCTCTTCTTGCAGGCAGTGAAATTGAAGTTTGGAGTGAAGAATGAAAAGGAGCCAGCTTCAAGAGCTAGGAAGAGAGAACTGCAAGGGCAGAGGCCATGAAACAGAAAATACCTAAGATGTCTCTTAGGAACCGATGGAGCCCAGCATGACTTAGATACATTTAGGGAAAAGGAAAGCTTCACATGAGAAAATGGGGAAATAGGCAGGAGCTGGAGCAAGCTGAGCTTTGCAGTCATAATAAGGAGGCTGGATTTTATTTGAATTGTGATGGGAGGGTATTAAAGAGTTTGTTGAAAGTATTGAGGGGGGAGGAGCATGATGGACAATTTTTTATTTTTTTATTTCTTTAAATTTCAGAATATGGGGGTATAAACATTTTGGTTACGTAAATTGCTTTTGTACCGTTTGAGTCAAAGTGTGCTGATGGACAAGTTCTTAAAGCTTGAGCCGCTGTGGGGAGAGTGGATTGCAGGGGGGATAGTTATTCAAGATTTAAGTATTTGATATTTTACGTTTGTTTTAATGCTCACATTATTATTTATAAATATTTGAAAAGTTAACACTTAAAATTACTTTGCCTTCTATACATCCTTTAAGTAAGGTTGCTACGTGATAAGGGACATGTTCTTGTCTTCAGGAAAACCCGAATGCCCGGTGCATCCAACCGAGCTGGTGTTCGCGCTAGACCAGTCCCGGGACGTCACGGAGGAGGAATTTGAGCGCATGAAGGGGATGGTGGCCTCCCTGGTGAGAGACGTGAAGGTGCGGGAGGCCAGCTGCCCCGCGGGGGCGCGCGTCGCCATCCTCTCCTACAGCTCCCACGCCAGGCACCTCGTCCGCCTCTCGGACGCCTACAGGAAGAACCGACTTCTCAGGGAGATCCAGGCCATTCCGTACGAGAGATCCTCAGCCAGCCGGGAGATTGGCAAAGCAATGAGGTTTATTTCCAGGAACGTCTTCAAGCGCACGCTCCCGGGCGCGCACACGAGACGCGTCGCCACGCTTTTCAGCAGCGGTCAGTCCTCCGACGCCCAGGCCGTCGTCGCGGCTGCCATGGAGTTCAGCGCGCTCGGCGTCGTCCCCGTGGTGGTGGCCTTCGGCAACGTGCCCGCCGTCAGGCGCGCCTTTGCGGTACGCGGGGAGGCCTTTCGCAGAACAGTCTCGATTACTTTGCCGGTATTCAGGAGCCCCTGTGAGAAAGTATAGAACTGTACTTCCGTGCCTTCAAAATCAAGGTCATTTGTTTGGAAGTTTTGTAAAATTCTGGATTGGCAGAGTGGAGTCATAAGTGTTCATTACTGCCTGCGGGCGACACGCTATGCCCTTTATGTGCATTATCTGTTTAATTCCCACAAGTAGTGTGTGTGAGATAGACGCAGTTGTTATTCCCAGTTTTATAGATGAGAAAACTGATCCTGGAGAAGTTAAGCTACTTGTCCAGGTTCACACAGCTCTAGGAAGTGGCACTATCGGACCTTGACTCCAGGTTTGCTGTTCTAGTGCTTCCCCAGTCTGCTCTGAGTTGTCTGTGTCCAAACATACCGAATCAGGCGGCCGATAAACATTCTTGTCACTTAG
The DNA here is from genome assembly GCF_000956105.1 of Propithecus coquereli. Lineage (NCBI taxonomy): Eukaryota > Metazoa > Chordata > Mammalia > Primates > Indriidae > Propithecus > Propithecus coquereli. The sequence continues at coordinate 7,646,877 of NW_012136080.1, forward strand.
ATAGCCAGGGTAGTAGTATGAAAACCAGTTGGCTGGTTTTAGAACTTCACCACTTACGTAAAGATCCAAATCTTAAACCCTTCCAGTTATAGTTTCTTGGATTGAGGATTAAAATCTCCATGTGTAGCATTCCTAAATATATCACCTGGGATCGAGACGGCCATCGATAACTTTACAACACCCCATCAGTAGTGGCTCAGTGGCAGGGCTCCATTCCAGAGGCCATGCTGGGGCCAGCAAAGCATCCTTCCCGTCAGCCATGTTGGCCCAGTGTGGTGTTTTCTTCTCCATTCGTGTGAGACAGACTGTGAAGAAGGGCTCCAGGGAGCAGCAAAAACATATCAGAAAATGCAACCTAAATAAAAAGACCAGCCGTTTGAAAATTACTTCATTTAAAGAAAGGAAGGCAGAAAGCCACTAAATCATTGGCTTCAGATGTGTGAAAAATCATTACTGGAGAAAATTAGCCAGCTGAATTCCAACTTTGCAAAATCTCATAGTAGAGGACATAGGAGTAATAGCAACAGGAAACTTCTAGTTAAGTTTAAATAAGAACTTTGTGAAGGCAATTTTGGTTTATTGTTGGCATGGATTAAATGGTCTAATACAGGTGGTCAACACCTTTTCCTGAGGACTTTTTACAGGGCGATCACTCACCTGTTGAGGGTGACTTCTATCTTTCCTAGAGACTGGAGTCTAGAATTAAGTGGCCTTTCGAGGCCCTTTCCAGTTCTATAATTTTCTGTGAACATGTTGAAATAAGCAGAACAGCATTGAAATGTATTTCTCATCTGTATATGGAAAACAGTACCTTTTTCCTAGAGTTGGTATGAAGATTAAATGATGCAGCACTGTGCATTAGTGCCCAGTACATAGTAAGCACTCAAGAATGATACCTTTTGCTTTAATTATCATTCAGTTGCTTGATGCTAAACTAACATCTGTTTAATAATAATGAAATCTAGGTTATAAAGCAGCTGAAATGCTATTACTATCATTGAACTATGCAAAAGAAAAGGCTGATGCTTGAGGCTCAGATAGGAAGATGAATATGAATTAGAAAAGATTGGGGCCAGGCTATGCAAATGTAGCTGCCATGAGAAGTAGCAGCTCAAAAATTCTCTAAGTGATTTTGGTTACACGGAGTCCTCATAACTCCCCCATCCCTTGGCTTTATTTATTCACAAAATAAGAGTCAGCTTTATGTCCTGATGCAAATAATTGATGGCACTTGTGATATAAACTTAAACTGACACAATTCTACCCACCCACCAACTCAAAGGTATATGCACAGCATATAATTTATGAAAAAGTGTTTTGTTATTAAAACGTTTGAGTGTTCACAATCTCACTTAGAGATTGATTGATCTGATTTTGCAATTCTACCTGACCCACGTAGAGACTCTTTACTCCTTTTCTGAAGGAGTTCATCTCAAAAGAGCCCCAAGGAAGGTTTAAATTCTTGATAATGACCCTCATAAATCTAAGCAGCATTGGCCCCCAATACCCCTTAGGAAGAAGAAAAGTTAGAGATGAAGTCAGAATTGGTCCCAAGGTTCATTCATTCAATAAATGTTTAGTGAGCACCTCCTATACACCAGTGGCTGTCCTAGGCTCTGAGGATACACAAGTAAACTAGAAAACCAAAAGGCTTTACATGAATGTTAGAGGATGAAACTAAACACAGTTGTCTGGAAAAGCTCAAAAACAGAGGCATATATACCAGTTGGTTAGAACCCAAGGCCTGGTGTTACAGAAGAGAAAGTACATTACTATTATACTTCTTTTTGCTGCCTTTTTCTTTCTTGTATCTATTTCTTCCATTGTGCTTTACCTATGCTTAAATTATTCACTACTACTATTTTTTAAGAACAGAATTCAAAAGTTCTGTAATGAGAGCGTATTTTTATTTGGGGGCCATATTTTGTGACCCTAGTTTGTTTCATACCCATATCATGGCTTTTCTAAATCTCAATTCATCTGAGAGTTCTGTAGTCCAGCGTGAAATTGATACCTGTGCGGGTGTGTAGTGAGACTCAGAAGCAACTGCTCTGACAGCCTGGGCTGATTTCCCTACATTTCTTAGCAAATGGACTGTGATCACTTGCTGTCTTGGAAGTTTTGTACAATGGTATGAAGTTGAATGATGAGCTATGCGTCCCTTCTGAAATAGAAGGCTATTATGGACTGGAAAAACTTCAGTCTCAACTTTGTTTTGTCAGTAGGATCATTCCTTTCAATTTAGTAATTGCCTTTTCCGGTGAAATTTTACTTGCTGCACATTAAGACTTCTAATCTAGGGTGGGTCTCCCTTTCCAACATTCTTTTAAGAAATATATATCCTTTTTAGCTAACCTAATGTTTTTTCCTTTTATTCTGCTGTTTGGCATGCAGGTTCGAGAGAAATAATAAGTGTAGTATTTGACATTATATCAGTCGATGAATCTTGTGATTGAAGACAGAGTTGAAATGGGACGGGGAGCTTTCATGGAACACTTTAGCATTTTGAGCACCCAACTTTTTATTCTGAAAAGGATTTTCCTTTGTTAATATAAATTGTCTGTAGAAAGAAAATTATTAACAATAATTGTTATTTTTTCTTGAGTGCATCAATTTGTAGAGCCCCATGATGGTTAGAGAAGAAAGAACAGCATATCATCCGGAAGCATTTGCTGAATGCCCCAAATCACCCATCTGTGGATGTTACGGTTGTACACTCTTCCAAGCTGCTGCTACTTTGAATCCACAGGAAAGTGAGCAATAAGAAACATGAACAATAGGACCCTTTTATTTTAAATCCCCAGCTTCCATTCAGTTTAAGGAATTTTTCTGTAATTTGCTAACTATAGTTCTTCCAATGATATGTGGTAGGATGATCTCTAAAACCCCATTTTCCAAACTTTATTGAGAGGTTATGTATCCAGAGGGTAGGGAGTAGGGGTGGCAGAGGAGAGCACAGACCCTCTGTGGACTCACCCTGGTAAAGCAACTCACTAGAATCAATGACAGAAATGATGTTGCTTTAAGTTGGCACCAATATGTTTATGTAATTAAATGTGAGCATAAATTAACAATTAAGACTACCCCGCAGAAATATGCAAGTTGTTACATTGTAGACGTACAGAACTGCAAAACTAGTTAGCAAATGGCAGCAATTTCTCGGCAACATCTTGAGAAATACTGCTCTAAATTAAATTAGGACCCACTGATACAAAGCTACAATCCTGAACATAGCTCTTACAGAAAATAAAAGGTAGGTCTTGTTTGGGGAGAACAAAATTTAAACTGAAGCCTCCCATATTCCACCCACCTCTGGAGCTCACTTTCCTCATCTGTGAAATGGTGGAGTTGGATTACCTGGTTCCTAAGATTTCTTCTACCTCAAATGTTCTGTGCTTTTTTCTTTTTTCCTGGATCTGATAGTTGTCAAAAAGAAAGCTCTTGGCCTCTCCCAACTGGTCTGATCAGTGCTCTCTGAACTGACACTGGGTTTGGTTTCCAGTTAATGATGACAGTCCAGATGGAATGAAGGCGTGATTCCCTTGGAACTGTGCTGAGACACCTCTTAAAAGCCATTGGCAGTGCAGACTCTTTCTCCTGTTGTTATTGGTCAAGACTTCATTTATATTCGTTTACAGACCACCAAAACCGACTTAAGTTACTTATGTATATATATCTACATACCCTAAGAATTTTATAAGGATCTAGAGCCCAGGTGTCCTCTGGTCCTGAGTCCAGGTAAGCAGCCTCTGTTTTTACCCTGTGGTCACCTGGACACGCAATTCAGCATTTTTTCTAAGGATCCATTTGCACAAAGAATCAGCAGGCAATGCAGATTTTACTGAGATAGCCACAGGGAGGGCATTGCCATCATGTACAGCATTGCATTCGACCACAAAAAGTAGAATGTTTGTGTTACCCCCACCCTGTCCGTTCTCCACTGCCCTACCACCACAGGGTTGTGGTGGCGGTGGTGGTGCTGGTGGGTTTTTTTCCCCCTCGTAACACATAATGCTTATTTTCACTATGTTCTATTTCTTCCCTCCCAGGCTTTCCCTGGCACTGTTTCTTTTTCTATGTATTTGTGTCTAGAAATTTAGCTAAAACCTTCAGTTATCACATATCCCCTCAGAGCCTTCCCCTCTAACCCAGACAGCTTATGAAGGCAAACACAGTGGTCTTGCAGAGAGGAATTCTGGCGAGCACAGATTTCTCCATCTCTTATGCACAGAAGAATAAAAAATGGGCAGAAGCAAAGATCCGCCTCAGGAAAAGTCACTCTCTCCCCCAGTTTCCCCTGCTCCTCAGTCCACAGGACCGAATATGGCCAGCCTACGGCCACATTAGCTTTTACCGCTACAGATAGACTCACTGCCCTCAGGACCCCAGTGCCAGATTTCTGAGAGAATGGGCCTGAGTGGCTCAAATGTCCATGGTTTTTATTAACCTAAATCTAAACATTTTCTGCCCTAAATTTGCATTTCCAGAGGGATGGCTCTTAGGTAAAACAAGGTAGAAAATTTGTGTCTCAAAGGTACAGAACTCAGATTTCGAGCCAAATACCATTATTTATAAGCCAAAGAAAGGCCTAAGTAGGAAGCCCAGTTAAGACACAGTTGTCAAAGGTGAGGCTTGTTATACAGATTTAAGTCTTTGCCTTCTCCACTATAAAAGCTCCTAGTGATTTAGGTGCAGAGAGGGAGATGCCCTTATGAATGAAGATTCCCTTTATAGATGTAAATTTCTCTTACAAAAAAGAATCTCAACTAAAAATAGGCAGTTTCTCAACTCACCTTATATATTTTTTTAACTAGATTACAGTCAACCCTTTGTATCCACAGATTCTATTATATATCTGTGGACTCAAGTGAGGATGGAGATAATCAAAAATAATAAATGATAACAATATAACAATAAAAAAGAATGAAGTATAACAACTATTTACGTAGCATTTACATGGTATTAGATATCATAAGTGATCTAGAGATGATTTAAAGTTTATAGGAGGGTGTGCACAGATTATATGCATATACCATGCTGTTTTATATAAGGGACTTGAGCATCCATGCATTTTGGCATCCATGGGGAGGTGCTAGAACCAGTCCTCCAAGAATACCGAGGGATGACTCTGAGTTCAGAGTGGAGCCCATTAACCAGTAGGACAGACAAAGCATCTTCCATGCGGGATTGAGCTAACTTTCACTATTGTTCTGATCTTAAGATTTTGACCAAAACACAAAAGTAGTTAAAGAAGCAGACTCTGGCTGGGAGTGGTGGCTCCTGCCTATAATTCTAGCATTTTGGGAGGCTGAGGCAGGAGGATCACTTGAGGCTAGGAGTTCAAGACCAGGCTGGGCAATATAGTGAGACCCCTGTCTCTACCAAAAAAAAAAAAAAAAAGCCGGACATGGTGGCATGTGCATAGACCCAGCTATTCAGGAGGATGAGGCAGGAGGTTTGCTTGAGCCCAGAAGTTTGAGGTTACAGTGAGTTATGATTGTGCCACTGCACCTTAGCCTGAGACACAGTGAGACCGTGTCTCTAAAAAATAATAAAAAGCAGGCCCTGTTGGTCAGAGTGCCCAACTTCTATAAATAACTGTTTTGGGTTTTTGTATGTCTTTGAAGTAAAAAAGTAACCAAAAAAGTAAGTTTAGAGGAGGATAAAGAGAAAGAAGGTACATTCAGAGTTGTCAATGTGTTTTTTCCTCATCAATTGCTGAAGTTTTTCATTTAGTCTTTTGGAAGCCTCTGCATGCCAATCAAAAATACATCCTATTGTTTCAGAGGTGTTCAGGATCCCCCCTTTTTTTCCTCCAAAGTGCCCTATAGATGAGCAATTTTATTTAGGTTAAGTCTTCCCCACAGTAGCCACTGTAACTCTAAGTTATTTTTGGTAAGGTTCACCCATTTCTCTAGAAAAACACAAGTTCTGAGATGGGAGATTCCTTGGATTCAGGTGAACCCACTGTTCTATCTTCTTGTAACCTAACCTATTTACTGAACCCAGTCTAGCTTCTGCCTGACCCAGTCAGACAACTGAGGACTCTAACTGGATCCAATCTGATCTGGGATCCAGCCCACTCTAAACATTGCTTAAATAAACTCACCGAGCTCAAACACAAGTTCATGGAGCTTGAATCCAGGAGAGAACTTGCCCACAACCCAGCAGCTGTGAGAGATCAGTGGACACAGTGGAGCCAGCGGGTACTTTTGCTCGATCAGCGCTCCTGAGGGGCACTGGAGATCTGCTTCAGATCCTGCTTCTGATGCCGGACTGTTAAAAGCTTTAGGCAAATTGAATTTTGCAGAGTTTAATTGAGCAAAGAATGATTTGTAAATAAGGCAGCCCTCAAAACCAGAAGTTCAGAGAGCTGTGTTTCACAATGTGGACAGACAGCATGCATGGATGGAAAATGGAAGTGAGCTACACAAACAGCTTGGTCGTTACAGCTGGACTTCTGCCTTATTTTGAACATGGTCTGATCAGTTGGCTGCCTGTGATCGACTGAAGCTTGGCTGCTGCTATTGACTGAGACTCAGCTATTTGTTACAAAAGTTTACTCCTAAGTTGGACTTTCTGTTAGTTTATGTACTAAGTTAGGTTGCAGTTCATTATATGACTCAAAGTATGGAGGCATCCTCTGGCCAAATTTAATTTAACACCATCCCTGGTCCAATCATCTCTAGAAGAGAGACCTCATATAAAAACAACCTCAAGGGGAGAGGGGGGGCCAAGGGCAACATACGTAACCTAAACATCTGTACCCCCATAATATGCTGAAATAAAAAAAATAAAAAAAAAAAAACAACAACCTCCAAAGTTCTACATCTATAGATTAAGTATGGGAAGGAAACTTCCCAGAGAAAGAGGGAAGTTGTTAGCTTAAGACCGTAGAATCACATGAGAAAACTAAAGTGTCATCTGATGTAATGCCCTGAGACATTAGATAGGGTCATACTTACAATTTTTCTTCAACTATCAATTATCTTGGAGTCAATTAACCAAGTTCATTATTCTTGATTATTTGGAGCCTTCTCATCTTCTCCCTGCTCTCCACTCTTAAGCTCCCCAGATGGGTTACTAACAGCGGGGCCAAGTTGGAAAAGGTTGGGACGTTATTTAGAAACGAGAGCTGCCTGGATGTGGGTCTGAGTGCATTTCAAAGCCAGCTTGGATGGCTAGTTCATAGTGGAAACCTAAAGATACTTATAAAGAGCATCCTGTGATTTTACAAGGTTTTCTGGCCTTGCGGGGAGCGGAGGTCTCTGATCCTCTTCCTTAAATGCCTTCGGTGTCCAGTGTCTTTTGATTAATCCTTTTATCTTTCATTGAGCTTTTAGTTTCATCATCTATAGAATGGGCATGATAAACATAAAAACTAACTCACTGGGTTGTTGGAATGATGGATATGAAAGTGCTTTGTGGTCTTTGGTGACCCACATGGCACCCACTCTGTGCCAGTTGGTGCTTTACAGTTAGGAACTCATTTGTTGCCGACAGTAGTCTTGTTAGGTAGTAGTAACGTTCTCATTTCACAGAGGAGGGAGCAGGCAAAGTAACTTGTCATACAGCTAGAGAGTAGAGACTAAAGCCCAGGCAGAGCTCTTAGCCATGCTGCTGTGCTCTGCCTCCCCAGGACTTTCTTAGAAAGCGCACTATTGCCCTCTCCAGATCTCGGTTCTCTAAACAGTCCAGGGAGGTTCTTGAAGCCTTACCCACTAAGCTGTTCTTTCTCTTCTGCTTCCTTCAGATTGACGACACTGGCACGTTTCAAGTAATAGTGGTTCCCTCTGGGGCGGAGGCTGACTACACACCAGCGTTAGAGAGACTCCAGCGGTGCACTTTCTGCTACGGTAAGACCCACGGAAGATAACTTGGTCCAGCCTGTTAAGCACATTGAGTCACCATTAGGAGCAGCTGGAACTTGGCAGCAAGGATATGTGCGGCCTTGGGAAGACTTCTCTGGGGCTCTGGGTGCAACTTGTCACACTGCATCTCCCACAGATGGAACGTCTCAGCTCAGCAAGTGGGGTCTCCTCCTATATATCCCAGCAGGAGGGCTACATTCCAGGCCTCTCTACTTACTGCAGCTTCCAGGAAACAGTAATGATTTTTAGAAAAACTTAGCCTATCTCATTGCCAAGTTTTTCGTGCCATAAAGTATATTTGTGTATTTTCTAAACCTCAAAGGTTCATAGACCCAAAGAAATACTTTAAAGTAATTCAGCACCCTTCTACCTCCTTGGGGATATTTTTTAGTACAGAAGTGGAAAATTGCAAGAATTCATGCATTTCTCATTGAATAGAAGCTTCATGGACTCCTAAATGTTTTGTTGAGACAGGGTCTCCCTCTGTTGCTCAGGCTAGGGTGCAGTGGCATGATCACAGCTTACTGCAACCTCAAACTCTTGGGGTCAAGAGATACTCCCACCTCAGCCTCTCGAGTAGCTAGGACTACAGGTGCGTGCCACCACATCTGGCTAATTTTTAAAATTTTTTGTAGAGACA
>NW_012136080.1:7657411-7658084 GCF_000956105.1 Propithecus coquereli
AAAAAAAAAAAAAAAGCCGGACATGGTGGCATGTGCATAGACCCAGCTATTCAGGAGGATGAGGCAGGAGGTTTGCTTGAGCCCAGAAGTTTGAGGTTACAGTGAGTTATGATTGTGCCACTGCACCTTAGCCTGAGACACAGTGAGACCGTGTCTCTAAAAAATAATAAAAAGCAGGCCCTGTTGGTCAGAGTGCCCAACTTCTATAAATAACTGTTTTGGGTTTTTGTATGTCTTTGAAGTAAAAAAGTAACCAAAAAAGTAAGTTTAGAGGAGGATAAAGAGAAAGAAGGTACATTCAGAGTTGTCAATGTGTTTTTTCCTCATCAATTGCTGAAGTTTTTCATTTAGTCTTTTGGAAGCCTCTGCATGCCAATCAAAAATACATCCTATTGTTTCAGAGGTGTTCAGGATCCCCCCTTTTTTTCCTCCAAAGTGCCCTATAGATGAGCAATTTTATTTAGGTTAAGTCTTCCCCACAGTAGCCACTGTAACTCTAAGTTATTTTTGGTAAGATTCACCCATTTCTCTAGAAAAACACAAGTTCTGAGATGGGAGATTCCTTGGATTCAGGTGAACCCATGATGGTTAGAGAAGAAAGAACAGCATATCATCCAGAAGCATTTGCTGAATGCCCCAAATCACCCATCTGTGGATGTTACGGTTGTACACT
>NW_012136080.1:7658819-7727378 GCF_000956105.1 Propithecus coquereli
GGGGCCAAGGGCAACATACGTAACCTAAACATCTGTACCCCCATAATATGCTGAAATAAAAAAAATAAAAAAAAAAAAACAACAACCTCCAAAGTTCTACATCTATAGATTAAGTATGGGAAGGAAACTTCCCAGAGAAAGAGGGAAGTTGTTAGCTTAAGACCGTAGAATCACATGAGAAAACTAAAGTGTCATCTGATGTAATGCCCTGAGACATTAGATAGGGTCATACTTACAATTTTTCTTCAACTATCAATTATCTTGGAGTCAATTAACCAAGTTCATTATTCTTGATTATTTGGAGCCTTCTCATCTTCTCCCTGCTCTCCACTCTTAAGCTCCCCAGATGGGTTACTAACAGCGGGGCCAAGTTGGAAAAGGTTGGGACGTTATTTAGAAACGAGAGCTGCCTGGATGTGGGTCTGAGTGCATTTCAAAGCCAGCTTGGATGGCTAGTTCATAGTGGAAACCTAAAGATACTTATAAAGAGCATCCTGTGATTTTACAAGGTTTTCTGGCCTTGCGGGGAGCGGAGGTCTCTGATCCTCTTCCTTAAATGCCTTCGGTGTCCAGTGTCTTTTGATTAATCCTTTTATCTTTCATTGAGCTTTTAGTTTCATCATCTATAGAATGGGCATGATGAACATAAAAACTAACTCACTGGGTTGTTGGAATGATGGATATGAAAGTGCTTTGTGGTCTTTGGTGACCCACATGGCACCCACTCTGTGCCAGTTGGTGCTTTACAGTTAGGAACTCATTTGTTGCCGACAGTAGTCTTGTTAGGTAGTAGTAACGTTCTCATTTCACAGAGGAGGGAGCAGGCAAAGTAACTTGTCATACAGCTAGAGAGTAGAGACTAAAGCCCAGGCAGAGCTCTTAGCCATGCTGCTGTGCTCTGCCTCCCCAGGACTTTCTTAGAAAGCGCACTATTGCCCTCTCCAGATCTCGGTTCTCTAAACAGTCCAGGGAGGTTCTTGAAGCCTTACCCACTAAGCTGTTCTTTCTCTTCTGCTTCCTTCAGATTGATGACACTGGCACGTTTCAAGTAATAGTGGTTCCCTCTGGGGCGGAGGCTGACTACACACCAGCGTTAGAGAGACTCCAGCGGTGCACTTTCTGCTACGGTAAGACCCACGGAAGATAACTTGGTCCAGCCTGTTAAGCACATTGAGTCACCATTAGGAGCAGCTGGAACTTGGCAGCAAGGATATGTGCGGCCTTGGGAAGACTTCTCTGGGGCTCTGGGTGCAACTTGTCACACTGCATCTCCCACAGATGGAACGTCTCAGCTCAGCAAGTGGGGTCTCCTCCTATATATCCCAGCAGGAGGGCTACATTCCAGGCCTCTCTACTTACTGCAGCTTCCAGGAAACAGTAATGATTTTTAGAAAAACTTAGCCTATCTCATTGCCAAGTTTTTCGTGCCATAAAGTATATTTGTGTATTTTCTAAACCTCAAAGGTTCATAGACCCAAAGAAATACTTTAAAGTAATTCAGCACCCTTCTACCTCCTTGGGGATATTTTTTAGTACAGAAGTGGAAAATTGCAAGAATTCATGCATTTCTCATTGAATAGAAGCTTCATGGACTCCTAAATGTTTTGTTGAGACAGGGTCTCCCTCTGTTGCTCAGGCTAGGGTGCAGTGGCATGATCACAGCTTACTGCAACCTCAAACTCTTGGGGTCAAGAGATACTCCCACCTCAGCCTCTCGAGTAGCTAGGACTACAGGTGCGTGCCACCACATCTGGCTAATTTTTAAAATTTTTTGTAGAGACAAGGTCTCTCTCACTATGTTGCCTAGGATAGTCTCAAACTCCTGGGCTCAAGCGATCCTCTACCTTGGCCTCCCAAAAGTGCTGGGATTTCAGGCATGAGCCACCACACCTGGCTGGACTGTCAAATATTAAACATCAGAAAGATTTGTAATGTTGATTTGTTTATAGTGTTTTGTACATTATCTATAGGTCTAACTAGAAAACTGGACTCCAATTTTCTATTTGAGTGTTCTAATAATTATGAAGGCAGTGGAAGCCACTGGGATTTTTGGTGGCTATAATAGCTAAGAGATATCAAGCATTTACTTACAGGCCATGCACTGTTCTAATTGGTTGTATCAGTGATAGTGATGATGACAGTTAATACTTAAGCTATTGTGCTTGTTATAATCCAAGCACTATTCTAATCCCTTTAAATGAATTATGTCATTCAATCCTTATAATCATCCTAAAACATTTGAACTATTGTTAGTTCCATTTTACAAAGGGGGAAAATGAAGCTTAGTGAAATGTATTATAATAATTTGCTCAGGGCCTCACAGGCAGACCAAACCCAAGAAGGCTGCTGGTCTAAACTGCCTGCAGTTTATGAGCAGCAGAGGTCTTACTCTTCTGTTCCCTGAAACTCTCTTTTTGAGCCTGAAGAAAATGCTTGATTGCTCTCCTTCTCCATGTGTGTCAGTGAGAAGCTGATGCTTGCCATCTAAATGACCTCACCGGGAGGTGGTCATTCTGAGGGAGAAGTAAGATTTCTGGTCTAATAACCCCTCTTCTTTCTGTCTTTCCCTCTGCTTCCCTCTTCCCTCTCCCCACCTCTCTCTCTCTCTCAGGCTCTCTCACTGTCTGGACTGTGCAGGGTTGGTTTAGGCGCTGGCAATCTTAAGTAGTTAAAGCACTAACCGTTCTGTGAGGAGCTACATCCCACCCTGTATATTCTCAGTTGCTCTTTCAAACATGTCAGTTACGACAGTGTGTGCTGGTATGTTGCATGGTCAGAAGTTGCACATGTGTGACTAGGGATAGATTTTGGCTCCATTTCTTGGCTTAAACTCTTGTTTCATCTCTTAGGCCTATAATGGAAGATATTTTGGCTGTCATTTCCTGCAATTAAAAAACCCACAAAACTGAGCAAATGGGCAGCCTGCTGTCCTGATTTTGGAAACTGCCTTGCACACAGGTGACTGTTCTGTCATCTGATCATTACACAGGGTCATAAAATTTTACTAAATTTCAATAAGGGTACCATAACTTGACCGGAGTCACATCTTTATTGAGTCCATGAGCAAGACTGAAGTTAGGAGTTTGCTGTGTTCCCGAGGATCAGCATTCTTGTCATTAATCTTTCATCTAATAGCTTTTATTTGTGGCCCATGCCCATATGTAAGCACCAGCTGTCCATACACATGTTATTCCATTTCTCTTCCTTCTCTTTGGTTTTTAAAGAGGTCATTCTCATTCTCAACCATCAACTATTACTGGAAACCTAGGGTTACAGAATGTCAGCCCTAGAAAGGATCTCCAGGTGAATCTAATCCTATGACCTAATTGTGCAGACTGTGTAGAATTGAGGCCCAGTGGTGACTTGGCCAGAGGCACACAGCATGTTTGTTACTGAGACAAGACCAGAACCCAGATATCCCAGCTTTTAAGCCAAGGAGCCTCCCTACTACTACACTACATGTCCTCATCTCTAGCAATAAAACACAGACTTCATGTATAGAAACTCCTAGACATACTTGTCCTTTGGCAAAATGATCTTACTCTCCTGGCCTCAGTTATTCCATAAAATTAGAGGATTTGGTGACCTCTAAGATCCTTCCATTTCCAATTATTTTTTAAAATTTTTCTGAATATTCACTGTGGTCAGATTTAATAAAATCTCCTCTCTGTTTTTATTACTATGCATTCTTTTGTTAGATATAAATATTTATAAAAATGACCTCATATTTTATGAAAGTCTATTAATATCCAGTATTCATTCAACAAACACATACTGAGCTTTCAACTAATAAGCTCTATGGAAATACAAGGATGGGCAGTAACTTTGTCTTTAGGGAGCACACATAGACCTTGAGTTATAACTATTATTTAAATTGAAATAAAAGATATATTGCTTTTTTTCACTTTTACTTTCTAAGCAGATTACTTTTTCATAGAACAATGTGAGCATAGCGATAAGGGCCATTGGTTTAACCTTTATATTGTCAGTCTAGAGGGATCAGTAGCTATTATGTTGTGATACAGTGTATTTTTGTAAGGCATGAGATATATTGTCCTCTTCAAACATTATAAACTTAAGAGACAGCCAAGATTAAACTTTTGTTGAAAGCAGCTTAATTTTTAAAAGTCTGATAGCATCAGTAAATGGAGTCCAAGACACAGGCTCAGTATAAAATCTGTACTTTTTGAAAGTAGATGCAAACCATGTACTAGGAAATCTTCCTGTTGTTGATATTAAAGTCATTTAGCAACTATTTTAACATCAAAGATGATACAGTTGCCAAACATCAAAATACTTGAAATGCTGTCTTTCCTTTTCTGTCCATTTCTGCTTAGTAACCCTAAGTGACTTTTGGTTCACAGATATATGCAAGCCAGATGCTTCTTGTGACCAAGCCAGGCCACCTCCTGTGCAGTCTTACATGGATGCTGCTTTCCTTCTGGATGGCTCCCGGAACGTGGGAAGTGCTGAATTTGAAGATATAAGAGGCTTCCTGGGAGCACTGCTAGATCACTTTGAAATCACCCCAGAGCCTGAAACCTCTGTCACTGGAGACCGAGTGGCCCTATTGAGCCATGCTCCCCCCAACTTCCTACCCAACACTCACAAGAGTCCTGTGAGAACAGAGTTCAACCTTACTACCTACAGCAGTAAGCGCCTCATGAAGAGGCACGTAGAAGAATCAGTTCAACAACTAAATGGAGATGCTTTTATTGGTCATGCCTTACAATGGACTCTGGACAATATCTTTTTAAGTGCACCCAATCTGAGAAGAAATAAAGTCATATTTGTGATATCTGCTGGGGAAACCAGTCACTTGGATGAGGAAACTTTAAAGAAAGAATCTTTGAGAGCTAAATGTCAGGGGTATGCCCTATTTGTGTTTTCCCTTGGCCCTACTTGGAATGATAAGGAACTGGAAGATTTAGCCAGCCACCCTTTGGATCACCACTTGGTCCAGCTTGGCCGAATTCATAAACCTGACCACAGATACGGTGTGAAGTTTATGAAGTCTTTTATAAACTCAATCAGGCGTAAGTCAGAAAATCTGTTCTTTTCTGTGTATTAAGGGTATACTTGGTATTCTCCCCTGCCCCAGAAAAGGTTGATAAGCTGACCTGGATTCTTGGAAACCTATTGTCAAGGGTGTAATGATGGATGGTGGAAAGGAGGAAACCTCTGATTCCTAAGCATTTAATTTTCTGGCTCTTTTTTTAAATGCCTCTGGTTCCTATGGAACCAGAAGCAATCATAACAAGCCGCTGTTCACACATCTGTCCACATGCAGCAGTGTAGTCTGGGGATGTGAATTCACAGCCTGGACTTTAGCTGCAAAGTAGAGATGCTTGCCACGTAACATTAGCACATTGCCCTTTCATGGAAAGTTTCATCAGTTAACACACCAAAAGAGAGAGCCAAAGAAAAATTAAACAATTCTTGGCTTTGTTTTTATGAGTTCCTAAAGCAGAATTTGAAGTGTTAGGAGATACCATTTTACTTGTCAGAATGAAAGACACAGCCTTGCAAAACTTTCTTAGCCTCATTAGTGACTCTTTATAATGCCAGTAATTAATGTAACTGATGCCCATAAAAGAGAAACATGAGCTGTATTTCTTGGATTGAGCTTGCTTTGAAAATATGCAATCCATTTTGAATGCAACAGGATGGATAAAAAGAAGCCATGTCTTGCTATGACTCTGAAGGTTAAAGGGTGCTCGGTAGCATTTGCAAACATTTTCATGGTGAATTATCCCTTGGATCCAGATGCAGAAAAGTGAACACATAGGCCAAAGAGTACCCAGTGCAGCTCAAGTAAGGTACTGACTGTGTTTCAAACTTGTCACTGATATTACATGGTGAGACCAGTTAAGGCTGTGAAGACGCTGACCGTTCAGTGCAGGTTAAGGTCTGAGGAGTCTTGGAGATTGTTGGTGGGGCCAGTGCTATGTCCTCTGGTCCTCTGCTACTCAAACTGAGTCTAGGACCAGCAGTGCCAGCATCACCTGAGAGCTTATTAGAAATGCAGAATCTCAGGCTCCACTCCAGACATTCTGAACCAGAATCTGCATTTTATCAAGATCCCCAGGTGATTCACGTGCGCAGTATGGTCTCCGAAGCACCAGTATGGGAGCAGTAAGCTCCCAGAATGAAATTTACGTGGATGTGTTCTGGAATAGGAACCAGAAAGAAGAACTGGCAGAAAAGGTAGTAAAGAGGGGCCAGGAGTCATTTTGAGGGAAGTGATCACAAGGCATTTGTGAAGGTAAAACAAAACACCTTGAAAGACTGATAATCTTGTAAAGAAACACTCCCTATGGGGCAAGAAGTTGGAAGGAAGTCCTAGGATGGAATTTCCTTCCTCAGTCCCCCAAAATTCTAGGTGGTGTGCCATGGTAATCAGTCAAATTGTATCATTAGATAAATGGCACCACCACCCCTCCCCAACCAAGGAAAGGGAAAGAGATGTTTAAGAAAAAGGTGCTCAGAGTTACATGAGAGATATAAACTGCTTTTGAAAACTATAGCCATGACACAGTTACATACTACTATTTTAGAACTTAGGTATCTAGAAATTGTCAATCTTCAAAATATAGCTGTGAAAGTACAAGTCAGAAAAGACTTTGCATAATCATATTCAACCACGTGCTTAATTTTATAGCAGGCCCACAGACTCACATTCATTCAACATTAACGTATATTTATTGGACTTCTACTCTGAGCCACTCACTGTTTAGGTGCTGGGTATCGAGGAGTGACCAGAATCAACACATTTTGTAAGAGAAGCAAAACTACTGAAAATCTCATACTTAGATTAAAAATAAGAAATAAGAAATGAGGTATACAATAAGAAATGAGGTATACAATAAGGATAGCATCAGTCTTAGTCCACTCGGGCTAGAGTGCACAGTCCTAGCTATAACAGCAGCTCTGGGGACAGTGCTGTGTCACAGTCCAAGACAAACCTGCTACTTACCATGACCCCAGGTCACCAGGAAGACATTTAATTGTGTTCAACACATCTGTTCAGTGTAATGTTTCAATGAAATATATAGTACCTTTTTTTTAAATTCAGGATATTATGGGGGTACAAACGTAATATATAGTACCTTTTTAAAGATTCCCATCAAAAAATGGCTTTTAAATTTTTAAATGTTATAAAGAGGCATGCTTTATTATTATGAAAAATTAGTACAATTCCAAATGAAATAAGCCACTAATGACTTAAGATGGCACCGATGTTACTGTTGTAGTTAGTGATTCACAGACCATAAAGGGAATGTCCTTGTCTCTTTACATTTTGATATTTCAAAGGAGCAAATAAAAAATAACTATTCTGATTAGTTCATATTAGTTAAAGGCCAGACCATTAGGACTGGCTTGTGATAGCTCCTCTGATGGTTAATCAACTTTAGCAGTTAAGGGCATCTTATTAAAAAGTTAGGTGGGCTGGGCACATGGCTCATGCCTGTAATCCCAGCACTTTGGGAGTCTGAGGCAGGAGGATCATTTGAGGATAGGAGGTTGAGACCAGTCTGAGCACCATAGTGAGACCTCATCTATACAAAAAAATAATTTAAAAATTAGCCAGGCATGGTGGTGCACAACTGTAGGTCCAGCTACTCAGGAGACTGAGGCAAGGAGGATTGCTTGAGCCAGGGCGTCTGAGGTTGCAGTGAGCTATTAATATGATGACATCACTGCATTGTAGCCCAGGCAACAGGGTGAGACCCTATCTCAAAAATTAAAAAAACAAAAATAAAAAGTTGAATTCACCTGTAAATTCAGAAGTAATGTATTTTCTAAATTCATTTTTAGAGATTCTCTTGAGAAATCTGCCTTCATTTTTATCTGGTCAACTTAGTTCGGATCTTTCTTTGATAAATGTTTCTTTGTGTACAGAGAGGATTACAGTAATGTTAACAGCCATGAATAAGAGACTCATCATAGACTTCTCTTCCTAGGTGCAATCAACAAATACCCACCAATACACTTCAAAACAAAGTGCAACAGACTCAGCTCTGCAGATCCAAAGCAGCCTCCACGACAGTCTCGAAGGTATTATCATATCTGCTTGGTAGTAATTGATAAATGAATATGCCCCGTCCTTTGTTCTCTATCTCTTCCTCTTTTGTTTCCTCCTCCATCAAAAATATATTGCTACTTTCCTGGATTAAACTTAAGTCCATTATCCAAAGTGGGGCACCACAAGAGCAGAAGAACGGGATCCATTTGTACTCACCATCAAATTGGTACTAACTGATCAACACTAGGTTGATCACATGGCAGAAATACTCTCTAGGGATTAGGGGTATGGGAGGGCAAATCTACAACTAAAGACATAGGGAGCACTAAAGGGAGGGAAGGGCATGCCTTTAACCCGCATTTGGATGAGGCAAAGACATAAAGTGTAACTATAATGTTTGTACCCTCACAAAACCCTGGAATAATAAAAAAATATATATATATATTGCTACGTGATATTAAAATATAATTCAAAGGAGCAAGATATAATTTTCAAAATGACCAGGTTGATCTGAAAAATAGTCAACTAGTTTTTTTAATGAAAGATCTAACTGTTGAAATAAAACACCCAAATGGGATGCCCCAGTGGCAATGAACATAACTAGTGACCAGATCTTGGTTTCTAAATACCATTAAAAGGAATCAGGGTTTCTTAGAGAAAGCCCTAATTCTAGGCTGCAGCAGGGAAGGTACAATGTTAGCCTGGAGCAACTTGTTGTGCCAGAAGGTAAGAAGATATTTAAAAACTAACAATGACATTTCAAAAGGACAAAGTAGTTGTCTTGAAAGGATCCCACTGGTCTAATTTTGGATAATTTGATCATCAGAAAGAATAATGATGGTACAAATTATAATACATTGAATTTTTAAAATCTGTAAGTCTATGTAGATATGTAAAAAATGGCAAATGGGAGGAAAAGCTCTTTATATTAGAAGGCTAGCTAGTAAATGTAGAGGAAATGGTAGAATTAGAAAATCACTAATTTGTAATTTATAATATAATAATGTTAATAACTAATGTAACAACTGATCATTAAGGGATGCTAATGTGTAACAGGTTGTTGGGGAACAGGCTGTTTAAAGAGTCTCAAAGAACCACTCCCATGTTATTAATTATGAAAAGGAAAATGTGCTTTTACACAGTGAGATCTGGCAGTGCCCACTTAAACCAAGTTCTGCTTCTTGCACGAACCTCATATAGGATGTTTGAGACTCAAGTCTAATAATGAAGAAACCCTTGGACAATTCCAGAATCTAGAATGTTCTTCAGAACACTTCACCTGTACTCTTTATAGGTTTCATGTCATGAAGACTAGAGGGACATGGGGTACTGTTCTAGAATGGGAGAGACTAAAGAGTCCAAACAGTCAAATATAACTGTATGAACTTTAATTGGATCCTAGATCAGAAAAAAAAGCTGATACAAATGACATTTGGGGAACAGTTGGGGAAATTTGAGTATGAGCAATATGTTAGATGATATTGTTGAATCCATGTGGATATCCTTGTTTGTGGTAATAGTATCATGTTTGTATAAGAGAATGTCTTTGCCCTTGAGACAGATATGCTGAAGTATTCAAGATTAACATGCATGATGGCTGTGACCTACTTTCAGATGGTTTTCCTAAAGGGAAGTAAGATGGTGTCTGTGTGTGTATATAGACATATATAGATATACATATACACATACACACAAAGTAGCAAGATGGCAACATTGTCTAGGTGAAAGGTATACAGGTATTTATGGTTCTGTTCTCTGTCTAATTTTCTATGAATTTTACAATTTTCAAAATAAATAACTTGTAAAACTCAATGAAGGATTAAATAGGGTAATAGACACAACTGAAGAGAAACATAATGAACTAGAAAACAACTGAAGAAAATATTGAGTATGCAGAAATGATAAATATAAGAGGTTTAGCGATAGAACTGAAAGGAAAGATCTAAACTATATCTAACTGGAATTCTAGAAAGATAATGTAGAAATAATAAATGAGAGACAATATTCAAAGACGTAAAGGGTTGATCATTTTCCAGACCTTATGAAAGACACAAATTCACAGATTAAGAATAGACAAGATATAACAGGCAGGACATAAATAAAAAGAAAGCACCAGTTAGCCATGGTTTAGGGAAATGCAGAACACCAAGACAAAACTTAAAAGCAAACAAAAAGACCAGATTATCTACAAAGAAATTATAATTAGGCTCATAACTGAATTATCAATTGCAACAGTGGAAGCCACAAAACTGTTGAGTATCTTTAAACTAGTGAGAGAAAATTTTTGTCAACTTAGAAACTGTCTTTCAAAACTAATGGTAAAAAAAAAACAAAAAACTATGATTCAGATAAAAATACAATAGTTTACAACAAAATAGTCTTTATTAAAGAAACTTCAAGGAAAATAAAACTACCAAATAAGGAAGGAAGGAATGAGATACAAGAAGTAAAAATGAATGATAAAATGCGGTTAATATTTAGGTAAATCTAAACATATATTTTTAAATAACAGTAATATCTAACGTGGGGTTACAAAAAAGCTGTACTTGATAATAAAGCTATAAAAATAAAACATTTGTCACCTGGTAGTTTTAACAGAAGAAAATAGTACTAATATAAATACTAATAAGTATTTTTGATTTATTTAAATATGAGAAAAGACATTAAACACTAAAATAACCTTTGGTTATTTAAAAAAAAACTTGACCTTTAAGGAAAGAAAGATGGTACTAAAAAAAAGAGACAATAATAATATAAGTCACAGGGAGGTAAATCGAGTTAAATGGTTCTAGAAACATGCATTATTTGGGCTGGGTCTTAGGCTATTGAAAACTTTAGACTCTTAGAAATGCATTGACAAATTTGAGGGCACACACAGAAAAGAAAAACAGAAAGTAGCTAACTCCCAAAAATGTAATGAGGGAAAATAGAATAAAAAAGAACGTAAATATTTTTTAAAATAAAAAACCAAGAAAAAATACATTTTTAAAAAAGGCAAGAAAGGACAAGTAGAAGACACAAAGTTAAGACCACAGACCAAGTCTATTTAAATACATCAGTAATCACGATAAAAATACATGGACTAAACATGCCAGTTACAATCAGAGACTGATGGATTTGATTTAAAAAACAAAGGAAAATGAAGAATATAATAAGAATATAACGTAATGTTTTATTAATAATTTGCCTTAATAAAGGCAAAAGTTAGTTCCTTTAAAACTTAGTAACATGCATATGTAATATATTTTGCATGTATGAATATTAGTTACATTTTTACAAATAAGGAATAAATGAAATCGTTAGTGTTTCTTTGTTTCTGTGGTAAATCATTCTATATTAACACACGCATACATACCCAGACACTGATGATAATCAAGTGTGCAAAGAACAGAGACATAGACCAATGGAACAGAACAAAGACCCCAGATATAAACCCATCCTCATATAGTCATCTGATCTTTGACAAAGCAGACAAAAACATACACTGGGGAAAAGAATCCTTATTCAATATATGGTGCTGGGAAAACTGGATAGCCACATGTAGAAGACTGAAACAGGATCCACACCTTTCACCTCTCACAAAAATCAACTCACAGTGGATAACAGACTTAAACCTAAGGCATGAAACCATAAGAATTCTAGAAGAAAATGTTGGAAAAACTCTTATAGACATTGGCCTAGGCAAAGAATTTATGAAGAAGACCTCAAAGGCAATCACAGTAACAACAACAATAAATAAATGAGACTTGATCAAATTAAAAAGCTTCTGCACAGGCAAGGAAACTATCACGAGAGCAAACAGACAACCTACAGAATGGGAGAAAATATTTGCATGCTATACATCCAATATAGGGCTGATAACTAGAATCTATATACAACTGAGGAAAATAAGAAAAAATCAACCCCATTAAAAAGTGGGCAAAGGACATGAACAGAAACTCTTCAAAAGAAGACAGATTAATGGCCAAGAAACATATGAAAAAATGCTCAACATCTCAATCATCAGGGAAATGCAAATCAAAACCACAATGAGATATCACTTAACTCCAGTGAGACTGGCTTTTATCAAAAAGTCCCCAAACAACAAATGTTGGCGTGGATGCGGAGAGATGGGAATGCTCTTACACTGCTGGTGGGACTGCAAATTAGCACAACCTCTGTGGAAAGTATTATGGGATACCTCACAGAACTAAAAGTAGAACTACCATTTGATCCAGCCATCCCACTACTGGGTATTTACCCAAAGGAAAAAAAGACATTCTATAAGAAAGACATCTGCACCCGAATGTTTATAGCAGCACAATTCACAATTGCAAAGATGTGGAAACAACCCAAGTGCCCATCAATACATGAGCGGATTAATAAAATGTGGTATATGTATACCATGGAGTACTACTCAGCCATAAACCAATGGTGATCTAGCACCTCTTGTATTATCCTGGATGGAGCTGGAGCCCATTTTTCCAAGTAAAGTATCACAAGAATAGAAAAACAAGTACCACATGTACTCACCATCAAATTGGTACTAACTGATCAACTCTTATGTACACATATGGAAGTAACCCTCATCGGGTGTCAGGCAGGGGGGAGAGGGGGTGAGTAAATTCACACCTAATGGCTGCGGTGTACACCATCTGGGGGATGGGCCCAGTTGTAGCTCTGACTCGGGCAGGGCAAAGGCAATATATGTAACCAAAGCATTTGTATCCCCATAATATTCTGAAATTTAAAAAAAAAGTTATAGGAAAAAAAAATAAAAAACATTTCTATTACAACTTCAAAAAAAAAAAAAAAATCAAGTGCACACCCTCACCTGGAACTTATACTTAGGCAAATAACTTTGACAACGTGCCTACAATTATTGTGTAGTGTGTGCATTTCTGTGTAGTGATCAGGGCCAGCGAAGCACTCCCAGTCCAGAAGCCCCCAGCTGTGGCACCTCTGAGAAACCTCTGCCTGGAATCTCTTGCTCACCTTGTGGGGAAAGGTGGGAATGAGCTGTCCAGGGGAACTGTCCAGCAGCAAACACTTCCTGAAGTCAAGCTTAAAACAGGCCTGTGAAGTCAGTCCAAGAAGAGCAGGGCTCCCCCTGCTGCATGTGTCTGGCAACTTGGAAAAGGGAAACAGACCAGAAGCCTTGAATGTGACCCTTGCTGAGGCTGGCATCTTCAGGGTGGAGGGTGCATTAAAGCTGGCGTTAAACAGTGTTCTCGCGGAATCAGGTGTGCTAGGTGCTGCAAGCTGCCCAGCTTGCACAGGGCCCGGGCACTCGGTAGGGCCCAGCACTTGGGGTTTAAGTGCTCCGTACTCAGTATTATTTTTGAGTTTATGTTTTTAAAGTCAAGTCCAATGGGATAATAAAGCATGCCTTCAGGAGTGGGGGCTTGGAACCTTGGTTTACTTGCCGTCCCACCTTCCACTACATCCCCAGGACTCGTTCTTATAGACCACTTGTGCACCTCTGGGCTCCCTGGGCTTCCCCTTCCCCACCCTGCCTTGGCAAGGCCTTGGGCACAAACAAGGAGAGCCTTGGGATCTGGCACCATCCCAGAGTCTTGGGACAGAGATGGGAGTGGCCAACTGCCCCAGGCTGGTGGCACCATGGTGCATTTGCCTTTTGCCTGTCTCCATCTAGGCACCCAGAGTGTCCCAGCAAAGATGTTGCCATAGTCTTTTGTGGGGGGTCACCCCTCTGCTGTGGGTTGTGATGGCAAGCCAAGGGAAGGGGGTGATGCCTTGACTTCTGGAGCATCTGTCTGGGGCTGGTGGGAGGAGGAATTCAACAGCTGGCCACACACCAAATTAAGGGGGCAGAGGTACACACTATGGCAAATAAAATCCTCCGTGGCAGATGGAGAGAGAGAGACTTCAAAAGAATGAAAAACTTTGTTTTTCCTGTTTTGTTTTTGTTTTGTTTTTACCTAGGAGGGGCTCACATTTGCATTTTGCATTTGGCTTCACATATTATATAGCCAGCCATGACTGCAAGGGCAGATGCAGAAGCCAATCTACCCAGTTAAAAGGCGTTTTTAAAAACCCCTCCCACCATGCTTTCTGTTTGAAGAGCTATGTGAATAGGAGGAGGGGATCCACAGTGCTCTTGAACAAGAAGTTTCTTCCCCCTTCTCCACATTGCCTGAGACACACTGGAGACTTAGCTGCTTCTATGCATCTGAAATGGTGAAAAGTCAGGAAATAGCTGGAGCATCAAGGAATTGAGACACGAAATCCATACCACTGTCTGTGCACTCCCTGACGATATGATAGACTGGGACTCTCCAGGCCTTCTCTAAGTGACCAAAGGCCGTAATAAAAGGAAACAAGCCACACAGGTGCTTCTGAAATTCCCTGCCTGAGCCATTCAAGAAAAATGAGGCAGAATTGAACACACAGGATTGAGGGAGATGAGAACGCCTGCTAGGCAAGAGGTCTGGCCATAAAGATGACTTGTCAAGTCCTCAGAATGACTTGCATAGGAATTAGATCATTCTGCTGTGAAATTCTGAGAAATACATGTGGAAGCTGGTTCTTATTAGATGGAAAAGGAAGGAACTGAAACAAACCACAAGCTACCAAGGAGACAGATGGCCACTGAGGGTGAGATTGCAGGGCAGCCTCTTTGTATAAGCCCTTAGATCCGCTCAGAGACAATAAAAGACAGAAAGCCACCTGTTTATTGCTTCAGCCAGCCAGGGAAGAACTAGTGCCAGACTTCAAAGCAGTGACAAGCCAGAGCCAGAACAATTGAATTGTAAAAATGGACACAATGACCAATGCCATATGAATAATACATCTGTTGTTATTCTGCTTTCCAAAATGTGTTTTCTGGACACACAAAATGTATATTAAGGTAAAAAGAATTCTGGAAATAGAAGCAATCTTGTCTGTATTTTCTATTCCAAAGCATCCAGTCAACTAGGAAAAGAAGCATGGCTGACTTCTGATTATCTGTATAGATGGAGGGATCGGTGATCACAGAGAACTGAAATCTATACTTAGTCCCACCTACCCCATTTTATCTAGAATTTGCTACATCCCTCTTTTCACGAGCTTACTGGAGCTAGGCACGAGTTGCAAAATAAATTGACTATTTCAGTCTTATTTCTTTGGTAACTCCAACAATAGGTAATCAAGACAATCAGCTAAGAACTATCTGAATAATAAAGAGTAGGAGAATGAGAAACAAGGTCCTATACGATTCCAGAACTGGGTAATCAAGTGATTCTTATCAAATGCTATCACACACTCCACTGTATACCAGTGAAAAAATAGAAATTCAAATATATGGTTCAACCCTTTTGAGAATAAAAATATTTGGAAGGGAAAAAAGGCAGCAATGTCAAGCTATAGAAGCACTTACCAATTTAGCTATTTTTTCTTAAAGAGGGAGGATGATAACAAACATATCTTGTTGCCAGAAAAGAAAAAAAAAAAAAAGGATCTAATGGAGAAAGGGGTGTTGAGGAGGATAGGGAAGAGAACAGTACAGATAATATAAACTCTCAAGCTATGAAAACTGTGTGCTTCAGCCTCGAAAGAATGTCCTCTCCATGTAGTTACCTCTTTGGAGAATGAGTTCATAACATTCAGAATCTGAAAATTAATAAGAAAATAACAGTGTTGAGCAAAAAGAAAGCGTGAGGAAATTCATTTGTACTGAAATTTAGCCATGGCTGGTGTTCTTGGTGACTGGAAGTTTGCCTGTTAGCTTAGTGATCCCTGATAGCAGTGATGGAAGTCAACTGAGATGCACTTTGGGCTCTGAGTTGCAGAAGCCCAGACGTACAGTATAGAATGCATGAATGGCAGATTCTCTGTGTTGTTTTGATGTTTCCTTCACCTTAATTCTCTTTATAGATGAATGAAAAAGAGTGTGTGTGTATGGGGGCAGTGGATGCATGTATATGAGAGGGAAGTCAAATAAATTTTAGTTTTAGTTTAAATTCATTCTATGTCTTTGATTGTACTTATTTTCTAAACGTTGATGGTTTTGTAAGAGGTCAGATTTTCCAGCTGGAGAAAGCAGAAAGATGTTAAGAAGTGGATTGCAGTGAATATTGCACTGTTCTTCTGGTCTCAACATTTTGAGGTTTTCTTGAAGTCTCCCTTGACCATAATTCAGCTAATTGCTGCAGTTTATCAGTATTGATAAACCTCTCTGTCCTCATGCCAGCAGGCTCTCACACATTCATTCTACAAACAGTCATGAAGCGCCTGCTGTAGTGCCAGGTTCCTCATACCTTCTTATCTGTCCAAGGTGCCCAAGCCATCTGCCTTCCTGTGGATCTGCACCCATATCCAGGTGCCTCTGACAGCATGACATTTATTATCATTTCACTTTCTCATTCCAGATACCTTGATAGTTCTCCTAGTGTCCTGAATAAAAACCCAATCCCATGGAACACTGACTCTTAGAAAAGTTGGGTGATATTCCCAGCTCTGCCATTGACCTTCACCTCTATGCGCCTCAGTGTTCTCATATGTAACCAATACAGCACCATGGTAACTGTTGCTTTCAGCAACGGGGGTGATTTTTATCCTCATTTTACAACTGAAGAAACAAGGATCACTCTAGTTAAGTGATTTTCCCAGAGCTGCTCAACTAGTAAAAAAAGGGGCTGGAATAAGAATATCTTTGGACTCACAGCTCTTTCCGCCACATCCCTGTAAAAGGAGGCTGTCTGAAATGGCTCTCTTATTCGACTGACCAATAGAGTAGCCACTAGCTTTATGTGGTTATTCAAATTTAAATCAGTTACATTAAAAATTCAGTTCCTCAGTTACATTAACTACATCTCAAGTGCTCGATAGCCACATGTGGCTCGTGGCTGCCATACTGGCTGGTGCAGATTATAGGACATTTCCATCAGCACAGACTAGAATTTCTGGTTAGCGCTTGGCTTCTATGATTTCCTGATTTCTCAACATGGCATTCAAGACCTTTCAGCATCTGACTCCAGCTCTCCGTTACTGTCATTACTCACGACTCCCACTCCGGCTTGCTCCTTTTTTTTTTCTTTTGGAGACAGAGACTTGCTCTGTTGCCCGGGCTAGAGTGCCGTGGCGTCAGCCTAGCTCACAGCAACCTCAAAGTCCTGGACTCAAGCAATCCTTCTGCCTCAGCCTCCCGAGTAGCTGGGACTACAGGCATGTGCCACCATGCGTGGCTAATTTTTTTTTATATATATTTTTAGTTGTCTAGCTAATTTCTATTTAGTAGAGATGGGGTCTCGCTCTTGCTGTGAGGCTGGTCTCGAACTCTTGATCTCAAGCAATCCTCCCGCCTTGGCCTCCCGAAGTGCTAGGACTGCAGGCGTGAGTCACCACACCCAGCCCAGTCAGGCTCTTTCTGTGCCTGCCAGACTGTGCTCTATTTCTGTGTCGCCCACTGTACCTAACACAATGCCTTCCACAGAGCAGATAGTAAACATTTGGATGAATGCATAGATGGACAGCTGGAAGAAAGTGAGGAAGGGATGAAAGAGGGCAGTGTGGCATATACTTAAGCTTTCATTAGACAGATACTTACTGTCTGTGTGCTGAGCACTCTTCTAGGTTCCTGGGATTACTATGGTGAACAGACAAGGTCTCATGAACTGTCTGGGTGGAAGAGTGGAGAACAGATCTTAAAAAAGTTTAAAAGTTATATAAAAGTTCAGACAGTACTAAGTGTTATAAAGAAAATAAAAGCATGCTGTGCTGGGTGACTGGGAGAGAACTAGGATAACTATAGATATGGTTGTCTCTGACGAGGTGCCATTTGAACCCAAGTTAGAATAATCTGAAGAACCAACCATGTGAAAATCTGAGTGGAACACGTTCCTTGAAGAAGAAACTTTGCTACTGAAATTATACTTTTGCGTACTTTGTCGAGATGTCTTATTTGTCAGCTTCTGATATTTGGGCCAGTTTAAATGCCCAGTTTAAGAATCTTAACAAAATTACTTTGGAGGAAGGATACAACAAGGAAATAGGTGAAAACAATTAATTTAGAAAGATTAATATGGAGTCTATTAAAGTTAAAATGGCATTTATCTTCTATGATTTCTTTTGTTGTATAGCTTTGTTCCTGGATCACATAAAGCTGCCCTCAAAGAAGATGCATTACAGGAGGCAAAATTCTTTCAAGACAAAAAATATCTTTCAAGAGTAGCAAGAAGCGGCAGAGACGCTATTCAAAATTTTACCAGAAACACATCCCATACCTTTAAAAATGGAAAAAAGGTAATAAAAACTCCCAAACAACATGGTGAAGGAAGTGCTGGAACAATTTAGCCTTAGGAAGCATGGTACGACTCTGGACTTAACGAAATCCGCCCCCAGAACTCAAGCCACAGGTTGTAGCTTATCAGGTGACTTGATCCCCTGCACTCACTGATACTAAGATGTATCTTGCCCATTTATTTGACCATTCCTGGCAATTCCAGCATTCTGAGACTGATATGCCCAAGAACTGTTATCATTAGAAGATGGAAGAATGAAAGAAATGTTTTGAAAAGTCTAATGGAGATATAATTTGAAGGTAAATTTTATTTAGTATATGCATGTGTGTACATGGGCCAATGCTAATTCTTTTGATTGTTCAGTCCATTTTCTATAAACCAAGCCTTCTTTCTTAATTTAGAACTGTTTAATGATCATCCATTTAACCAAAGGTATTTTTAAGTGTTTGGGGCTACTCCAAAATTTACCCTAGAAATTGATGCTGTTTGTATGTCATATTTTTTAAAATTTGACGTTCCATGACTAGTCCACATAAACACATCACTGTTTCTGTGTGGACTGACTAGTCCTCAGATGGGCTTGTGCTAGAAGGTTTCCTCCACCTTCTGCAATTGTTTGCCAGGGCTTGTGAGAAGCAGAAAGTTATTTTCTCCAGCTCCAAATCCTCCGAGAAACTCATTAACTCCCCCAGATCATAAGTTATTGCTTTTGAGCCTGAAGTGCTCTTTTCATTATGAAGCTTCCTGGCTGGCCATTTTGATGGACTTCTAGTCTTTCTTTCCTGATGTGGTCATTTATTAATTTTCCCTAATCCATATATTCTTTAGAGAAGGAGAGTAAAGACACAACTTGTCATGGGTGAAGCTCTGAGTTACTTTTACCCATCAGGTAGCTATTTAGTCAATAGTGAACAGCACCACAACAGGATTGGTGGAGCTCTAAAAAGAGCCTTAAATACACACTGAGTTTGGAAACGGTAAGAAAATCCATGTGGGGTTGCAGAGGTACAAAAGAGATCAGAGTAAGTTAAAGCAGGAAAAGTTGTGGAAGTGCCTAGCTCTGGTAGCATTCTGTGATGGCTCTGTTTCCTCATCCCCATCCAGTTCTTACTTTTATGATGGGATTGGTATTTTCAACGACTAAACACCCAGAGCAGCGTTCTTTAATTTAAACACCATGTTCAGACCTTACCTCAGTCTAAGGCTGGCTCCAGAGTCGGTAGCAATGGCCCCACTACACATAATATCCTCCCTTCAGGAAGGGAAGAAGCCCTGCTTGGATGTGTGGGGCAGATGGTTACTGACACCAAAGTCAGTAGGGTATGTTCAGATTTTTTTCTATACCTCTTTTCATAAAACCTGGAAAGAAGAGCCATCCGCACTATTTTTTAAAACCACTTCTGCCATCCTTACTCAGGCAACTCCATAGAAATAGCTCCTAATGTCTTCAAAGCAGCAAGCAGTCCAATGAGTTAAATTTCATACTCATACTCAGGTAACAGAGAAGAAGAAAACGTATCAGGTTTCTTCATCTATCCTAAGTGGTGCTTTAGGGGTTCATGAAAAATATGTTTCAAATACAAGAAATTGATAAGCAATATGAATGGTATTTTAATAAAAGGGATTTTTCTAGTTAATTCTGGATTAAGCACAAACTCCTTTCTTCTGTTTATTGTTGGAAAAAGTTTTAAGATGCATTTGTTTTTTTTCTGTGTTAGTAAGTAAAGTATACTAAACAAATATTTCTTTAGTGATTGGATAATTTTAGTATTTTGGGTCATCTTTTTAATCATTAATAGGTGAGGGCTTTGAAACATGCTACAAATATAAGTTCCTTTTTAAAAATAAATCCCTAATATTAGCATTTTCCATGTTTTACCTCTTTCTCCTAGAAGTAGAAAGCAGTAAAAATTAAGTTGAATGTAAATTTAATAATGCCTGATTTAAACCAAGAATCACACAAATAGTGATGCTTCTTGGTTTAAAAATGTAAATTAACTGTAAATGACCGGCCTCCCATTATCTCTATACTAAGCCATGAGTTGGACTTGAGGGGGGACAAAAATGTAGAGGTCAAAATGAGATATAATTTAACATGGTACCAGACTGTAACACTCAGTAATAATTCAACCAAATAACATTTTTTAAAAGGCGGGGGTTTTGAGGGGAGGAAGGGAAGACAGGAATGGGAAGGACGATAAGGGGAGAAAAGGGTCATATTTCTGTCAGCCCACTCCATTTTTTCCTCATGAGTTTCCACATTTATCAGTCTTATGGCTTATCTAATGGCTCCAGGCCTGAAGCCCAATCTCAGCATAGCAGTTTGTTTCAAAAAAATTTCTCCAACC
This sequence comes from Propithecus coquereli, assembly GCF_000956105.1. Classification (NCBI taxonomy): domain Eukaryota; kingdom Metazoa; phylum Chordata; class Mammalia; order Primates; family Indriidae; genus Propithecus; species Propithecus coquereli. Next base: position 7,679,417 of record NW_012136080.1, read on the forward strand.
CCTGCAGACTGTAAATGTGACTGAGTAGCTACAAACCCTATAAATATGGTTTTAACGGACTTTAAGGGAAACAGAGGCAATATAACATGACAATGCCAAATTTACAAATTCTACTAATCCACGAAGCTATCAGGCCTAGAGTCTATCACTCCTAACTTTGACTTTTCTGAATGACTAGCATGTTCATTAATGACAGTTTTATTGTTTACCTTTCTAAAAACTATAGTCACCCTCCACATACGTGGGTTTCGTACCGTGAATTCAAATGATCCAAAGGTGGATCAGAAATATTCAGGGAAAAAAAAAGGATGGTTGCATCTGTACTAAACATGTACAGACTTTTTTTCTTGTCATTATTCCCCAAGCAATACTGTGTAACTATTTACATAGCATTTACATTGTGTTAAGTATTACACATGATCTCATGATGATTTAAAGTATGTGGGAGGAAGTGTACAGGTGTATAAGTTATATGCAACTATACCATTTTATATAAGGGATTCAAACATCCATGGATTGTGGTATCCTCGAGGAGTCCTGGAACCAGTCCCCCCAGAGATACCGAGCAATGACTGTTTGAATCATGAAGCTAGATGTATGCGTTGTAAACTGTTATATACTATAACTGAATTATATAATTAAATATAGAAAATTTACTTTTTAGAGTATTTCTAAACAAGTATTTTCCCTAGACTCAGATTACCTATTCACCTTTTTGGTTTTATAGACTCATGTAACTAATTTCCAACTATCCTGAACACCATAAACCCTTCTGCAAATGGATGAGAATTAAATGTAGAGAGAAAATTAGGTCTGTAGATAAATGGTAATCTATAACTTTGAAGAGTTTTATCTTAGTGGGAAAGGTCAATTCGGGCCTTTTAAAAATATAAATTTTTGGCATGTTTTTAACTTTTTTTTTCATGCATTTAATAAATACACTGGATGAAAGCAAACTGTTGGGCCAAGTGTCAGAATTTATGCTAGATTCTGTAATAAACAATGATGATGGCCAAGAAGACACACATTTCTCTAGAGCTGATACACAGGAAATCAATTCTATAGCATTAAGTAATGACTAAGGCAGACTATAAAACATACAGGAAGAAAGACGAGAACAGAGCAGAAAGAGCACAATACTTAGTGTCACAAGGAATCAGTGACATATTAGGCCTTAGGCCCAAATCTCTCTGTGTATTTTGTTTTGCCTCAGAACAAATGCTGCTGGAGAGTTGACTCCTCTGCTTAAGTTTACTGTTTAAAAACACCACCCCAAACAAAAAACAAATCTCTTAGGGTGCATGAATATTGTTTATTGGCAGGTTTGAATAGATTTTTTAATAGCAAAAGTGTGTTTACATTATAATAGCTTACAACCATCTTTTCAACCTCTTTTTCGATACAAAATAAACTGACATCATTATTAATCTTCGTATTTTACAGTCTCACCTCTATGACATATACAATAAAAAGTCCCCAATACTGCTGTCTGGCTGATTCTTGCAGAAAGATGCACAAGTAAACTAGCTAAGTACAACTTCCTTAACCCCCTTGGGTGTAGTTTGTTTAGTCATGAAACAGTAACATAGAGACCTGATTTTGAAAATTACACAAATGAATCTGTTCTTCTGTTCTCTAGAAATACCTTTTCTCTTGAGTTACAATATATTTATAACTTTATTACAATTTATACAAATCAGTAGGCTTTTATTTCCACACCTTCACAATCCCATCTCTAGAAGCAGTTACAATGAAGCCCTGCGTTGTCTGGAATGTGGCAATGTCCGTGATGATGTCATGATGTCCCACAGGCAGAGACTCTGGGCCCCTTCGAGGGGTGTCATCACTCGGCCCTACCTTCTGCTTATTCTGAATTTCCTGTTTGAGGGTTAGAAGTCAAGGAGATAAACCTAAGTTAAAAGTCCATGTCACATTCTACTTCTTGTCAGTATTCTTGTTTCTGGGATTTATTGTAAATATCTGTCAAGTGGTTGTGCTTTCAAAAATACAAGCAGCAAAAGAATTACAGGGTCCAAAATGACATTCTAGGCTTCCTCCTTGAATCCCATGAGCAGCCACTTACAAATATGGAAACTTATAATTAGGCTAGCATTCTGTGCATATTCTTTTGTCAATATCAAAAGAAAAAAGGAAAATATAATTGAAAGAGGTATAAATGACACATATCCGAGTTCTAGCACTTGTAAAGCTCATTAACATTTGTCATGAAGAAAGCACGCTTTCATTTATGAAGCACCTACTCTGGCCCAGGCATTTTCAGGATTATGATCTCATTTGAAATTTGTGCCTGAGTCAAGAACACAAGCTTTAGAGTCCCAGTTTCTGTTCACTAGCTGTGTGATCATGGACAAGTTACTTAACTTCACTGTGCCTTTTTCATTTGTAGTACTTCCTTAAAAATGACTTTAAAGACTGAGAAACATATGAAATGCCTACTGTTCGTTTGAACTATCACGTATGTGTACTTTATTATCTTAATAAAAGTTTAATTTTAAAAAATACAGAAAAACCAAGAATATGTATTTCTTAAATTCAAAGAAATATTGCCATTCTTGGCCAAAGCCACTGATTTTAATCAACTCTATGACTATGAAAGCCATTTTTGTGCTTATAAAATTTGAAAGAAACAAAAATAAAGACTAGTGTACCTGGACAACTTCGGTGCCTTCAATTATTTTCTTGTAGTAGGAGACACATGGGGAACTAGTACTTCCTGCAACAACATAGGACCTTTCTGGGTAAGCCAAATCCCAAAACCTAGGAAGAAAAGAATAAATGGTGATAATCTCTACAGGACAATGGGAGGAACTAATAATCAATGCATTGTTTATCTTCTTTTATATTAGGAAAAGAGATTTTTCCAGAATAGCATAACATTAGTTACAAATAAAATATTAACAGCTATCCTTGTAAGATGATTTTAAACATTACAGTGCCATCAATATCTATAACAACACCTTGAATAAACCAAAGTATCCATCTATATTTTATTATCCAAGTATTACATATTAAGTATTCTTTATTAGATACTATACCTTATTTTCATGTCTGATCCAGCTGTTAACAGGATAGGATTTCCATCTGCAGGACTACAGTAGATACCATGGACACTGTGAGGAGAAGGCTTAAAAGAAATAGTCAAATAAAAGACATCGGTATATTCCATAAATGATGGTACCATTTCTAGAGGTAAGTTAACAGTAGCTTTATAAGGACCTGTTTACCTGAAGAAATGAGAGACTAGTTACATATGTCCTGTCTACTTCCTTCTTTGGGACTTTAAAATACATTTGCTTTGTATCATTCCGAACAGAGATATAGCCTGTTCAGGTTCCTGAAATTTCCTATTCAGGATCACCTTGACCATGACCCCAACTAAAGGAGAAAAAAATCTTTCCTATCCTTTGCCCCAATGAAGGACCCTTGGCAACATGATTGTTAAAAACAAAAGTAGATGTAAGAGGGTTATATTCCATTTTTTAATGACCTAAACTCCAATCTGGGTTTTTCTTAACCCAGATCTTACTACGGTTCCAAAGAGACATACAAGCCTTATGGAGTTAGCAACTAAAACACTCAGTGATGCAGAACACCAGCAAACTTAAGGAATTGAAAAACACCCATGCAGCAACGGCCACATGATACTTGATATTATTAAAAACCCAAATTTAAAAATAAACCAAAAGCCCAAACATTTTATATGTTTGATAAAAGGCCTGCAAATTCTTAGAATGTAGGAAATTACACTGTCCTTTACAATAAAAACTGGAGCCAAACCTGTAACTCGGAAAGCGGTGGTGCACTGCTGGCCCAGAGAGTAAATCTTCTGTCACCAGTTTCCATGTCCCACATGGACACTTCATTGTTGCCCTGAACAGCTAAGGGAGACAATGGCAAGAACCATGACTCAGACAAGGAGGAATCGGATCTTAGAGTTTTCACATCTTGGTAGATAATACCAACCAGCCTGTATCCATCTCCATTTTTTCCCATCCTGCAAGAAATACTGACTGGTACTTTTAAATACACAGTGCTAACCTGTCACTAGATGGGGTAAGTTAAAAAAGTTTTCAATAACTTAACAATAAATATTTACTGGTCTTCAACCAAGTGGAAAGAACTGTAGCGTAGAGAACGGCGAATCAAATATAGACCCTGCCCTCAAGAAACCTGTAGTTTAGAAGTGGAGGTAAAAAGGAATATGTAAAGTTTAAGACAATGACAGCAAAACGAGAGAAATGTGAAGTTCTACCCGAACTCAAGGAAGGAAAAGATCACAGTGGGTGATCTTTTGAATAGATTCTCATCACTGGGTGAGAGTCAAGGTCACTTCATGGAGAAGATGCTTTAGCTGGGACTGAAAAAGCAGGTAAAGCTGGACACATACAGGTGGCAGGTAGACCATTTCAGGCAGAAAGAATGGAATGAATGAGCAAAAAACAAAAGCAAAAATCTCTGGGTGTTTTGTTGAAACATGAGGAATTTGTCAGGCTGAAGCATATTTCCTCAGAGATGAGGGTAGAGGGGAAAGAAGGATGGAAGCAGATTACAACAGAAACGGCAGGCCTGAGGGAAAGACACTACCTCTTAGGTATTTTTGAGCAGGGGGACTGACTATATATAGCAGGCTTCATTCACTTATTAATACTTACTAAGCCAGTAATATTTATTGCAGGCTAGTCACTGTGCTAGACACTGAGGAAAAGATGGCAAACAAAGCAGAAATATTCCCTGTTTCATGCAATTTCCATCCTAGAGGGAACGACAACAACAAAAAAATGCAAAAGCTGTGAAACAGGAATATACTTAGTTCAAGGGTTAAGTCACGGTGGCAGGAGCAGACTGAGGACGGGAGACGAGTAGGAGAAGGGCAGTAGTGCTAGTCACTGTCCATTTGCTGCTCTAAGGCTGACCTGAATGAACCACACCAACAAGCTTCCAACCCTCTGGCTTTCTGAAAGACGGGTTCAGCCTGTGGTAGGCTAAATAATGACCCCCTGAGATATCCAGGTCCTATTCCCTGAAACCTGTGAATGTTACTTTATATGGCAAAGTGACTTTACAGGTGTAATTAAGTTAAGGACCTTGAGATGGGGGGATTATTCTGGATTATGCAGGGGGGCCTTAAATGCAATCACAAGTCTCCGTGTAAGAGGCAGGCACATCTGACAGGAATAGCAGAAGGCAACATAACAAACAAGATGCTACGCTGCTGGCTCTGAAGATGGAAGGGGCCATGAGCCAAGGAACGCAGCTACAGAAGCAGCGAAAGACAAGGACACAGATTCTCCCCTAGAGCCTCCAGAGGGAGTATACGGTACTGCTGCCACCTTGATTTTTGCCCACAAAACCCATTTCAGACTTCTGACTTCCAGAATTGTTAGAGGGTAACTTTGTGTTGCTTCAGCCACCGTGTTTGTGGTTATCTGTTACAGTGGCTATAGGAAACTACAATACTACAGGCCTATGTGGAGCCTCAACAGGAAATCAAAGGAAGGGAAGAAAGTCATGTCCGTCACCTCAGGCTGGCTGCATCCCTCACCTCGGAATCACTGCTCCTCTCAAGGCAGCCTTCTCTATTCAACTTCTTTCCAAATTCAGTAACCAGACACTCCCCTCGTGCCTTCTACTGCTACTCTGCTGTTACTAGTCCTATATTACTGTGCTATCTTTTGTGATACCCCTATACCCAAATCTTTGTAAATGGTACCTTTAAATTATCCCACCTTGGGTGTGCTACTGTTTCCTGTTAGAATCCTAACTGATAAAGAAGGTTGGAGAGGTGGCAAGAAGGCAGATCCCATAAAGCCTTTTGGACCATTGTAAGGTGTTTGGCTGTTACCTGGAATTAGAAGCCAGTGGAAAGTACTGAGCATAAGAAAAAACAGTCTCAAGAGATGCAGGCAGAAGTGGGGACATTGCATTAATGGGGGCAAGAGGTTACAGTGGTCTGGATCAGGTAGGCAGCGATGAAAGCAGTAAAGAGTGATCAAATTCTGGATATATTTTAAAATAGAATTTATAGGATTAGCTAATGGACTGGAAGTAGAATGAGAAAAAGGTCAACACCAGGCTTCTGCCTGAGCACCTAGCAGAAAAGAGCTGCCATTTACTGATGGAATACCATAGGGAGAGCAGGTTTGTCTCAAGGTAGGAGGTAGCAGTGGAGGCACTCAGCAGAGACAAAATCAAGTGTTCAGTTTGGACATACAGAGTTTGCAATGGCTGTTAGAGATCTTCGGGGAGATTTTAAGTAGACAGATATAAAAATATGAATAAATCTGGTGGTTAAAGCACGGGACTGCATGAATCACACAGGGAGCCAGTGTAGGAGAAGAGGTTAAGACTGAGACTGAGCCTTGAGGCAGGCCACAATTTAAAAGTTGGGAAGATGAGAAGGAACCAGCAGACCAAGAAGTAGGAGAACCAAGAGAAATGTCCTTGAAACCAGGTAAGTATGCGGAAAAGATGGAAATGATCAACTGACCAAATGATAAGTCAAATAACAAGAGGGCTCAATAATGGCCGTGGAACTTGGCAACATGGTGAGTCTGACAGCAGGAGTGTATGAGATGGGCTACGTGTCTGAGAAGGGACCACAAAGAGCCTAGAGGCAAGAGGACCAAGGAATAAACATAAGAATAACAAGAGCTATTATCTGTCGATCATTAATTGTGTGCCAGGTTATGGGCTTTACATATTTTATCTCAAATCTTTACAGCTCTACAAGGTAAGTATTTTTAACCACATTTTACAGATACGGAAAATCCATTTCAAAGACCTGCCCAAGTGTCTCACCCAAAAATCCATATGAGAAAGTTTGAGTGCCCATGAGGTAGGGAAGGGAAACATGTGAAAAACATAACAGAAACAGATCAACAAGAAATGGCAACTAAGAAGGATGAGTCAAGGTTTCTAACTCATATGTTGAGGAAGATGGTGGCAGCTTTAACAAAAATAAAGAACACAGGAAAAAGAAAAGAAATAGAATAAGAGATAGTGGTGGACAATTAAGAATGGAGGATGGTGGTGGTGACTAATGAGATCATTTTTGAATATAATAAATATGAGATGACAGATACTAGTGGTGGGAACTTCCATGATCAGAACAGAATCAAGCATTTGGTTCATATGTAAAATTAAAACTCAAAACATTGAGTCTTGGCAGCAGGGTAATATATACTTTCCAAGAAAATTCCCCAACACATGAAAACCAGCCCTCCATTTTACCTGCAATCACCCAGGACTGATACAGAGGGTGCATTGAGAGGCGCCTGATTCGAGCCCTGGAAGGATGACAGTGACTTGAAATTGGCAACTGGAACCTCATGTCCCAACAAGCCATGGTACCACTGCTTGTACCTTAAAGAAAAAAGCACAGAAAGATTACTAGCTAATGATCAAAGCACAGCAGGCTGCATTTATATGAATGGTAAATAGCATTAGCTTTGTATGAATTTAGTTTAAAACTGCCTTAGTCACATAGAAAAAGGCTTTGTTCTCATGAAGCTGTCTCCCTAGTTTCAAACAGCACCTTTAGTTGATAAATAACAGAGATATAAAGTGCTTATCAAAATGCTACTCTAGTGTAAATTGAAAATGAATAATTCATTAATTACTGATACTGCTATTAACTGCCAAAGGCACTCCCTAAAACAGAAGTTTTTGAAAAGATATAAACTGAACTTGGTAAGTCAAAATGTTCAGACTGCCTTAAATAACCAGAGATGTTTTACTGGCATTTAATGATCACTTTACCAATCCCCATGTAGCAGGAGCTTTGTAACTATTATCAGGTGTCAATCATTTCCATGGGCCCTTTTCTCCAAAACATTCTGGAGACAGGAATGGCTGTCCAATCACAACAGAAACTGGAGTGAGTGCCTGTACACCTGCCCATGACAACTTAAACCTGAGAGAGAGAGAACACCCTCCTCTTCCCAAAAGAATAATGCCTGTTCCAACACTGAGCAGCTGGTCATGACAAAGGGACAGAGCACCTTCTTGGACTCATTTCCAATCCCATTGAAGGGGGAGTTAAAAGGGGATAAAATGGGCAGTTGGGTCCCTCTGTTTGTCACCCTGCTCTACTCCAGGAAAATGACTCAAATAGCCACAGGCGGCACTGGCTGCCCTCTGCAAAGCTGATCAGGGTACCTGGAGAGGCACGTTGTCATTTTCTAATTTGTTAGGTGTATAATATCTACTATTCTAAGCCTTGTATTTCATCTTCCTGTACCTGTGCAGTTTATTCACAAAAAAGGCAAAAATATGCATTCCATATAAACTATATAAAAATAATAAAGGAAAGGGCATATACTTAATGATGTAACAAATATAAGTTAGAGAATCTAGAAAACCTAAATTCAAGCACAGAAGATTATAATTCCTTTAAATAAAAGTGCCAACTGGAAAAAAATAAGATGTGGTAGCTTCCCAAGGGTCAGGTTCAAAGCACTATGAGGCAAAGGAGGTAAAACTTAAAACAAAGGGAAGGGGGAAGAAGCAGATGCGAAAGGGGAGATGTTGATCAAAGCATGCAAAGTTTCAGTTAGGAGGGATAAGCTTTAGTGACCTATTACACAGAATGGCGACTATCCTAATACACTGTGAACTGCAAAATTGCTTAAAAAGTAGATTTTAAATGTCTTTACTACAAATAAGTATGTGAGGTGATGGATCTATTAATTAGTTTAATTAAATCATTCCACAATTAAAATATATCAAAACATCACATTGTATCCCATAAATATATACTATTGTTATTTGTCAATTAAAAATATAATTAAAAAAAATCAGCAATCCCATTCTTGGATGTATATAATATACTTGAAATAAGTGGAAATATATGTCCTTCCAAAGACTATTTGCAAATGTTTACAGGTTTATGCAGAAAAGCCAAAAACTAGAAATAAATCAACTATCCATCACCTGGAGGACAGATGCACAAATTGTTATCTATCCATAAAATGGAGTATTATTCAACAATAAATGAATAGAAACTCCTCATACATACAACCATATGGAAATCACAAAAGCCTCATGCTTATGAAATAAGGCCACATACTATACAATTCCATTTATATGACATTCTGGAAAAGGCAAAACTGTAGGAACAGAAATCACATGAGTGGCTTATTAGGGGCTGGGAGGAGGGCACCAAATGCAAAGGGGCATGGGAAAATATTTGGAGGTGATGAAAATGTTCTTATTCTAATTGTGGTAGGGGTCACACTATTGTATTAAATATATATTTTTCAGAACTCATCAAATTAAACACTTTATAAAAAATCGATTAAAAAAAAAACAGCAAAGAAGCAAGCAAGATCACTTGGTACATCTTCAGTCTCTGAGGAAAAGGGGGTAGGGACACAATAAAGTAGAAAACAGTTGCTTAGCTCTTCTCCCAATACCAGGCACTGTGATAGATGCTTTTACCTCATTAAATCTTCAAAGCAGCCCTTGAAGATGAGGATACTGAGACTCAGAGGAGTTAAGTAACTTGCCTAAAGTTATCGTAATGTAAAACTGTGTCTACCCAAACACAAATGGTTTTACCCTTGAATCAAGCCTGCTGCTTCCCTGGCAGAATAAGAATGCCAGCAAATGTGATCACTATAATAATTATAAAATAAAGAGGCTCATTTTAAACAAGGACAAAGAGGAAATTGTTTTATGCACCTTGGGATACTGATTTCACCCTTTCAAACCTGTTTTTTAATGAAAAAAATTAAATTTCAAGTGATCATAACACAATAATTATATTTAAAAAAATGGGAAAAAATTACCAATGAAGAAAAAGGAGAAAACAGCTTTCACAACATGGCAACTGCAGACATTAGTGGCACTCAAAACCCACGCAACGACTTGCAAGTCAGCTTACCAATGCAGAGCCAGCACTGGTGGATGTCCACAGCAAAGGAAGTGATGAGGCCCGACTTTAAGTCATGCTTTAAAGTCCACGCATTGCTTGAAGACCTGAGGTCCCAGCCAACCAGAGAGCCATTCACAGTAGCATAGGCAAGAACAGACTGCGCCCCGGAGTTGAAGTGATGCATATCTACGACACAGCCGTCCTCCCTCTGATCCAGAATTCTAGAGAAATACATAAAGCAAAAGGCAAACACACTTCTAGTCACTGAAAACATAGCACTAGTCTCCACTTAAAATGAATTTATATCCTATCCATGGTCAAGAAATAAAAACTGGCCAGGAGTGGTAACTCAAGCCTATAATCCTAGCTCTCTGGGAGGCCGAGGCGGGCGGATTGTTTGAGCTCAGGAGTTCGAAACCAGCCTGAGCAAGAGCGAGACCCCGTCTCTACTAAAATTATAAAGAAATTAATTGGACAACTAAAAATATATAGAAAAAATTAGCCGGGCATGGTGGCGCATGCCTGTAGTCCCAGCTCCTCGGGAGGCTGAGGCAGGAGGATCGCTTGAGCCCAGGAGTTTGAGGTTGCTGTGAGCTAGGATGATGCCACGGCACTCTAGCCCAGGCAACACAGTGAGACTCTGTCTCAAAAAAAAAAAAAAAAAAAAGAAATAAAAACTATATGACTCCATCAAGACAATGATAGACTGAGACTTTTTTTAAAAAATAATTCTAGATCTACAGAAGAATTGCAAAAATAGTACACAGTTCCTGTATACTCTTCACTCAGCTTCCCCTCATGTTAACATCTTCTATAATCATAGAACATTTATCAAAACTAAGAAATTAACCTTGATACAATACTAATTACAATAAATAATATATTCTGATTTTAACAGTTTTCCCACTAGCAAACTTTTACTGTTCCAGGATCCAATCCAGGATACCACATGGCATTAAGTTGTCATGTCTCCTTAAGTTTCTTACAATCTGTCACTGTTCCTCAGTCTCTCATTGTCTTTCATGACCTTGATATTTTTGAAGATTATTAGTTATTTGACAATGTCCCTCGATTTGGGTTTGTCTGATATTTTCTCATTATTACACTGAGGTTACGCCTTATTGAGGATACCGGGGAAGAGACATGCCCTTCTCAGTGTATCATTTGAGGGAGAACCTGATATTGGTATGTACAGGTTGAGTATTCCTTATCTGAAATGCTGGGAACCAGAAGTGTTTCAAATTTTCGATTTTTTTCAGATTATGGAATATTTGCATATACATAATGAGATATCTGGGGAATGGGACCCAAGTCTAAACATGAAACTCATTTATGTTTCATATACACCTTATACACATAGCCTAAAGGTAACTTTGTCCAATATTTTTAATACTTTTGTGCATGAAATAAATTTTTTCCTGTGTTTTGATTACAACCCATTGCATAAGGTCAGGTGTGTTCTCTTCCACTTGTGGCATCATGTCCGTACTCAAAAGGTGTCAGATTTTGGACCATTTCAGATTTTGGATTTTCAGATTAGAAATGCTCAATTTGTATTGCTGGATATTAACCTCAATCATTTGATTAAGGTAGTGTCTGCTATGATTCTCCACTGTAAACTTATTTTTCTTCCCTTTATAATTACTCAATATTTGGTGGAAATACTTTGAGGCAATGCAAAAATCCTGTTCTGCTTTAATTTTTGCTAATTTTAGCATCTGTTTGATGGAGCACACCTGGAGTGATCTAATGGTCACTTTGTCTCCCTCATTCCTTCTACATTGATTAGAATTCTTCTGTAAGTTGTCACTTCTTCCCCATTAATTTATTCACTAATTTATATCAGTATGGACTCTACAGATATTTACTTTACTCTTTGAGTTACAATCCAATATTATCATTATTTATTTTGTTGCTCAAGTTGTTCCAACTTTGATCATTAGACACTCTTTCAAGTTGGCTCCTGTGCCCTTCCAATGTATTTATTTTTTAATACTTCCTAATTTTTTGGCACTACAAGATGCCCCAGGCAAATGTTTTATTTTCCCTGCCCCACCCTAGAATCAACCAGTTCTCCAACGAGTAGTAGTTCCTTTTACTGCAGAATGGTGTTTAGAAACAAAGATCTAGGCACGAAGTACTCATTGCTATGGCAGTGTCCCAGATTCTAGTTCCTCTCAGTGGCTAGAGCTAAGATATATATTATGCATACTACTACTTCATGCATGCAGATATATCTATAGTTCTGTATCAATTTATTTGTATGTGTGTATATATGTATATTTATACATATGCATATACAATATCATGAGTCCATATTTTTTTTTTTTTGAGACAGAGTCTCACTCTGTTGAGCGCCCGGGCTAGAGTGCCGTGGCATCAGCCTAGCTCACAGCAACCTCAAACTCCTGGGCTCAAGAGATCCTTCTGCCTCAGCTCCCGAGTAGCTGGGACTACAGGCATGCGCCACCCTGCCTGGCTAATTTTTTCTATATATATTTTTAGTTATCCAGCTAATCTCTTTCTATTTTTAGTAGAGACAGGGTCTCGCTCTTGCTCAGGCTGGTCTCGAACTCCTGAGGTCAAACGATCCTCCCACCTCAGCCTCCCATTGTGCTAGGATTACAGGCGTGAGCCACAGTGCCCGGTCCATGAGTCCATATTAATGATCTCTAACTCCTATCTAGTTACCAGAGTTCTTTCTAGCCTTTGCCCCTTTCTTATTTGTAACTTCTTTCTCCAACAGTGAGAAACCTGGCTCTATCATGTATTTACTTATTTGTTCAACCCTAGTATACAAATAGCTTCAAAATTGTTCAACTGCCTGAAACTGTTAAACTGAAATTGTTTAACCCCTATGAAAAACAACCAACAAGCATACAGTACTTGAATTCAGCTCCTGTCATTAGCCTTGCAGTATCCAATTAAAACACTTTTCCAAAGTTAATTAGGCTGGCTCCTTTATTCTCCATGCCCTTCAAATATGATTATGCAATTCACTTGTAAAACAGATTCATTTTGTCACAGATTGCATTCCATCTTTCCCCCTATATCCTGGCTGATTTTTTCTTATTTACCTACAGTAAAATTCACATCTGTGGTATACAGTTAAATGGGATATGACAAAACCTATGTATCTTCTACTACAGAACCACACAAAACCATTCCACACACCAAAAATTACCTTGTGCAGCCTGTTTGTATTCAACCTCTACCTATACCCTCAACGTATGGCAACCACTGATCTGTTTTTCTCCCTGTAACTTTGTTTTCCAGAATGTCATATAATTGGAAACACACAATATATATCCTTTTGGGTCTAACATCTTTCATTAGCAAAATGCATTTACGATTCATTAATGTTGTTGCATGACTTCATTCCTTTACATTGGAGAGTACTATTCCACTAAGTGTAGTATTTGTTCAAGCTGAGACATTTTTAAAACTAAAAAGAAAATTATAAAACACACTGACCAGCCTCCTTGATTATAGTACATATCATGCTTTCACACAGACTGTCTTAGTTTTATCTCCTAGATCAGAGGTCAGAAAACACTTTCTATATAGAATTAGCTAGTAAATATTTTTGGCTTTGTGAGTCAAATATGTCTTTGCTACATAGTTTTCATTTTTTTACAACCCTTTAAAAATGCAAATATCATTCTTATTTTATGGACCGTACTGCAGGCTGTAGTTTGCTGACTTCTTAGATAAATAATCATTTTTACAAACATTCTAATTCTGACTGTATTTGCCCACAGAGGGATGATGAAAAATCCAAGTGCCAAATAAAATGTGAAATAACCCCTTCCACAAATTCTAATTATTAAGAGCCATGACAACAGTTGATATGACTGAATCAAACAAACATACAAAAAACTTATGGCAAAGTTTCTTTGGAGCACACAACTATCAGGCAGAGTGAAATCTCAACATCCTGGCACATTTCTCCCAATTTAGGTAGTTAACATTTGCTTAAAGACAGTAACATTCACAGCAAAATGTGCTATTGGCTGAGATAACCATGCACTGAACGTGCACGTCTGTCTGTGTGGCCTGTAGGCTCAGTCATCACACAGTGCACTTTCCCAATAGTTAATTTAATGAAACTCAGTACATATATTACTATATAGTCATCCTCTGCTGAAACAGATTTTAGCAGGTATTCACTGTTAGTTAAAGGCCATATATAATATGCCCTGGACAAAAAGTGCTCAAATCTGTTTAGTGAATGTGTTGAAAATAATACATAATTTTAAATGCAAAACAAAACAACAAAAACAAAAAAATCCTAGGTGACCCAACAAACATCGATTTCTGCCTTACACTACCCAATGGCCATGACTTACCCACTAAACTAAAAGTCTCCTCATTCTGCCTTCTTTGCGGTCCACCTCTGCCTGGCATGCTGTTCTCAACCTCCCCCTGCCTCAGCTGCTAACTCACATCTGGTCTCACATGCTGTCTTCCCTCTCCCTTTCAAGAGGGCTACTACTATTCATTTAACAAGTGGCATGTTACCACACTATATTGAAATTGTCTGTTCACTTGTCTATTTCTCCACTAGACTGTAGATTCTTAGCATAATATATCTTCTCTGTCTTTAAGATACTAGGTGTGTAACACATTCTGGTCAGTCAAAAACTATTCTACTTTTTAAATATCTCACCTTGTATGTGGTTTAACCTATAAGCAACCACAATTTATAAAAAGTGAAAAAAACTCTTAAATAAAACCAATCACTATTGTTTTAAAATGATAAGCAAATCATCTGTCTAAAAGCTCTTCTCTCTGTTCCCATCAACTTCAGAGATTTTAACGTTAAGTGACAGAATGCTAATAACGTTTGAGTTTTATTTAACAAAGAACACTTCACATTCTCAAAGTCAGCAGCCAGACAGAGTTGTGCTTTTAGCAGTTGAAACAGAAGATATAACTGATAATTAGGTTATTCGGACAAATTCCAGACTAGGATGAGCTACGAGTTCAAAGTTGCCCTCCTGACCTTTTGACAATCTGGCAGAAAATAAGATATACAGACATCATCTTCTGAGACTAACCACATGTAAGCTTTGAGTTGGAAGCAGTTTTATTTACTTCACGGGCTTAAAAAAGAAGTACAATGTAAGAGGCCCTCAGTTGATCCAAACTACATTGCAGGGTGGGAGGAAGAGTTAAGTTACCATAGTGCACTAAACTAAATGCAAAGTTTTAAAAAGGACAAAAGATACCTGCTTTGTAGAGGATGGATTTTAGGAGACTTGGGCAGCTTAGAAGCCTCAATTCCAAGAAGCTGGACAGCACCATTATCAGACGCTATGGCTAAATAGTGGGAGCCTTGGCAGAATGTGAGCGTCTTGACTCGTCCTCCAATTCGGCTATATGTAAGAATGGATCTAAACAAAAGAAAATACAAGATTTTATTTCTGAAATAATCTTATTGCTCATATTCAATATCCACATGACTATTAGCAAACAAAATTACTACTTTGAGGTCCATTTTATCTCTGTGATCTCATAACAAAATCAAGAATCCCCCTTCAGAAATACTAGTACAAAATCACCTTTTCTTCTGATATTTTCAAATGGCCATCTTCACACACGTCTCTCCCACTGTAGAAAGACTGTTCCTCCTTTTTTCTAATCAGAAATCCCATACTTGTAGTCCTAATCCAATTCTCTTTGAACTACTCTTGTAAGACCTTAAACCCTTACTCTTACGTGCTTTAGTTATTCTATAATTCATTACACACAGCCTGGCAGAGCAGGAAAAGCACTGGCTTTGGAATTAAAGAGTTCTACAACCAACTACCCGTATGGTCTTTTCAAGTTATTAACCTGCTCTGTGCCTCAGTTTACTCATCTACAAAACAAGGATTATCCTACTTACCTAACTGGGCCACAGTAAAGATCAAATAATATATAAATCATAAATTAACATTCACAAATGCAAAATTTTATAATATTCAGTCTCTCGCACACACATGCTAACCTCTCAAGCTGTCTTTTCTATCCTCCTTCTTTACATTTACTACCAAACTTCTTCAACATATAATCTACACAGGGTTCTCCCAATTCCCTCCATCATTACCCTCCAAGGGTAGCATCTTTACCCTTCTAAGGAGCCCCTAATCACCAAATTTATCAACTTATCTTTTGTAATTTATTTCATTATAAAAGTTAATACATATTAATGTACAAAAATTATTAAAATACAGAAAACACAGAATAGTAAAATATTTATAGTATCACCCAGAAACACTATTAACATTTTGTTATATGTCTTTCTAAAGTTTTCTATACATATTATAACATATTCATATTTGTTTTTAATAAATATGGAATCGTTTATATATTTATCAATCATCTCTCTAGTTCATTTTTTCTTAATAACAGCTTAACTGAGACAATTATCATATACCTCTCATATACCATAAAGTACTTTTTAAAGTGTATAAATCAGTGATTTTTAGTATATCAACAGAATTCTGTATAGATTGCTGCCATCTAATTCCAGATTATTTTTTTCATTCTTAAGAAACCCAAAAATAAACTGTCCTCATAACCATTAGCTTTCCTTCCCCTTTTCCCCTCTCCTAGCCCCTGACAACATCCAATTGACTTTGTTTTCTATGAATTTCCCTATTCTGGACATTTCATATAAACGCAGTCATACGTTATGTGGCCTTTTGTATTTGGCTTCTTTCACGTAGCATACTGTTGTCAAGGTTTTTCCACATTGTAGTATGCAGTACTTCATTTCTTTTTATAGCTGGATATTATTCCATTGTATGGATTATACCACATTTTGCTTATCCACTCATCAGGTGATAAACATTTGCGTTATTTCCACTTTTTGGCTATTATGAATAATGCTGCTATAAACATTTGTGTATAAGTCTTTGTGTGGACTTATGTCTCAAATGCAGTGCCTACAGGGGCCTAGTCAATATTGTAGATGAGTAATGAGAGTCAGGGACAAGGCAAGGGCAGAGATGGGAAGGCCAGCATGCTCTATCTCTCACATATACTTGTGTTCTCTTGCATCCTCTCTTTTAATACTGAGATAAAATTCAAATACCACAATATTCACCCTTTTAAAGGGATTTATAATATAGTTACCAAATTTTGCAACCATCACCATTATTTAATTCCAGAACATTTTCATCATACCAAAAAGAAGCCCTGTACCCACTAGCTGTCACTCGCCAATGCTTCTTCCCCCAGCTCCTGGCAACTATTAATCTACTGTTTGTCTCTATGGATTTGCCTATTCTGAACATTTAATATAAATGGAATCATACCATATGTATGATTGGTATGATTTGGCTCTGTCTTCTTTCACTTAGCATAATGCTTTCAAGGTTTATCCACATTGTAGCATGCAGCAGTACTTCATTCCTTTTTATGGCTAAATAATTTTCCGTGGTATGGATTCACCACATTTTGTTTATCTGTTCACCAAGTGACGGACATTGTCGTTTCCACTTCTTGGCTATTATAAATAATGCTGCTATGAACATTTGTGTACAGATTGTTGTGTGAACATGTTTTCAATTATTTGGGGTGTATACTTAGGAGTGGAATTATGGGGTCATATGGTAACTCTTTATCATTTTGAAAAACTGCCAAACTGCTCTTTAAAGTTGCTGCACTATTTTATATTCTCACCAGCAATGTATAAATAAAGCTTCTAATTTCTCCACATCCTTACCAAAACTTGTTATTGTCTTTTTTACTACAGCCATTTTAGTGGGTATGAAGTAGTATCTCACTGTGGTTCTGATTTGCATCTCCCTAGAGACCAATAATATTTAGCATCTTTTCATGTGTTTATTGGTCCTATTTGAAGAAACATCAATTCAATTTCTTTGTTTTTTAATAGGATCATTTGTCTTTTTATTGTCAAGTTATAAAAGTTCTTTATTCTGGGTAATAGATCTTATATGATATATAATTTATAAGTATTTCTACCATTCTGTGGGTTGTCTTTGAACTTTCTTGATAGTGTCCTTTGAAGCACAAAGGTTTATAACATTGATGAAGTCCCACTGCATTTCTTTATCAATTTTAGGATCAGATTGTCAATTTATGCAAAAAAAAAAAAAGAAAAAAAAAGCCAACTAGACATTTCACAGGGACAACATTAAACCTGTTGGGGAAGGATTACCATCTTAACACTATTAAGTATTCCATTCCATGAACATGGGATTTCTTTCCATTGTCTTAATTTCTTTCAATGATCTTTGTATTGTTTAGTATACAAATCTTGTACTTTCTTTTGTTAAATTTATTCCTAAATATTTTGTTCTTTTTGATGCTACTGTAAATAGGTGTTTTCTTAATTTCCTCTTTGGACTATTCATTGCTAGTAGATAGAAATGCAATTGATTTTTAGCTATTCTGTAACTTTGTTGAACTTACTAGTTCCGTTAAGTTTTTAAATTAGTGCTCAATTATGGCTAATTTTCTATATACCAGATCGTGCAGGCTGCCAACTGAAATAGTTTACTTCTTTCTTTACAATTTGTATGCCTTTAATTTTTCCTTACCTAAATGTCCTGGCTAGAATCTCCAGTACAATGTTCAATAGAAGGCAACAGTGGATATTCTTCTCTTGCTCCTCTCATCTTAGGAGGAAGGCTTTCAATCTTTCACTACTAAGTACAACGTTAGCTGTGGGTTTTTCATAGATGGCCTTTATTAGCTCTTTTCATTTGCTGAGTTCGTTTTATGTGGTCTTTACCCTTTATTTTATTAATATGCAATATTCATTAATTGATTTTTATATGTTGAATCAATATTGCATTCCTGAGACAAAATGCACTTGGTCATGGTATATAATCCTTTTTATATGCTGGATTCAGTTTACTAATATTTGTTGAGGATTTTTACACTTATATTAACTGTGTATTGATCTGTAGTTTTCTTGTAATACGTTTGTCTGATTGCAGTTTCATGGTAATATCTACCTCACAGAAGGAACTAAGAAGTGTTCCTTCATCTATTTTTTGGAAGACTCTTTTGAAGGATCAGTGTTGCAATAGTTCCTTCTTATCTGCGGTTTTACTTTCCATGGTTTCAGTTACCTATGATAAACCATACTCTGAAAATATTAAATGGAAAATTCCAGAAACAAACAATTCTCAAGTTTTAAACTATGCACCATTCTGAGTAATGTGATAAAATATCACACCTTCTGGTCCCTCCCACCTAGGACATGAATCATCCCTTTATCCAACATATCCACCCCAAATAAACTACCTGCCCATTAGTCACTTAGTAGCTGTCTCAGTTATCAGATTAACTGATCACAAGAAGGGTGAGTACAGTACAGTAAGATATTTTGAGAGAGACAATACACCACATTCACAACTTTTATTACAGTATATTGTTATAATTGTTCTATTTTATTATCAGTTATTATTAATCTTATTCTGTCTAACTTATAAACTACACTTTATGATAGGTATATCACAGTATATACAGGGTTCGGTACCATCTGAGGTTTCAGGCATCCACTGGGAATCTCAGAATGTATTCCTTATAGATAAGAGGGACTAGTGCAATTCTTTAATGTTTGGTAGAATTTACCATAAAGCCATCTCAGCCTGGGCTCTTCTTTGTGGGAAGTTTTTTTATTACTAATTTCTTTATTATTACAGGTCTATTCAAATTTTCTATTTCTTCTTGAGTCATTTTCAGTAGCTGTGTCTTTCTAGGAATTTGTCCATTTCATCTAGATTATCTAATTTATTGGTACACAATTATTCACAGTATTCCCTTCACGGTATTCTTTATTTCTGTCAAGTCAGTACTATTGTCTCCACTTTCATTCCTGATTTTAGTAATTCGAGTCCTCTCTTGTTTTTTATTGTTCACTGTAGGAAAGGTTTGCCAATTTTGTCGATCTTTACAAAAAAACAATTTCTGCATTTGCTGATTTTTTTCTTTTGTTTTTCTATTCTCTATTTCATTTATTTCCTCTTTAGTCTTTATTATTCCCTTCCTTCTATTAATACTTGCTTTGGGTTAAGTTTGTTCTTCTTTTTATAGTTTAAGATTAAATTATGGACTTGAGATCTTCCCTTTTTCTTAATATAGATATTTATAGCTATAAATTTTCCCCTTGAATACTCCTTTAGTTAGCTACACTCCCGAAGTTTTAGTATGCTATGTTTTCATTTTCATTCATCTCAAAGTATTTTCTAATTTCCTTTTGAACCACTGGTTATTTAGCATATGTTATTTAATCTCCACATATTTATGAATTTCTCAGCTTCCTTTGTTACTGATAACTAATTTTATTCCACTTTGCTAAGAAAACATACTTTGTACGCTTTCAATCCTTTTATATTTATTGAGGCTTGTTTTACAGACTAATATATGGTTTAGTCTGGAAAATATTCCATGTACACGTAAGAAGGATTTATATTCCACTGTTGTTGGCTGGAATATTCTATCGATATCTGTTAGATCTGGTTGGTTTGTAGCACTGTTCAAGTCTTCTCTTTCCTTGATGATCTTACGCCTAGTTGTTCCATCCATAATGAAAGTACGCTATGAAAGTCTCCCACTGCTATAACTGAATTGTCTGTTTCCCTTCAATTCTGTTGGTCTTTGCTTAGTGTATTTTGGGGCTCTGTTGTTAGGTGCGTATATTTGTAATTGCTATGTCTTCCCAATGGACTAACCTTTTTATCATTATAAAATGTTCTTGTTTAACTCTAGGAGCAATTTTTGTCTTAAAGTTTATTTTTTATCTGACATTAGCCACTCCACCTGTCTTTCAGGTACTATTTGCATGGTATATCTTTTTTAATTCTTTTATTTTTTGTCTTTGAATTTAAAGTATGTCTCTTGTACAGAGTACATAGTTGGATCATGTTTTTCCTTCCTTTTGCCAACTCTGCCTTTTGATTGCATTTAATATGATTACCAATAATGTCAGAATTCATGTCTGACATTTTGCTTTTGTTTTCTGTGTCTTACGTGGGGTTTTTTTTGTTCTATTTCTCCATTACTGCCTTAGTTTGCATTAAATATTTTCTAGTATATGATTTTAATTTTTGTTTTTATGTTTTGAGTTTTACTAAATGTTATTTTTTAGTAGTTGCCCTAAGAAATATATCTTAAAACAATCAAACTAATACCAACTTAATTTTCAATAATACACAAAAACTTTGCTCCAATATTATCTGTTCCCTCCTCCTTCCTCTGTACAACTACTGTCATACCAATTATATATCTATGTTACAAGCCCACTGACACAGTCTTATATCTTTATGCAGTAGTCTTTTTAAATTGGATAGGAGGTTAAAAGAGTTACAAGCAAAAATAATTTGTACTTTCTTTTATATTTACTTATGTTTTTACCTTTACTGATGATCTTTATTTCTTCTTATGGATTCAAGTTACTGTCTCATGTCCTTTCCTTTCAGCATAAACGATTCCTTTTAGTATTTCTTTTAGGGAAAATCTGCTAGGAAGAAATTCCCTGTTTTTATTTATCTTGAAATGTCTTAACTTCTCCTTTGTTTCTGAAGGACAATTATATTGGATATAGAATTATTGGCTGACAGTCTCCTTTCAACATGTTAAATGTCATCCCGCTGACTGCCAGACTCTTATTATTTTTGATTTTAAAAATCAGCTGTTAATTTTATTGAAGATCCCTTGTATCTGATGAGTCACTTTTCTATCACTGCTTTCAAGAATCTCTCTTTGTCTTTCAAAAGTTTGCTTATGATGTGTCCAATTGTGGCTCCTTTGATTTTATCCGACGTGGAGTTCACTGAACTCTTAGGTGTGCAGATAAATGTTTTCCATCAAATTTGGGGGTGGACGGCCAATATTTCTTTGAATATTCTTTCTGCCCCCTTTTCTCTTTCCTCTCTCTCTGGGACTATTATCATGCTTATGCTGGAATGGCTGAGGGTGCTCCACAGGTCTCTTGAGACTCCAGGCTCTGTTCATTCTTTATTCTTTTCTTTTTGAACCTCTGACTAAATAATGCCAATTATCTACCTTCAAATTCTTTTTTCCTTGTCTGTTGAAATCTGCTGTTGAGCCTCTCCAGATAATTTATTTTACTACAGTTATTATACTTCTTAACTCCAGAATTTGTATTTATTATTTCTATTTCTTTATTGATATTGTCTGTTTGGTGAAACATTGTTCTCATACTTTAATTCTTTAGACATGGTGTCTTTTAGTTCTTTGAACATATTTTTAATACCTGATTTAGAGTCTATGTCTAGTGAGCCCAATGTCTGGGATTACTGAGATACAGTTTCCACTGACTGCCTTTTTCCCTATATAGAGGACATCCTGTCCTGTTTCTTTGCCTGACACGTAACTTTTCATTTAAAACTATACATTCAAAATTAATATAATGTGTCAACTTTGGAAATAAGATTTCAGAGTTGTTCTATTTGTTTGTTTAATGATTTTCCTGGATGAATTCTACAAAATCTGTATACTTTGTTATGAGCGGCCACTGAAGTCTCTGTTCATTTAGTTTAGTGGTCATCTAATAACTGGACAGACATTTCCTTCAATGACTTAAATTATTAAGTGTTCCAGCCTTTTGCTGAAAGTTTTGTTTGTGTTGTGGCACACCAACGCTCCATCAAGCATTTTACAACTCTGCTTTAGCCTTCATTTATTGCTTGTGCAGAGTCTCAAAGTCACCCAGAGGTAAGAATTTGGCCTTTTCAGTTCTTTTCTGGGCATGTGAGCAACCCTGTACATACATGTGGCCTTATAAATATCCATGAATACATCAAAACCTTTCAAAGGCCCCTATGGACATCTCATTACTCAGTTCTTCCTTTTAAGCTTTCTGATAGCTTTTTGTTGGCCCCAACTATTAATAGTAATGCCACCTCAGAGAGCTGCAATGTTAAGCAAATGGTGCAGATTATCTTCAACAAATGCCTTATGGGTAAGGTTTTTCTCAAAGAACAAGGTATGAGTGGGGTCAAATAAAGATAGGCCCTGAAAATGGAACTTTTCAGCCAGATGGCAGAGAGGTTAAATAGTAACATTTCTTTGGGGTATGATTCCAAAAATAGAAACCCTATATGCTCTTCTTAAACCTTCTTTTTTAAAACACAATTATCAAAATCTTTCATATCAAAAACTTTATTTTCACATCAGTTCATAACTGCACTATCGCTTATTTATCCAATTTCACCCCTATTGCTGAGCCTTTAATTTGCTTCTAGTGCTTTTTTCTATTATAAAGAAAGCCAATCTGAACAGTCTTAAAACTAAATCTCTGAGTTTATTCATAGTTATTTTATTAGGATATGTACATCATAAAGGCTTGTGACACATATTGTCAAAAAGCCCTCCAGGGAAGATGTATCAACTGCATTTCACCAGAAGGCACCTGTTTATAAGAGTGTCCCAACACCATTAGTAGGTTCTCATGCTTCTTGGTTTTACTGCATTTGAGAGAGGCCTAGGGGTTCCTTTCTTAAACTCTTCTCTTCTGTTGCAATCCATGATATTAACTTAAGTGGTTTATTCTCACTCTTTTTCCGGCCCCTCTTTTCCTGTCCCCAAAATTCAATTTCCTAAGATTCAAGCTTCAGGCCTCTGTTGCATTTTATATTCCCTTTCCTTCAGAGTAGCCATACCATTAAAAAATACCTCTGATTTTCAATAATACCAGTGACTCCAAAATATGTAACCCTAACAATGACAACTTTCTTGTGCACCTTTCATATTGTTCCAACTCTTCAGTGTGACAAAATACCACTTAGATATTTTACCATCATCTCAATTTCAACAAATAACAAATCAATCTCCCATAAAAGTTAGAAGCTAAATAAGCCAGAAATAAGGCAGCATAACAAGATATGGAAAATATACTTTAGAATACTAGAAAGGAATAAGTTGAAAAATCTATGCACAAGTTTAAAAAAATAGCAATTTTTCAAGAACTAGTCCCCAAGGGACAAACTAAAAGTTTAACACAAGTAAGAAGAAAATGGCAGAGCCAAGATCCAGGTGGCATACATCACCAATCATAATTCAGTGAGAAAGTGAAGACTGGGAACTAGGTGGTCAGCCAACATAATGCGTAAGGGAAAATCCTCTGTCGTCACAATGTGCTAGTAACATTTCCTATGAAAACATGGAGTTTTGCTGCTCTTTCTCTGCCACCAGTTGTTCCCTTCTTGCCTTTGGCAATAACAATCACTTCCTTCTCCCCTCATCAGTCCATGAAGCCATGTGGTGAGGGCAACACATTCCACTCCCCTGGCCTCGTCCCCAAGCCAAGGCCCACTGCATTCCACAAACAAGACAGCAAGTGTTACAGCAAAGCAAGAAAGCAGCTGCATCCAGAGGAGACCCGATCTCCTTATTACCATACAAACTTACCAAAGTCTATGAAGTTGGCTAAATTGCCAAAATTCTGCGGATACTATGGTCTGAAATGTAACACTGGAATACCACTGCCTAAAATATGACACTAGGATACAGAAGGCATGACTCTGTGATAAAAATCATTTGGGAACTAACAAGCAGGGTTTTTGCAATTTATCCTCCTAATAAAAGGGACAATGAATACAACTGATAACAAAGAACCATTTGGAAAAATTATCACAAGAGATTTTTAAAATACTAATCAAAATGCCAATAATGATGAGGAAAAAATGAAAAGAATGGTTGCAAGGAGAAAAAGGGGCAGGAATTTAATAGGAAGGGACATGAGGGAACATCCTGGTCATATTCTGTATATTGAGAGGGGTTCAGGTTGCAGAGGTATACGTATTTGTTAAAACTCATGGAATAGTTAAGACCTGTGCACTTCGCAACATATAAATTTTATGTCAAGAAAGAAAAAAAGAACCTTAAATAAATATTGAATTCTAGTTAATAATATGTATGCTGAAGTTTTGAGAGGGCATGTACGCATAACTGCAGTTTATTTTGAAATCATTAAAAAATGGATTGATGAGAGGTGGATAGATGGATAGTTGTAAGACACAGCAAATATAGAAAAAATTATTAACTATAAAATCTGGGTGGCAAGGACATGGATGCTGTGAAACACTTTCAATTTTTCTTATAGGTTTGAAAATACTATAATAAAGTGTTGACAAAATTTGCTGCAGTAACCCAGTATTCTTTTATTGATTTTTAATTATGTTCTGACCAATGCAATACCAAGAGAGAATGAACACAAAAACAATATTTAAGCACAGTATAAAACTATAGTTCTTTCAAAAAAAATTAACAATCAGCACAAAATCTTATCGGGTTGGTAAGTAAAGAGTAAACTTATAAATTGTTTTAGTAATCAAAGATATTTTCCTATTTGATGATTTTGTGGTTAATGGTTATGGTCAAAGAACTGATAAGAAGAAAAGCACCAGAAAATCTCCACATCTTTCTATGTAGATGAGATTCAATTTTGATTTCTAGTATGTTTCTCTTCAGACCAAACTAGGCAAAGAACAAATAAGAATATGATAGAAGGGAGGGTGGGAGTGGGGAATGTGTGTGTGTGTGTGTGCATGTGTGTGTGTGTGTGTGTGTGTGTGTGTGTAGGGAGAGAGAGAAAAGGGCGTAGCAGACAGACTGAAAATTAAGTAGGTATATAACTATAAATCTAGAATGCTTATAATTAATAATCACATTTATCAAAATCACATCATGCATATTTAAAGTTTTAGGGATTTCAAGTCATAAATTATCTCTTTCTTGTCTACAGCAGTGGGGCAATGGTACAATATTTGTTTTCCTTACATAGCTATACATGCCATCATTTTTTGACTTTTCTCTTGTTCATAGTCCATCTAATCCATTCAACAAGTCTTGCTGGCTCTACCAACAAAACATCCAGAATCTGATCATTTCCCACTACCTCCCTGCTACCACCCTGGCCCAAGCCACCATCTCTTACCTGAATTATTGTACTAGTCTCCTAACTGCTTCTGTTCTGCCCTCTTCAGTCTATTTTCAACACAATAGCCAGAGTAATTCTGTTTTCATCTAATTCAGATCATGTCTCTCCTCTGCTCAGAACTCTCCAAAGGCTCCCCATCTCACTCACAAAGTCATTTACGACAGCCTATAAAAGGCCCAATCTAATCTGACCCCTTACCCTTCCCTCTTGCTCACACTGCTTCAGTGACACAGACCTTTCTGCTGTTCCTCAAACATGCCAAACATGTTTCTTCCTCAGGGCCTTTGAAATTCCTGTTTTCTCTGCCTGGAATGCTCCTCCACAAGACGGCCACATGGCTCTTTCCCTCACTTTTTTCAATTCTTTCCTCAAAAGTCATTTGTTCTGTGAGGCATTCTGTGGGCAGTTTATTAATATTTAAAATTTTACTCTACCCTTACTGCCTTCCCTGCCCCTCTTTCCTGCTATATTTTTCTCCATAACATATTTTTTCCATCTAACACACAGTATGTTTCACTTATTTATACTTGCATCATCTCTCACTTTCCATGAGAAGGTAAGCTCCACAGAAGAGGGATTTTTGTCCACTTCTCATTGCTGTATCCTTGCCACCCAAAACAGGTGCCTGTTACAGAGTAAGAACTCAATAATAAGTATTTGTTGATTTGAACGAATGAACTGATCCATTCCTGAGCATATGTTACCTGGTGGTGGTGGTCTTCCCCTCCATCTTTTGGCTGTTCCAGATTTTCACTGTGCCATCATTTGAACATGTTGCAAAAAGTGAGTGTTCATCAGAGACTCTAATTCGATTCACAGCAGATTTGTGTTCATGAAGATGTGCAACCAGTAGCCCTTTAGGACGCCACCCTAAGGTAAAGGAGTGTATCTTAAATTGTAGTTTACAATCTCCCACTCATCCCCTAGTTACAATCACCAACGACCACCTTGAGAACAATTATTAAGGACTAAATAATTAAAAGGTATCACTAGCCAGCTAATACAGAGTGGTCTACTAGACCAAGACACATTTATTAAGACATCAAGACAGCAATCAAATCTTGCTCAAATAGCTTCAGAAAGACTGCACCTGGGCCCCTTCTCCAGTATCTGAGAAGACAAAGTAGTCACTTGCTACCCCTAAAAACCCTGACTGCTGACTCAGTAGCATGAGGTAACGATTACCCTAGCACAAGGGAACATGAAAATCTCAAAGACCCAATTCCACCACAGCATAAACGTGTAACCGTGGGTTACTTATTCTCTGAGCTTTACCTTCCTCAAATGTAAAATGAGGAGTATATTACTTAATCCAAAGGGTAACGATATGGATAAGCAAGACATAAAAAAGAGTATAACATTGTCCCTAGCTCACAGTAAACATGCAAATGTTGATCAATTCCCTCCCTACCTGCAATCATTTATTCTATGATATAAACATGTTAGTAAAAACGGTATTATAAATTACAGTCCCAGAATGTTCACATTCTGTCCAGTACTTTCTTTATGATACATATAAGCTTCTATGTTTTGTTATATATATTCTTTTTGTGTATTAATTTCCTATAATAAATTATACATTCTTTGAGGCCAGAAACCATGTCTTATGCATTCTGAATCATTCACAATACCTAGCATAGGACCTTGCACACAACTGTCCTCAATGTTTGATGAATAAATTTTTTTGTATTATACTAAGTATAACATTTCATTATATTTAATATTATTCGATTTTAAAATAAAACAGCTATGCTGAAAATCATATTGTACTGGGAGTCAGCGTTGTGTCTAATTGAGTGATAACAATGCCATTTTAGAAATGATTTCTTTTTACCAAGAAACAATAATGAAATTGAGACTACTGCCAAATCTGGCTTACTCTAAGACAAAAAACAAAACGTTTCCCCTTAGATCTCTAGCTCATGTGTGGAGACAACAGCTGAATGTGCTTTTTAATGACGAAATGCTGAATTTGAAAGTGATCAAAACCACTCTGTCAAGAAGTCTAGATAATCTACTAGCTAGGTTGAACATTTCCCTCTAGAGAAAATCAATTTCACACAACCACTCAAGTGTGAAAAGAAAAAAATCAAGAGTCCAACAGTCATTGCATATTCCTTGAACCACAAAATTTGACATCTTTTCTGTGATTTACTAAATAAAACGTGTAACTCCACTAAGTATAAAATATCACCTATAAAGACATATTCTATCATAAAATAGATAGTTTGTGTCAACTTTTTTCTTTATTTAAAGCAGGGCCAGTAAATAATACTGACTTACACCACAGAAACAGCTTAAACATTCCAGGATATTTATTTTAATAAGAAAACTTATGTGACTAGAGATGCCACTTGCCACTTAACAATATTAACCAGCATCTTTCTGAGTCCACATCAGAGGCCCACAGGAATTCACATGATTTTTCAATGTCTATACATAAGCACACTATGAATTTCTTCTCAGAGAGTTTAAGTTAAATTTTTGTTATTAAAATGTAAGTACAGAAACTCATACAACTTTTTTTCAGAAATCTACAAATCTAATATCAAAGACTAGCTCCGCCACGTTACACTGGGCAAGTCTGTTAAAATAGCTGAGCCACATTTTCATCAAGTATCTCTAAATTTCTTTCAAATCTCCTCAAAATATAGAACTATATCCCCAAAATCTTAATGTTAATAATCATTAAGTGGTAAGATTATAGGTGATGCTGTTTTCTTTTTTAAAATATTATTTTCTAAATTTTCTACCTTTTTCTTACAAAATATTAATAGATGTATGTTAAACCCTCCAGAAATTAAAAGCAAGCGTTTACTCCAAGAAGCCTGGCATTCGATGGGAAAGCGGCATGACACTAGGCAGGTAAGACCTAGTACTACAAATGGAAAAATGAAGCAGAGACAGACTAAATTATTAAGTAAACAGCCTAAATATGACACAGCAAGTTGCTCTCAGAACTAAACAGATCCATACTCCACAAATAATGACTTAAGATTTTTCACTTATTATAATACTTCTTCCTCTGGGTTTCCCAAATGACAGGTTTTTTCTTACTTCCTTTGTCTGGTAATTAAATACCAGTTTCCTCCATTAGATTCTAGTTTCAGGCACCTAGTTGGACTACAACTACCTATCAGTGGAACTTTACCAGGGGGTGGTGGTTTGCTCTCCCATTCAGCATTTTCCATCATTTGCTTAGCTATCCTCTCAGCATTGCACTGCTCTCGCTTTTGTTGTACAAGCTGCTGAAGTTCAGTTTTACAAGTTGTGATCCGAATCTGATAAGTGGATGGTAAAATTGTACTACTTAAAACCTGTATTACTGGTTTTTTATTCTGGACATTCATCACTTCTGATACCTGCAAAACAAATAGAATTATAGGTCTTCATGTCATAAGCAAAGTAAACTTGAAGATAAAAATGTACCCATGTTCTATCTGTGTATTATATCAGCTTTTTGTCCATATTAATTTACCAGTTTTAAAATCTATTTAAATAAATGACATTTTCTCAAGGAAAACCTACTTAAAATAAAGCTTAACCACAAATGCTAAAATTCTAACCTCTACATTTAGATAAGAAATATATCAGCATAAAAATAACATTAAACAAAAATTCTCATTAATTTAAATGAAAAGAAGAAATAGAATTTCAATTTTATCAGTCTGGTTCAATTAATATTTTCATTTAAGATATGATTGGCTAGGGAAGAGTTACCTTAAATTACAAACTAATTTCAAATACAGATGCTCTTTGACTTACAATGGGGTTACATCCCAATAAACCCATCATAAATTGAAAATATCGTAAGTAGAAAATGCACTTAATACACCTAATCTACCAAATATCACAGCTTAGCCTAGCCCACCTTAAACATACACAGAACACATACGTTAGCCTACAGTTAGGCAAAATCATCTAACACAAAGCCTATTTTACAATAAAGTATTGAGTATCTCACATGATTTATTGAATACTGTACTAAAAGTGAAAAACAGGATGATTACATGTAGAAAAGTACAGTTTCCACTGAATGCATATCGCTTTCACACCATGGAAAAGTAGAAAAATCATTAAATCAAACCACTGTAAGTTGGGGACTCTCTCGGTTTGTCAAAATCATCATGACATTTATTATACATAGCAAACTTGGGACGTCTTCCCAGAAGTATTTTTCCTATTTTACAAATATAACTATGTTATATTGGAGGAGGAATTAAAAAGATTTAAAAGGTTCACTATAGTCCAATTATAATCATAGTTCATAATAATGTCTTCAACCCACAATTTCAGATCACTTTTATTGGCAAGTATTCTAAAATGAGACCTTTCTGGTACTTTCAATAACTAGATTTCCCCTTGGCCATAAAATTAAAGATAAACCTGTCTTAGAAAGAAATATGTCCTCCCTAAAGGACAAGTCACCATATTGATTTTTCCATTGCAGTACACAGTCTTTAAACATCCAAAACAGCAGCACAATGGGATTCAAAGACACGAGGAGGACTACTGCTTAGGTAACAGTACCTGCGGAGAAGTTGACAAAGGGACACAAATGCCAGCGGAAGACTCAGAACGAGGAGGCTTCCCAGTCTGAATCACTTCTTGGTCACTCCCTTTAGGTAGGGCCTGTGGGATGTTTGGTGGCTCCAGTGACCCAAACATGCTTTTCCATTCTTCATTTACATTTGAGTCTTGTTTTACATGTTTTCTAGCTACGAAAATATATTCAGAATAGTTAGTCTGAAGGCAGCCTTTAAAATCAGTATGTGCTTTTACTGCCTTTGGGGCAGTGGCGGGGAAGCAATGGACTTCACATCCTACTTGTTCCTTAAGATTTACAATTTATTCATATTTATATATCAACTCATTAAGTCTCACTTCATCTCTACAGCAGATGGAACAGATGTGCTTTCAATGGTGTTAATAATTAGACCTAATTGCATTCTGGTTTCCCAAGGCTAGCTCAATATCAAGTAACCACTTTATCTAAAGAAGTGACAATAAAAACTTCTTCAAATGTCACTGACCACGCTGCTAAATATGACCTCTCCATTTCCAGGATCAGTTACTTGGGAAACAAAAACAAACAAAAAAAAACACAGAAGAAATTAAAAAATCAATTGGGATATAGCTACCTCCTTACTATATAGACAGATGAAAGCCTTCATTTTTATCTTTGTCCAATTACAAAAAAATATAAGTAACACAAGGTTCTGGTATTACCAAAATATAGCATGAATTGCTCCCATAATTCTAATAGCCTGATGCATAGTCCTCCAACTTTATAAACCTCGTAGACTATACTTTAATGATATACTATCATATTATTTTGAAAAAATAGAATACATACTATTTCAAGACTTGCTTTTCCTCCCCACTTAACTAAATACTTTGAACATTTACATAATCACTCCTCTATTAATGAACATTTAGATTATTTCCTTTTTTTCCACTGAGAACATTTTTACATACTTCTTCATATGGCTGTCAGTGCTTCTTAGGATCAATTTCCAGAACTGAAAACAGTGAGTCAAACAGTAAGGACATTTTAAATTACAGTCACTAATGTCAAACTGCCTTCTAAGATGAATATGTTCAGTTTATAATCTCACCAACAGTGTATGAAAATTCCTATTTCCTTGTACCCTTGCCAATACCAGGTATCATCAGTCTCTGCTAATCACATAGGAATACAATGGCATCTCTCATTGTTTTAATTTGCATTTATTATTTGCCTTTTCATATATATGCATTTCTATTTTTCTATCAGTTGTATGTTCAAATACCCTTTTTCTTTTGGGGTGCTTTTTTCTTATTAATTTGTATGAATACTTTATATTTATGGATGTAAACCATTAAAAATTATGTTACAAATACCTTATCCCAAATTTGGCAATTAGAGGGCTTATTTTAAATATAATTAATTAAATGCCCTCAAAAATCTGATGCTGTAACAGAGGAATTTTTAAAGGAATGTACTTGGCAGTGAATATATCTATGAAAGGGGTATATATAAAAAACCTCATACAATCAATGTCAGTGTCACAAGAGCTAACATTTCTAAATATTAAGACTACAAATGGTTAAGGCTTCTCTGGTCTCTACTCTTTTGTATTTCATTATTAGTAGCAAAACCATTCTTTTAAATTCATTGGGCATTATCTACTAATAATAAGCCACAAACCTTTATCTCTTTTTATATAGACTATTGCCTTTAGATTGGTGATTAAAGGATTAAAAAAACAGAATTCCATCTTCAATCATATGCCTCCACAGTGGAAACATAATTTTATTATAAGCCTTTGGAAGTAAGCCTTGGTTTGTCACAAACAGAGCTGTGATTTTGGCAGGTTATTTAATCTCTTAATTGTTAGTTCACTTCCCCGCTTTTCCTTCCCAAAATCTCCCTCCTAAGTAATAGAGTCACTATATTTGAAAGTTCTATATCTGAGAAATGGGGATTTTTATTTTATTATTATTAATTAGCTAAAAAACAGCCTTATGAAATAACTAATAATAACTAGCTAAACACACACACAAACAAATGTACTAACCCCGTTTGTCATCTGGTTCTTGTTTGGTTTTAACAAGATCAACTTGTCTCCCAGTTATGCCTAAGGCTGCCAAGTCAATAACACCTTTCTGACTACTATCATGAAGATGGCTCTGGTCCACTATATTGGCCTTTGCTTTATTAGATTTCATCATGAAGTCTTTCAGTGCCAGAAGTTTGTCTTCCTCTTCCTCTGTCATTCCCTAAATCCAAATAAAATCACATACTTTAGGTTATTCTCACAAGCAATAACAACAGGCCTCAGAAAGGCTAACTAAAAGGTCAAACTACCCAATTTAAAATTGAAAGAGAATGCAAAAGGAGAAATTTATATTTAATGAGTATGTGAAGGCATTCTATGATATTTAAAATGTTTTACACAACTCAGGAACTGATAGGAATGCTGGCTGAATTGCAAATCTAAGCAACATACCCAGTAGCATTCTAGGATAATGGCTGGAGTCAGACTACCTAGGTTCAAATTCCAACCCTCTTACTTACTATCTGTGTGACATTGGGCAAGTTACCCAATTTCTCTGTACTTCTATTTATGTATCTATGTAATGAGGATAATTACTACCACCCATCGTATGAAATTATAGTGAAATTTTAATGTGTTAATCCACCTAAGATACTTGGCACACTTGAAACTGACAAATACTAAATAATTAATTTAAATAATTAATTCAGGCCAGGCGCAGTGGCTCACGCCTGTAATCCTAGCACTCTGGGAGGCCGAGGCAGGAGGATTGCTTGCGCTCAGGAGTTCAAGAGCAGCCTGAGGAAAAGTGAGACCCCGTTTCTACTAAAAATAGAAAGAAATTAGCCAAGCAACTAAAAATAGAAAAAATTAGCCAGGCATGGTGGCACGTGCCTGTAGTCCCCAGGTACCCGGGAGGCTGAGGCAGGAGGATTGCTTGAGTCCAGGAGTCTGAGGTTGCTATAAGCTAGGCTGACGCCATGGTACTCTAGCCCAGGCAAAAGAGTGAGACTCTGCCTCAAAAAAATAAATAAATAAAATGAATGAATGAATGAATGAATGAATAAATAAATAAATAAATAAATAAATAATTCAATGTGCAACTTAGATAATAAGGTAAATGTGGCAGTTCTGCATTTTCCCCTTTCCAGCCATCCACAGAATCCTCTAGTACCTTTTTATTATGCAAAGGAATAAAAAACATTCATTTAACACAATGGCAATTCCCCTGGGGCCTCAATCTGGAATCCCACTAGAGTTTACAGTAATATTCACAACTCTCAGGCACAGTATGATACAAACCAACCCTAAGAAGGTAGAAAGCTAAAAAGCAAAACAAAATTGCATTAAAGTACAAGAATCATAGAGGGATCCTTGACTAAATTTTTCCCAGTGTTCACCCATAATTCTTGGTTTATGTTCACCCCTCCTAAAATTCACTTTAAGTAGACAATTTTATAGTTCTTTTTGTTAGTCTACGTTTTAGTCCACAAAAGGGAGGGCCATAGTAAGGGCCATAAACAGGAATGAAGTACTGATACATACTACAATATGTGGAACCCTGAAAACATTAAGATCAGTCAAAGAAGCCAGACACCAAAGGCCACATATTGTGTGATTCCATTTATATGAAATGTCCATATTAAGCAAATTCATAGAGATAGAAAGTAGATTAGCAGTTGCCTAGGGCTGGAGGGAGGGGAAAAGGAATGACTGCTAATAGATACAGGGTTTCTTTTTGGGGTGATGAAAATGTTCTGGTATTTAACAGTAGTGATGTGGTTGCACAACTGTGTGAATGTACTAAAAATCAATGAATTGTATACTTTAAAAGAATGAATTTTATGGTAGTAAACTGTATCTCAATTTAAAAAATGTTAGGACTGCACCATCAAAAACAAACAAAAAAACATCTGACAAGGACATGACAAGAAAGGAAAATACAGAACAAGCATTCTGTCGATGACAGAAAGCATATACCATGGTGGTCCCATAAGATTATAATGGAGTTGCCCGACAAAGGTGAACCATTTTCTATCTTTTATATTATATTTTTACTATACCTTTTCTATGCTTAGATATGTTTAGATACACAAATATTTATCATTGTTTTAACACTGCCTACAGTATTCAGTATAGTAACATGCCATACAGGTAGGTTTACAGCCTAAGAACAATAGGCTGTATCATATAGCCTAGGTTCATAGTAAGCTATACCAGGTAGGTCTGTGTAAATACATTTTATGATGTTTGCACAGCAATGAAATCGTCTAACAATGCATTTCGCAGAACATATCCCTGCTGTTAAGCAATGCATGACTGTACCAGGTTCAGGGACTGGAAGAGTCAACACTGTCAAGTCTTCTTAATGTCAAGCCTTGTAATGTCCTTGTCAGTTGGTTTTTTATCTGTTTTTGATAGCGCAGTCCTAACACTGCAAGTCTTCTAAAGCCATTATCACCAGAAACAACATAAAACAAAGGAATATTTGTTCCTCTTTTTGCACTCAGATGAAATGAGGGTATAAATGACAGACAAATGAATATACTAAGCACTGACATTTCAGAGGAATATGAGTCAGTGAGTTTTAGTGATTTTACCATGGCACCCAGTAGTGGGAGCTGGGACTGAGGGAGCAGCAGCAGCATGAGGGCTTGGGAGAAGAACAGGAGGAAGCAGAAAGTATTAACAGAAAGGCTATGGAAACCACTCCTTCCCACTCCCTTTTACCCATGGCAGTGGCAAAACCAACACCTTAGAGCAAGGTGAGAAGAAGGGACAAGGGGCTAGAGTGGTTCCATCAGGTAACTAATGACTTATAATGAAAAGCAAATTTCAGGACGGAGGCTTTTAAATTAATATACAGGATTGGTATGGGAGAAAGAAATACAAAGAGTCAAAATTTCCAAGCCTAAAGAAATATAAATTAGATTGGGATAATTTTTACTGCATGCCAAAATCTTTTTCATAAGGGTTACTTAACTCAGGAGAAACAACAAAAAAATGTGACTTGGAATCCAATTTTACATAAATTACTTTCTAAAATATAAAAGACATCTGATGTACAAGCCAAGGTTAAAAGAAAACCCAAAGAAAAATCTCTTCAGAAATTCAAGTCACATCAAATCAAGTCTTCAAGAATACAGGAAACTGAACCACTCTCCTGGAAGAGATACTCAGAGGCAACCATAACCTCTAGGCAAATCTAGATCTAAAAGAACCAAAATGGTTATCGACCGTGGGAGCCTGTTCCAATGTTCAATCACCCAAACCAATGTTCAGGCATCAAATAGCAGTAGATATTGAGTGACAAGTAAAATACATGAAAGGATTTACATCTTAAAACTTATAAAATTCTCTCTCTGCAACCGAATCCATTTTCTTATCTTTTCTTGTCAGACAAGAGATGACTGACAAGCATTCTCTTTATAAAAACTTTCTGCAGAATTAAAGATAGTCATTAACGTCCCTCGGTATTTGTCTTATGGTTCATGAAGCAAATACTCAGCAATTGTATTCTTTATTTCTAACATCATTTTTATTCCTATCTTGACTTTTCTAGATCCCACACGTCCCTCATAAAACAGGATGCTGAATCTGGACTTAAAATTTCTAAAGAGGCCTTACCAATGCCAACTATAATAAAAAGATTACTTCCTAGTTCTAACACAATTTGTTAATTGATCTAAATTTATTGGCTTTTAAGATATAGCAGTAAACTGCTGGTTTATTCCACCTAAGATGTATTATAAACTCAAGTTATTTTAGCTGTTTGTATGTAGTGAGAACTCAATAAATTTGGGCTAAAATGAACCAGGACCTTTCTATATTGCATCTGTGCTTTGCAACATTTCCGCTAGCTGAATTTCATTATATTTTTGGTGAAATATGGAATTGAATCAAAAATATTACTTAAATCTAAGATTATTTATACTCTCTTGCCCTCATTTATTTAGCCAGTAATCACAAACGAAACTTAATAGGTCTCCCATGATTCTTTATTTAGCTCAACTAAATGTCTTATCATCCTCCTAGTATCTTTGCTTGGATGACAAAGCAAATGCATAAAATGTCTGCCGTATTTATTTCCTCATTTTTTATAATGTAATACTAACCAATAAAAAATATTTTAATAGCTAAATGGATGCTTCAATATTTTTGAGATTTGCGTTTAAATGTAAGATTTCAGAAGGGCGATACAACCTGTGAGAGCAATTTCTTCAGAAGCTGTGCTATTGCGGGATCCTCAGGGGGAGGGCAGTCAGGAAGAGACCCATTTCGTTTCTTCTGACGCATGTGAAGATGTCTGAACAAGCTAGTAATATCTTTAGACCGCAAAGCATAATCAAATATAGAACGACTTACTGGCTCTTTTAAAACACTGAGCAGAACAAGTTTTCTTTCAATCTATATTAGAAAAATAAAAAGAATCAGCCAAAAATACAACATATAGTACAGTTATTTTCAAGTTCAATAAATACAATCATGAAAAGTTAACATAGACATTTATTTTCTAAGAAAATGAGAGAGATCAACATCTGCAATTTTTGCATAGAAGGAAAAAGAACACTAGTGAACTTTAAAAAGGTAAGGCATTTCTTACTTTTCATTGTTAGCACTAGAGGTCACATCTGTGTCTATCATATTGGAAGACTAATAAAACTACCTATGCCAGAAAATTTTAGAAAAAAAGAGAGCCTTTTCTAGATCCCAATATGTCAGATGACATCCCAGATCTAAAAAGCACCTGCAGTTCACAGGTCTAACAGTAAGTTGGTACTGATCCAGAAAAGATGCTCAATAACCACAGGTCTTCCCTCAGTCATCACATCTTTCCAGTGGAGTCGACCACTGAGAAGAAATACATACTCTTTCCACGAAGTTTATAAAATCTTTCCTTTTATTATCCAAAAGAATATCTTCCTCATCAATGACCATGTAATAAAATAAATGAGCACTACTAACAGTAATCAAGAGGATTTTCT
The DNA here is from genome assembly GCF_000956105.1 of Propithecus coquereli. NCBI lineage: Eukaryota > Metazoa > Chordata > Mammalia > Primates > Indriidae > Propithecus > Propithecus coquereli. The sequence goes on from NW_012136080.1 coordinate 7,716,761, forward strand.
TCAGGATATATTAAATATTTAACTACGTGGTGAGTCTTTTGTCTAATCCAAACTTTTTTTTTTTCAATTCATACTAATTTATTCATTGTTCATGCATATTAAATGTCCATGATTCATGAAATAAATGGATAATTAGCCTCTTAACTCCTGATCCTGACCTTTCAAAATATAAAACAATGGTAAATCAAAAGTTTAATGAACAAATTTCTAAACAGAATACCTAGTCAAAGGAGTCGGTATCTCTAGACCTAATTTCCAATGACCCATAATAAATATTTTTTTAAAAGGCATTTTTTCTGGTAGTTCCATCCAACTTTCATGTACATATAAATTGTTCTTAGGGTAAAAATAAAAAATTCTATAAACTCTATGAAATAAAGAATGATGATCCCCAGAAATGAATGAATCTATGAGGAAAGTGAAGACTGAGGACACAGCCAAAGCTTCCTGGTTTCCAGACTTTAGCCAAGGCATTTTCTTCAACAAAAGGGAAGGCACATTAAGATACAAAGGTAGGAGAAAGCCAGAAAGGCATGTGAATTTCCAAATGGGAAATGGAGTTTTGGTAAAAAATAAAATAAAAAATAAAGAGAGATCTCAGATTATTTTAATAGCCAGAATCATAGTTCAACATTTCATTCAATTTAAATATCTACTTTGATAGCTGGCTGTCTAACGAGATGAAGGGTATAAACACTGACAAGGTAGGTAAATAAAATTTGGCTTGTACAAAACACAGACCCAAATATTATTATCTAGAATTATATTGCTAGAGGTAAAGGCCAGGGGGTTCGGGGGAGGAGGCTGTTAGATTAAAAAAGAAAAGAAACAAATCCAGTAGTGGTCCAAAAAAAAAAAAAAAAAAAACCCACAAATATTTGAAAAGGACTTTTGCTAATGTATTATAAATGATACCTTTGGCTTAAATCAATTATACTTTTTACAATAAAAAGCAGAGGTCCATCAATATATATTTCTGCTGGATTATATTTCCCTTTAACAGTAAATGCTTTACAATAGTACACAAAAGAAAATAAAGTATGAACTGTTGCATGCTATATTAGGCATAACATGATATATAACATAATATTCTCTTGAACTTTTCTAAACTTCAAAGTTGCTTGGTCTATTAACGTTAACAAGTTTGAAAGGAGTATGAAAATGCTATAGTCCAATTTAAATCTCTAAAAATTTAAAGTAAAATAGGACTGTCTAAACATTTTTTTAAAGGGACACAGTTCAGAAGGAGGATTGACTCCAAGTTGGAACATGTATACCTGTATTATTGGTTGGGTAATATATGGGTCAAGATAAGGCATCAGTTTACAGTAGACATCAGCTGTACTTATTTGATGGGCTACCACTGTGATAAATCCCACGGCGCCATAGCGTATCCATAAATTAGGATGACACAGGAAGGGGGCTAAAGAGGGGGAAAAAAGGTGTGTTTCAAGTAAGTTAATTTCAAACTACCAAGATAAACAAATTTTTACCTTATAACATAATTGAGAAAGGGATTATACCACAATGTTACTATCAGATGCCTTCACATACTCAATTACACTGAGGTATAAACTTAACCAAGTGAATACACTATTATTGTAATATTCTCTTATCATAAATGTCAGTAATACTATAAAAGAATAAAAAGTTACCTCTTTTCTGAGGATTTAAAATTTATATTTTTTTACCTGGGGCTAAAAGTAGATAGGCACCTACTTATTTATTATACTAGACTTAAAATTATTACACAGAAACATAAAAAGTCCCAACAAAACACAGCAAACTATTTCTCTCCTACTTGTAACCCCACAGAAGTTCAAAGACATAGCATTTACCACACAAGAAGCAGAGAAACTGGGGAGTTCTTACTTCTCCAACCCATAGCCCAAAGTTTTAGGCAACAATTTGATCTATCTCACATTCTTTTTTTTTTTTGAAACAGAGTCTCACTCTTTTGCCCAGGCTAGAGTGAGTGCCATGGCACCAGCCTAGCTCACAGCAACCTCAAACTCCTGGGCTCAAGCAATCCTTCTGCCTCAGCCTCCCAAGCAGCTGGGACTACAGGCATGCGCCACCATGCCCGGCTAATTTTTTCTATATATTTTTTAGTTGTCTAATTAATTTCTTTCTATTTTTAGTAGAGACGGGGTCTCGCTCTTGCTCAGGCTGGTCTCGAACTCCTGAGCTCAAACAATCCGTCCGCCTCGGCCTCCCAGAATGCTAGGATTACAGGCGTGAGCCACCGCGCCCAGCCTATCTCACATTCTTTTTAATGTTCAAGTTTGATCAAATCTAATACATAATTCATAATTTCATTTAAAAGGCATTATACATAGAAACTAAAAAGGCAGGAAACATGATGCCTGTTCTTAAAAAGTTCAAAATATATTATTAAACCAGAAAATTAAATGAATGTCTTTTCATCCTTTTCAACAATTTTATGTATTAAACCTAAAATCACTGATCTTAATTAATCAAATTTAGACTAATCTGATTTAGAATAAAATTCAAACTTCTAAAAGTGAAAAAAAAAGCATTTGTATTAGCTCTGAGCATGTAAAGACAATAGCATTCAAGGGATATTTATTTCATAAGAAATTCAACAGAGAAATAAGAATGCCATCATATGCTAATAATACGTATATTTAAAGGGGAAGGAGAAAAGATTCATTCAAAATCTCTCTCTCCAAAGTTCTCACATTTCCAATTCTTCTGTTTATATACAAAGAAGGTTTTGGTTATTTCATAAACACCCTGCAGCTTCTGATCCATCCAGCAAGGGCAGGCTGGTATTTTCCCTTTGACAAGAGGGAAAATGAGGACTGAAAAAATACTGATTAAACTTCAGAAAGTAGCTAAACCCATAATGGCTTAACAGGAGTTGGGAACTGTATTATACTGAATTATTTGCCTCAATTCTTAACCTTGCTGCATCACACAATCATGCTCACATACTTGTATGCACTTGCGGTATACAACAGATACTTCTGTGCTCCTTGCTTTTGGCTCAGTCATATTACTTGCTTTGGCCAAATGAATATTAGCAAAGGTAACACAAGAGAAACTTGAAAAGTGCTGCATAGCTAAGTTTGCCCTCTCGTGCCTCTGTCATCGCCATGAGAAGAACGTAATGTGGGTAGCTGCTGCCCCTACAACCAGGGCCCCAGAATGAGACAGATGAGTCACAGTCTCCACAGACAATCTGAAGATGCACAGCCTGAAGCAAAGCCACCCATACAACCTACAGACTCATAATGAGAAATTTACTGAAATATTCTGAGATTTTGTGGTTGCTGTAGCATTATTATATCAGTAAGTAGCTGACTGATACAAAGCACTTCAAATACTCAAAAAACAAGAAGCCTGAATCAAAAGAATTTCCTATAAAACAGCATACTCAATCTTTTCTCTATTCAACACATCAAATTATCTAAAGACAAGCATGAGGGAAGTATTCATAATATCTAAGTGGGAAGAGTGCAGTTTTTAGAAGGGCTGCCAAAGAAATCATGATAACCATCAAAAACACCACCACCACCATTCCCTTTAAGAATCATTACAACAGACAGTGATATCAGAAAGATACAGAATAGGGCATTTCAGCATTCAATCCCTTATAGTAAAATCAATTTTAACAACTATCCATGCACGAAAGTATCATAACAGGAGCTAAGGAGTCCAGATGAGAAGTTAGAGTATCTGAGTATAGCGGAAAAATAAGAAAAGCCACCTTGAAGAGGGTAGGAAGGACAGTTTCACATTATCCACATAAACATTCCCCCAAGCCTGGGCAGGACAACATAGAGCAACACCTTCCCAAGTAGGGGAAGGAGATTAAGTGAGTTCCCCACTTTGCCACAGGCTAGCACTAAGCCCAAACCAGTAAAACCCAGGCTCTAGACCCCTTCATTTTGGTCCCACACTCCACGCCAGCCACCATGAACCCAGGACCCAGACCTGTCCCTGCAGACTCAGCACTGAGACCAGCCCTAGTGCCCAACTAGCCCCAGAGGACACAGGTTTGAGTGGACCCAGGGTCCAGGCCCACCCCAGTAGATCCTTGCACACACTTGGGCACTACAGGCCCAGGCTCCAGGCCAACCTCCATAGAACAAGGGCCCAGGCCCAGACTCATGGCCATGGACTCAGGCTCTAGACTCCCCCAAATGGACCTTGGCATCAAGCTAGTTCCCATGGACTTAGGACCAGACCCATCTCCATGGACCCAGGTACTAGGCCCAATCCAAGGCCAAGAAACCTCCCATAGACTCAGGCTCAAGGCTTGCCCTAATACCAGATCAACCCCCATGCACCTAAGTTTGAGGCCAGTACTCACAGACACAGGCTCTAGACTCGCCCTGCTGAACAAAGTCAACCTATGACCCCAGCACCAGGCTGGTTGCTATGGACCCAGGATCAAGGCTGGCCCCAGTGAACTAAGGCTCCAGGCCCACCTCTGTGGACCCAGACATCAGGCCAGCCCCTGTGGAACCAGGTGCCAGGCCTGCAAACCCATTGACCCAGACACTAGGCCAGCCTTCCCAAGTACTCCAGCAGCTAGCCCACAAATAGACCCTGCCAGACAGCCCACCCAAAATCTCTGCATGGGCTGACTGGTAAAGGGCTTTCTCTGCTGAAGCCTGTCTTTAAAGACTAGAAATGGTACCTACTTCTTCAAATACACAGACATCAATGCAAGGCCACAGGATCACAAATAATCAGAGAAACATAACACCATCAAAGCACCATGATAAAGCATCAGAAATGGGTCTCCAAAAACTTCCTGAAAAAGAATTCATAACAACCATCTTAAAAAAGCTCAGTGAGCTACATGGAAATACAGATAGACAACCAAATGAAATCAGGAAACAATATACAAACAAATGAGAAGTTCAACAAAGAGATGGAAACCATAACACAGAACCAAACAGAAATTTTAGACAAGAAGAACACAATGCCTGAACTGAAAAATTTCACAGAAAGCTTCCACAGTAAACTGTTGGGCAAAATGAAGAATCCAATGAGCTTGAAAACAAAGACAAAGACAGAATTTTGCATCCAACAAAAGAAAAGCAACTCACCACATACAAGAGAACTGTTGCATGATTATCATCAGTTTTCTCAGCAGAAATATTTCAGGCCAGGAGAGATTGGATGATACAGTCAAAGTGCTAAAAGAAAAAACTTCAACCAAGAATACCCAGCAAGGCCATCTTTCAGAAATGAAGAAGTAATAAAGACTTTCGAAAACAAACAAAAGCTGTAGGAGTTCATCACTACTAGACCTGCCTTACAAAAAATGCCAAGGGGAGCTCTTCAAGTTGAAATGAAAGAATAACTATTGATAAGAACATGAAAATATGAAAGTATAAAACTCACTGCAGAGGGAAGAATATAGTCAAATTCAGAATACTCTAATACTGTAAGAGTGGTCCATTAACTTTTAACTCCAGTATAAAAGTTAAAAGACAAAAGTATTTAAAATGCTATAGCTACAATAATTTGTTAATTAATACACAATACTTAAAAGATGTAAACTGTGACATCAATAACACAAAATACGGAAGGAGGAGAATTTTTGTACAAGGCCAAAGTTAAGATTCTATCAACTTAAAATACAGTTATGACTATAAGATATTTTATGTAAGCCTCATGATAACCACAAAGAAAAAACCTGTAATACACATATAAAAGATAAATAGAAAGGAATCGAAGCAAAACACTACAAAAAAAATCATCAAATCACAAAGGAAGACAGAAAGACAGGAAGAATGGAATAAAGGAATTACAAAACAGTCAAAACAATTGACAAAATGATAGTAGCAAGTCCTTAACAATCAATACTTACATGGAAATTCTCCAATCAAAAGTGGCTCAATGAATTAAAAAACAAGATCCAACTTTTCCTACAAGAGACTCACTTTAGCTTTTAAGATACATGTAAGCTGAAAGGATAGAAAAAGATATTCCATGCAAATGGTAACCAAAAGAAAGCAGGGATGGCTATACTTCTATCAAATAAAATAAAATTTAAGTCAAAACTGTAACAAGAGACAAAGTCATTATATATTATAATAATAAAGGGGTGGCCAGGCTGGCTGGCTCCTACCTATAATCCCAGCACTTCTGGGAGGCCGAGATAGGAGAATTGCTTGAGGCCAGGAGCTTGAGAGCATTCTGGGTAACACAGCAAGAAGCAATACCCTATCTCAACCACAAAAGAAAAATTAGCCAGGCTTGGTGGCATGGCTGATAGTCCTAATCTACTTAGGAGGGTGAGAAAGGAAGATCGCTTGAACCCAGGAGTTTGAGGTCACAGTGAGCTATGATTATGCCACTACACCCTAACCTAGGCAACAGAGCAAGGCCCTGTCAATCAATCAATCAATCAATCAATAAAAGAGGATTCAATTCATCAAGAGGATATAACAATAACAAATGTATATATGTGTGTGTACACTCAACATTGGAAGACCTATATATACAAAACAAATATTAACAGAACTGAAGAAACAGACACCAAAACACTAATAGTAGGGGACTTCGATGCCCTACTTTCAACAATCGACAGATCATCCAGACAGAAAATAAATGAGGAAATAGCATATGTGAAAAACACCATAGACCAAATGGACCTCACAGATATCTATAGAACACCCTATCCAACAGCAACAGAATATACATTCTTCTCAAGTGCACACAAAACATTCCCCAGGACAGATCATACATTGAGCCACAAAACAAGTTTTACTAAATTTAAGAAGTTGAAATCATATCAAGTTATCTTTTTTGACCATGATGGTATAAAACTAGACATCAGTAACGGGAGGAAAATCAGAAAATTCACAAATATGTGGAAATTACACAAACGCACTCCTTAACAACCAACGGGTCAAAGAAAACTTATGGAATGCCGCAAAAGTCATTCTAAGAAGGAAGCTTATAGCAATAAACACCTACATTAAGGGAAAAAGGTCTCAAATAAACAACCTAATTGTATATCTTGAGGAACTAGAAAAAGAACAGACTAAGCCCAAAGTCAGCAGAAGAAAATAATAAAGATCAGAGCAGAAATAAATGAAATAGAGACTAGAAAAACAACAGAAAAGATCAATACAACTAAGAGTTAGTTTTCTGAAAAAATAAAGTCAACAAACCTGTAGCTTGACTAAGAAAAAAGAGAAAACTCCAACAAATTATAAAGAGACATTATAAATGAAACCACAAAAATACAAAGGATCATAAGAGACTACTATGAATATTATACCAACAAATTAGATAACTTAGAAGAAATGAATAGATTTCTAGAAATATACAACCTACTAAGACTGAATCATAAGGAAATAAAAAATCTGAACAGACTCATAACAAGTGAGGAGATTCAATCAGAAATCAAAAACCTCCCAACAAAGAAAAGCCTAAGGCTTCATTAGTAAATTTCACCAAACATTTAAGAAAAAATTAATGCCAATCCTTCTCAAACTCTTTCAAAAAAATTGAAGGGGAAGGAACACTTCCAGGCTCATTTTACAAGACTAGTATTATCCTGATACCAAAGCCAGAACAAAACACAGCAAAAGAAAAAAGAAAATTACAGGACAATATCCCTGATGAACATAGATGTAAAAACCCTCAACAAAATACTTGCAAATTAAATTCAACAACACATTAAAAGGATCACACACCATGATCAAGCAGGATTTATCTCTGGGAAGCAAGATGTTCCAACATACACAAATCAGTAAATGTGATACACCATATTAACAGAATTAAGGATAAAGATCACATTATCGTCTAAGTAGATGCAGAAAAAGCATTTCACAAAATTCAACATCTTTCAAAAAAAAATCAACAAATTAGGTATAGAAGGAATATACTTCAACATAATAAAGGTCATATATGACAAGCCCACGGCTAACATCATACTCAACACTGTATAGCTAAAAGCTTTTCCTCTAAAATCAGAACAAGACAAGGATGGCCATTCTCACCACTTCTATTCAACATAGTACTGGAAGTACTAGCCAGAGCAATTAGGCAAGAAAAAGAAATAAAAGGTATCCACATTGGAAAGGCAGAAACTAAACTGTCTACTTGCACAGGACATGATTGTATACGTAGAAAACCCTAAAGATTGCACCAAAAAAACGTTAGAACCAATAAACAAATTCAGTAAGATTAAAGGCTACAAAGTCAACATACAAAAATCAGTTGTTTCTATATAATAACAAGGAACTATTTGGAAAACTGAGAAAATGATCAAGTTTAGTACAGCATGTAAAAGAATAAAATGCTTAAGAATAAATTTAACCAAGAAAGTGAAAGATTTGTATACTGAAAACTATAAAACATTGATAAAAGAAATTGAAGACACAAATAAGTTAAAAGATATCCCATATTCATACATTGGAAGAATTGATATTGTTAAAATACTCGTACTACCCAAAGTGAGCTACAGATTCAATGAAGTGCCTACCAAAATTCCAATGATATTTTTCACAGAAATAGAAAAAACAAACCCTAAAATTTGTATGGAACCATAAAGACCCAGAATAGGCAAAGTAATTTAGAACAAAAAGAACAAAGCCAGAGGCATCACATTTCCTGCTTTCAAAATATACTACAAAGCTATATAGTAATTAAAGTAGTATGATAGTGGCATTAAAAACAGACATATAGACCAATGGAAAAGAATAAAAGCCCAGCAATAAATCCATGAATTTACAGTCAACTAATCTTGGACAAAGATGACAAGAACATACATTAGGAAAATGATAGTGACTTCAATAAATGGTGGTGAGAAAACCGGATATCCAAAGGCAGAAGAATGACAATGAACTTATCTCATTCCATATACAAAAATCAACTCAAAATGTATTGAACACTTAAACAAAAGAACTGAAACAGTAAAATTACTAGAAGAAAACATAGAGAAAAAGCTTCTTGTCATTGGTCTGAGCAATGGTTTTTTCAATATGACCCCAAAAGCACAGGGAGCAAAAGTGAAAATAGACAAATGGTATTACATAAAACTAAAAAGCTACTGCACAGCAAATAAAACAATGAACATAGTGAAGTAAGAACCTACAGAATGGGAGAAAATATTTGCAAACCATCATTTGATAAGAGATTAATATCCAAAATATGTAAGAAACTCAAATAACTCCATAGCAAGAAAACAAATAATCCAATTTAAAAATAAGCAAAGGACTTGAATAGACATTTCTCAAAAGACAAACAGATGTATTAAAAAATGGTCAATGTCACTAATCACCAGAAAAATACAAATCAAACCCACAATGATATATCACCTCATACCTGTCAGGATGGCTATTATCAAAAAAAAAAAAGACAACAAGTGTTGGCAAGGACATGAAGAAAAAGAGAACCTTGGTACACTGTTGGTTGGAATGTAAATTAGTACATCCATTACGAAAAACAGTAAAGAGGTTCCCAAAACATTAAAAATAAAACTACCTATGATCTAGCAATCTCACTACTTATGAGCTAGCAATCCCACTTCTGGTTATATATCCAAAGGAAATGAAGTTAGCATGGGGAAGAGGTAACACTCCCATGTTCCCTGCAACATTATTCACAATAGCCAAGATATGGAATCAACCTAAGTGTCCACTGACAGATGAATGCATAAAGAAAACATGGTGTATACATACAATGAAATACTATTCCGCCTTAAGAAAGAAAATCCTGTTATTTGCAACAACATGGATGAACCTGGAGGACATTGGGCTAAGTCAAATAAGCCAGGGGACAGAAAGACAAATACTACATGATCTGACTAATACGTACAATCTAAAAGAGCTGAAGTCATAGAAGCAGAAAGTAGAATGGTGGTTGCCAGGGGCTGGGAAAGAAGGTAGAGTGGAATGGAGAGATGTTAGTAAAGGATACAAAGTCTCAGGCAGGATGAATAAGTTCTGCAGATCTACTGCACAGTGTGATGACTATAGTTAATAATAACGTATTGTATATTTGAAAATCACTAAAACCATAAGTGTTAAATGTTCTCACCACACACACACACAAAAAATAACTATGTGAGGTGATGGATATGTTAATTAGCTCACGATAATTATTTCACAAAATATATACGCACCAAAACATCACATTGTACACAATAAATATACACAATCTTTATTTGTCAATTATACCTCAATAAGGCTGGAAAAAAAGAATCACTACAATAGGCCACACACTCTTTAAAGACAGAAGAACAGAGACATGTATACAGTAGATCATTTAAGTTATTAAATGTCATTAAAAGCTGTTTTTTTAAGTAATTTAAAATGCCAACAAATGATTGTTTACTTGACTTTTCTCAGCAAGGCTTTTTTTATTTTTCATAGTTAGTACCAAATTCACTTCTAGTTCTAAGGGAGTTATCCACCCAAGAAGTACCACACTGGGTTTATTCTATACATAAATATCATTTATTTTGACACAAAACTAAAGATTTATGAGCATCCCATATATTCATTCTGGGATCAATAACTAGAAATAGCAGGATCCAGAAAAATCTCTGTCAACTTTGAGTGCAGGGGTAAAAAAAATATCTTTATGATGATTTTTGCTTTAAAATTGATGGACATCCATT